>NC_069690.1:14514157-14817187 GCF_023699985.2 Odocoileus virginianus | reverse complement strand
ACCAGTTCACAAAGGCGATGAGAGAGGAAGAAAGGAACCAGGCAACTACAAAATAATCAAGGAACAATGAGATGGCAGTTTAAGTCTTTTCCTACCAATTATTACTCTCAATGTGAATGGATTAAGTTCTCCATAAAAAGCATAGTGTGACTGAGTGGATTACAAAGACAGGACCTGACTATATGCTTCCTACAAGTAATTCACTTCAGTTTTAAGGACACATACAGGCTCTAAGTGAAGGGATGGAAACAGATATTTCATGCAAGTGGAAACCAAAAGAACATGAGTAGCTAACAAAAGTAGCTATACTTCTGAGTATATATATACACTCCCAGGTGGCACTAGGGGTAAAGACAAAATAGACATTCAGCCCCAAACTGAAAGAGACAAAGAAGGTCACTGTATGATGACACAGGTGTCAATTCATCAAGGGAGCATAACAATTATAAGTACATGTGCACCTAACATTGAAACAACTAAATATTCATATTAAGCAAATACTATTAGATCTAAAAGGAAAAATAGACAACAATACAATAATAGTAGGGTACTTAAATACATCATTTTCAACAATAGATAGGTTATCCACACAGAAGATCAATATGAAAATTTTAGACTTGAGCTATACTTTAGATGAAATACGCCTGACAGGCAAACAGCACATTTCACTCAACAGAAGCAGAATATACATTCTTCTCAATCATACACAAAACATCTTCCAAGATAGATCATATGATAGATAACAAAATAAGTCTCAATAAATGTAAGAAAACTGAAATCATGGCAAGTGTCTTTTCTGAACGCAATAGTACAAAGCCATAAATAAATAACAGAAGAAAAAGTGGAAAATTCACAAATACAAAAATCAAACAAACCTTCCTAAACAATGGGTAAATGAAGAATCAAAAGGAAAATCAAAAGATATCTTGAAACAAGTGAAAATGGAAACTAAAATGTATAAGACACAGCAAAATATTCTAAGAGGGAGGTTTATAGTGATTAATATCTTCACCAGAAAAAAAAGGACCTCAAATAAACAATCTAACTGTACACTTTAAGAAACTAGAAAAAAGGAACAAACTCGGCCCAAAACTAGCAGCGGGAAGGAAATAACATAGATCAGAACAGAAATAAATTAAATTGAGTCCAGAAAAACAACAGAAAAGATCAACAAAACTAAGAGCTGGGTTTTTTTTAAGATAATCAAAACTTGACAGTTTGCTACACTAACTAAGATAAAGAGGGAAAAAAGACTCAAATAAAATCAGAAATTAACAAGAAAATATTACAATAAATACTACAGAAATGCAAAAGATTACATGGGACTACATGAACAATTTACACCAACAAATTAGACAACATAAAGTAACAGGTAAATTCCTAGAAACATGCAACCTACAAAAACACAAATTAGGAAGAAACAGAAAATCTGAGCAGACCAATAATAAGTAAGGAGATTGAGTCAGCAATCAAATCTAACAAAGAAAGGTCCAGGACGAGAAGGTTCCCCTGATGCTTTTTATCAAACATTTAAGGAAAAATTCATGCCAATGTTACATAAACTCTTCCAAAAAACCAAAAAGGAGGAAACATGCTAAAACTAATTATATGAGGCCAGCATTACTTTGATATCAAAGCTGGATAAAAATATTACAAGAAAAAAAGACTACAAGCCCATGTTCCTGATAAATATAGATGCAAAAATTCTCAATAAAATATCCCAAGCTGAATTCAAGAGCACATTAAAAGGATTTTATACCACGATCGAGTGGGATTTAACCATGTAAGGGTGATTCAACATACACAAATCAATAAATATGATGCACAACATTAATAGAATGAAAGATAAAAATCATACAATTCTCTCAATAGATGTAGAAAAAGCATTTAATGAAATACAAAATCCTTTCATGTTAAAAACTCTCAACAAATGGGATATTAAAGGAATATACCTCAACATAATAAAGGCCATAGATGACATGCCCAGAGCAAACATCACACTCAGCAGTGTAAGGTTAATAGCTGAAACAGTCATCTTAATACATGCTTGCAACTTATTTTACACTCCTTGCATTTAGATATGTGGCTTATGTTCACTTCCCTTGCATCCGGGATCCTAAAAGGAAAATGGGGAAATTCCTTGCATCTCCTTGACCTTGGTACCCCTATTTCCTTCCTTTTTCTACAGAAAGTGTTTTATTTCCAGAAAGCAGAAGCTTTAATTTCAGCCAGAGGTCACATCTTGTGGTCTGACTGGCTGTAGCTCACACCTTCCCTAGCACTCCTGACCGGAGAATAAAAATAAGCCAGTGTCAAGTCACACTTTTCTCTTTCATTTCTGAACATCCTCCTCAGGACAGGGTGATGGCTCGGCAGATTTGTCACTCCATCTTGGGATTCATTCCCAAAAATAAGGGCCTCTCACCCACCCATTCCTTATTCCTATCTGTTCTCTATAGATGACATGCAGAGCCACGAGAGGAACAGAGAGGCTGGGACCAACGCAGAAACCAGCAACTGCCGCGGGAAAGCTCGTCTTCACCCTCCAGCGGAGCCCTTCTGTGTCAGCTGCCTTCAGCACCCAGGTGCTTGCTCAGCCTTGCAAACAGCCCTCTTCTTCCCTCTGAAGCACATCACCCCACTCTGGGTCATGGTGAGCCATCGGAGCAGAGGGGAACTCACACTCTCACTTTAACAACTGTTTTTACAAGATCAGGAAAAGTCTGAGATGGGCAAGGAGTAAGCCTGATTGCACCGTTGCTCCTAGGCAGAGCCTGGGTGAGAATTCCAGCTGTGGACATAAAATCCAGCTCCTCCCAGTACAGTTCAATTCAGTTCAGTCGCTCAGTCGTGTCGGACTCTTTGCAACCCCGTGGACCACAGCACGCCAGGCCTCCCTGTCCATCACCAACTCCCGGAGTTTACTCAAACCCATGTCCATTGAGTCTGTGATGCCATCCAACTATCTCATCCTCTGCCATCCGCTTCTCTTCCTGCCTGCAATCTTTCCCAACATCAGAGTCTTTTCAAATGAGTCAGTTCTTCACACCAGATGGCCAAAGTATTGGAGTTTCAGCTTCAGCATCAGTCCTTCCAATGAATATTCAGGACTGATTTCCTTTAGGATGGACTGGTTTGATTTCCTTGAAGTCCGAGGGACTCTCAAAAGTCTTCTCCAACACCACAGTGCAAAAGCATTAATTTTTCAGTGCTCAGCTTTCTTTTTAGTCCAAGTCTCACATCCATACATGACTACTGGAAAAACCATAGGTTTGACTAGACAGATCTTTGTTGGCGAAGTAATGTCTCTGCTTTTTAATATGCTATCTAGTTTGGTCATAACTTTTCTTCCAAGGAGCAAGTGTCTTTTCACTTCATGACTGCAGTCACCATCTGCAGTGATTTTGAAGCCTCCCAAAATGAAGCCTCTCACTGTTTCCATCATTTCCCCATCTATTTGCCATAAAGTGATTGGACCAGAAGCCATGATCTTAGTTTTCTGAATGTTGAGTTTTAAGCCAACTTTTGCACTCTCCTCTTTTACTTTCACCAAGAGGCTCTTTAGTTCTTCTTTACTTTCTGCCATAAGGGTGGTGTCATCTGCATATCTGAGATTATTGATATTTCTCCCAGCAATCTTGATTCCAGCTTGTGCTTCATCCAGCCTGGCATTTCACATGCTGTACTCTGCATGTAAGTTAAATAAGCAGGGTAACAATATATAGCCTTAACTTACTTCTTTCCCGATTTAGAACCAGTATGTTGTTCCATGTCCAGTTCTGACTGTTGCTTCCTGACTTGCATGCAGATGTCTCAAGATGCAGATCAGGTGGTCTGGTACTCCCATCTCTTGAAGAATTTTCCACAATTTGTGGTGATCCACACAGTCAAAGGCTTTGGTATAGTCAATAAAGCAGAAATAGATGCTTTTATGGAACTCTCTGGCTTTTTCTATAATCCAGCAGATACTGGTAATTTGATCTCTGGTTCCTCTGCCTTTTCTAAATCCAGTTTTAACATCTGGAAGTTCATGGTTCATGTACTGTTGAAGTCCGGTTTGGAGAATTTTGAGCATTACTTTACTAGCCCGTATGAGATGACTGCAATTGTGCAGTAGTTTGAGCATTCTTTGGCATTGCCTTTCTTTGGGATTAGAATGAAAACTGAAAACTTTTCCAGTCCTGTGGCCACTGCTGAGTATTCCAAATTTGCTGGCATATTGAGTGCAGCACTTTCACAGCATCATCATTAAGAATTTGAAATAGCTCAACTGGAATTCCATCTCCTCCACTAACTTTGTTCATAGTGATGCTTCCTAAGGCCCACTTGACTTCACATTCCAGGATGTCTGGCTCTAGGTGAGTGATCACACCATTATGGTTATTTGGGTCATGAATATCTTTTTTGTATAGTTCTTCTGTGTATTCTTGCCACCTCTTCTTAATATCTTCTGCTTCTGTTAGGTCCCTACCATTTCTGTCCTTTATTGTGCTCGTGAATATTTGCCTGAAATGTCCCCTTGGTATCTCTAATTTTCCTGAAGAGATCTCTAGTCTTTCCCATTCTATTGTTTTCCTCTATTTCCTTGCATTGATCACTGAGGAAGGCTTTCTTATCTCTCCTCGCTATTCTTTGGAACTCTGCATTCATACACCAACTTGGGAAACATGATCTCAGTGCAGTTACTACCATGGTTCCTTTCACTGGTGTTTGGGGACCAAAATATCAAAGAGGGGGCCTCTAGCAGTCATTGTGCAGAATATTTCCAGATATGTTGGAGGGCAGTGGAGGAGACCAGAATCTGAACTTCAGAGACACAGTTCTGCAGAGGCAGTAGGTATCAAGAAAACTCATGATGGAGCAGAGATTGGCTAGAATCTAACAGGCGACCCAAAGCTGAGAGCCCCTGGCCCTAAAGAATTGCAATGCTCTATTTGCTCCTCCAAGCATGTCAGCCCAGAGTTGTCATCACTTTTTCTCCCACTTTATAGTCCATGCAAGTGAAACCAAGAGTGTAAGGAACATCTGAAAGGGCAGAGTCACTGGATTTAGGATGAGCAATTTCCCTTTTCTTTGACTCCTCCTTCTATGATTTTCTATACTTTATAAGCAGAAAGATCACATCCTGAATTGCCTTTCTTTTGTTGTTTTACTGTAAAGGAATTAATTGTTCAACTGCCTACTGCTCTACACTCACCAATAAGAAGATCCCTATCCAGAAGCTGGAGACCTACCGAAGAATTACCAGCAGCCAGTGTCACTGGGAAGCTGTGATGTGAGTGGACCATGACCACCCCTACTCAGCCCTTGGTCCTGAGTTCTTCTCCTGTGCAGTGAACAGGATTCTTATCAGACTGAGTTGGAGATGCTTCAAACCATCTCTAACCCAATCCTTCCTTAGTGGCTCAGACAGTAAACAATCTGCCTGCAATGCAGGAGACCCAGGTTTGACACAGGCTCAAGAAGATCCCCTGGAGAAGGGGATGGCTACCCACTCCAGTATTCTTGCCTAGAGAATCCCATGGACAGAGGGGGCTGGCAGGCTACAGTCCGTGGGGTCACAAAGAGCTGGACATGACTGAGTTTCTGATCTGATCTGAACCCAATCCTAGAAATTTTCCCATGGGAAAACAGAATTCAGGCAAATAAATGGACTTCCTCCTCCCAGATCCTGTCCAGCCATTGGTTCAGCTTTCAGTTCCTTGATGCAGGAGACATGGTGGCTTCCCTTGGGCCAACAAAAGCAGCTGCTTATCCTGAGGCCCCTTCTTCCTCTTCCATCGCTGGGGCAGCCCCAGCACCTTGACTATCAGACCAGGCATATTTCCTATATGGTAGTGACACTCCCAGGCTGAACACTCAAGCTTCTCCAACTAACTGTGCCCTCCTATCCCCCACAGCTTCAAAGCCAAACTGGTCAAGGAGGCCTGTGCTGACCTCGAGCAAAAGTGGGTCCAGGATGCCAGGACAAGAAAACTCAGACTCTAAAGCTTTGATACTCATGCCTGCACTGAAGCCAAGCTGGCATCTGAGAAATGATTAATAGTTCCTATTCTTCCCCAAAGAATAGTCTAGTCTAGTCAAAGTTATGGTTTTTCCAGTAGTCATGAATGGATATGAAAGTTGGACCATAAAGAAAGCTGAACACCAAAGAATTGATGCTTTTGTACTGCTGTGTCAAAGACTCCTGAGAGTCTCTTAGACTGCAAGGAGATCAAACCAGTCAATCCTAAAGGAAATCAGTCCTGAATAATCATTGGAAGGACTGATGCTAAAGCTGAAGCTCCAATACTTTGGCCACCTGATGCAAAAAGACTCATTAGAAAAACACTGATTCTGGGAAAGATTGAAGGCAGGAGGAGAAGGGGATGACGGAAGATGAGATGGTTTGATGGCATCACCAACTCAATGGACATGAGTTTATACACGCTCTGGGAGTTGATGATGGACAGGGAAGCCTGGCATGAGGCAGTTCATGGGTTTGCAAAGAGTCAGACACAACTGAGAGACTGAACTGAACTGATTCTTCCCAAGATGTGTCCTGAGATAATTTTATTATAATTCTAAGGAATGTGAGCTTTGTACAATTATTTGAATCGTATTTTTTCTTAAGTAATGCCCTTTTTAAGAGTTGGTATTGTAGTTTGATGTAACATGAAATTAACTCCATTAATTACTTCAATAAAATGGGTTTTAAATGTAGACCCTTGGAAACATCCATCAGTACCCTGAAAACTGCAGGACGCTCCTCTCCCCTCTACCTCACTGATTTGCCATTAGAAATCTAAAATGTGTGGTACTGATTAGATATTCAACAGTAAAGAAGCTAATATCTTGTGTTGAAAAGATGGAGGTTCGTGTTACAAAGGGTCAAAACTGTGAGGTCCTGTCTGCTGAAGTTGTAGCTTTAAAAATGAGTATGAAAAAAAAAAAAAGAAGAAAAAAAAAAAAGAATGAGTATGAAAAATATACATTAGTCATGTACTGGTTGCTTTTGTCTGCACCTGTTAAAGTATTGCAAGAAAGGGATGCGTTCAGGAAAGAATGGACTGATTTTAAGTGAAATAGAATTAAGTACCCAAATCTTAGATCTGAGATTATTGGGAAAGCTATCTGTTTCAAGTCCCAAACATTAAAAGAAGGAATTTAAGGGAGGAAAGTAAAAGGATTTCAGTAATAAAAATCAGAAAAAAAAATTCTTACTTGGATGAAGTGACTTAGGGCAAAAATCAGATTGAAGCTGGAGTCTTGCCATTTCAAGCCCCATTAAGATCAAGGAGAGAGGGAGGGAGAGAGAGAGAGAAAGAGAGATGGAGGGAGGAAAGCAGAAATTATTTAATAAGTTTATCTAGAAAGAAACATGGGCTGTGGTTACTGGCATATGAAATTGACTGAGTGGGAAGGTATCAGCCTACTAAGTTATCAAAAGAATTATACTATATCACCATAAAAACCATGACTGAATGATGGTGGACTGGAAAAACAAAAAGAGAAGCCGCTGACAGATCAAAATGAAAACTCTAAACCCTACAGTGCAGCAAGCAGTCATCAAAGGCTGCAGGGCCCCCTAGAAGATCATGTCTCTCTATAACACCCACTTCAAAGGTGGCCAAGGGGAATAACGTAAAAGGAGCATCCTTACAAGGGCAATCAGGAGCCAGCATCAAAGAGACAAAGGAGACTCTCCAGATTGCTGAATCGAGCCTCTTCAAGGGCAGGGACTTGATGAGTCCCTCCAACCTCTGCCTGAAGGACTGCAGGATTGCTACAGAACAATACCCACTGGTGTCTGCCATCTTCCCCTCCATGAAAGAGGGTGTGGATGGCAAGCAGTCTGTCGCCTGAAAACACAATACATTGCATCAGGAGCAAATAGATTGTCTTTTTAGTTCACAGGTCACTGGACAAAGTATTGTTGTTGTTCAGTTTCTCATTCATGTCCAACTTTCTGAGACCCCAAGAACAAAAAAGTACTGGGTTGGCCAAAGTGTTCCTCCAGTTTTTAAGTAAAAATAAAATACACACTTGTCATTTTCACCAAGAATTTTATTTAACAACATGTTCACCATTTTGTTCCACTATTTTGTGCCATTTTTCCAAGGAATTTCATAGTCCCATCCTCCCAAAGCTATTTATTTTTTTTTTTGAACAAAGAACTGTTCCGGGTGCCTTTTATAGTCTTCCAAGGAACTGAAAGTTTTTCTATTAAGAGAATTTTGTAAAGACCAAAATAATGGAAACCTGAAGTTGCAGTGTCTGAACTTTCCAGCCAAGCGGTAACAGTTTTTGCTTGATAATCAAAGAAACACAAGGTCTTACGTTATCCTGATGGAAAAATTATGCATTTTGTGTTGACTAATTCCAAATGCTTTTCATCTAGTTCTGCCTTCTGTTGGTCTAATTGGGGTTCATTGTAATTAATCATTTGATTTTCCAGAAGGAGCTCTTAACAGAGGACTCCCTTCCAATCCCACCACATACAGAACATCACCTTCTTTGGATGAAGTCAGGCCTTTGGTGTGGTTGTTGGTGATTCATTTTAGTTGCCCCATGATCTCTTCCATTCCACATTATTTTACAGTATCCACTTTTCATTGCCCATGACAATTTGCGTTAAAAACAGATTTTTTTTTAATGTTTAAGTAGAAAATCACACTTGGAAATACAGTCAAGAAGGTTTTGTTTTTTTTTTTTTCCTGAACTTATGTGGAACCCAAACATCAAAGCAATGAACATAGCTAAGCTGGTGCAAATGATTTTCAGTGGTTAATTTGGATATTTGGAGTATGTCAGCTGTCTTCCACATGGTATAACATTTGTTCTCAATTAATGCCTTGATTTGATCACTATCAACTTCAACTGTTATACCCAATCATAGAGCATAGTTCAGCAAAAAATCTCCAGCATGAAACTTCAAAAACAACTTTTGACATGTTCAATCAATCAGTCACAGCTGGAAATACCAGATCACCTTATCTATCTCCTGAAAAACCTATTTGTAGGTCAAGAAGCAACAGTTAGAACTGGACATGGAACAACAGACTGGTTCAAAATTGGGAAAGGAGCATGACAAGGCTGTATTTTGTCATCCTGTTTACTTAACTTCTATTCAGAGTACAACATGCTAAATGCCAGACTGGGTGAATCACAGACTTGCCAGGAGAAATATCAACAACCTCAGATACACGGATGATACCACTGTAAAGGCAAAAAGTGAAGGGGAACTAAAGAGCTTCTTGATGAGGGTGAAAGAGGAGAGTGAAAAAGCTGGCTTAAAACTCAACATT
Organism: Odocoileus virginianus; assembly: GCF_023699985.2. Lineage (NCBI taxonomy): Eukaryota > Metazoa > Chordata > Mammalia > Artiodactyla > Cervidae > Odocoileus > Odocoileus virginianus. The sequence continues at coordinate 14,807,900 of NC_069690.1, read as the reverse complement.
CTAAAACTTAAGATCGTGGCAACCGGTCCCATCACTTCATGACAAATAGATGGGAAAAAAGTGGGAACAGAGACAGATTTTATTTTCTTGGGCTCCAAAATCACTGCAGACAGTGACTGCAGCCATGAAATTAAAAGATGCTTGCTCCTTGGAAAGAAAGCTATGATAAACCTAGACAGTATATTAAAAAGCAGAGACATCACTTTGCCAACAAAAGTCCCTATAGTCAAAGTCCAGTAGCCATGTATAGATGTGAGAGTTGGACCAGAAAGAAAGCTGAGCACCAAAGAACTGATTCTTTTCAATTGTGGTATTGGAGAAGACACTTGAGAGTCCCTTGGACAGCAAGGAAATCAAACCAGTAAATTCTAAAGAAAATCAGTCCTGAATATTCATTGGAAGGACTGATGCTGAAGCTGAAACTCCAATATTTTGGCCACCTGAAATGAAGAGCTAACTCATTGGAAAAGACCCTGATTCTGGGAAAGATTGAGGGCAGGAGGAGAAGGGGGCAACAGAGGATGAGATGGCTGGATGGCATCACTGACTCAGTGGACATGAATTTGAGCAAACCCCAGGAGATGATGAAGGGCAGGGTAGTCTGGCATGCTGCAGTCCATGGGGCCAAAAAGAGTCAGACATGATTTAGTAACTAAACAGTAGCTTCCTCTATATGTTGAACTAACCTTTATGTGCATTTTAGTTGTGCTTTTCTTTATTGAAATAATAAAGCATAATATGCTGAAAATGTTTTTTCCCTTCCAACTTCAATATTAAAATGGCTACACAAAAATTCACCACTTTTGACAAATATTTTTTAATTCATGCTGATAAGACAGCTGTCACAGTACAATCTAGCAAGATTGTTTCGAATGAAGTTAAAGCCAAGCAAGCACTACTAGAGCCATCTTATGGAAAAATCCAAATGAACTATCTGGTCAGCCCAATAGCACCATATCCTCACCTGGTAGAGAGGGCCACCTGCAATCCAGAGATCCTGAACATTTCGGTGGATGCAGTAGCTATGTAGGACTTTGGGTTGTCTGTCTCAGGGATAGGTTAATTGTGTTAACTGATGTTGAGAAAAAGCAAGCAAAGGCCAAACTATGATGGAAACTATTAGCCCTCACCAAAATTCATGTGCTCCTCTTCATTTCTCAGCCTCCTTTACACTTAGACTAGAGCCATATAATAAGTGAAAGTCAACATGATGTAGACAGATGTGATACAAGCTGTGTCCATGCCTGGTTCTTTAAAACATCTTACACAATCTATCTGCTCTCTCCCCTTGCTTCAGTGAACTTGGAGGCTCCAGGTTCCAGATGGTGGCTGTAATTTACAAACCAGTTGTATCTCAGAATCACTGCTCAGAAAAAAGCACTCTTGGCAAGGCGACCCAAACCAATATTGCTGTGACACAAAAAGAAAATAAACATCTGTCACAATAAGCTACTGAGATTTTCGTGGTTGTTGTTGTTGAAGCATAGGCTAGCTTTACTGTGACTAATGGCTCAAGGAAATACTTCCAGCATTCTGTTGCTTCAGATTTATCCTTTGCACAAAAAGTTAAAGTTGATTGCTCCAAAAAAGATTATATGGGATAACATAGCAAATGAGTCTTTTAGATACAAGATTCTTAAATGTAAGGTCTTTACTTACTTTTATTTATTTATTATAATTTTTATTGGGATATAGTTAATTTACAATGTGTTAGTTCAAGAGTACAGCAAACTGAATCTGTTTTATATATATATATATATATATATATATATATATATATGCATTTGCATATGTGCATGCTCAGTCACTTCAGTCATGTCTGACTCTTTGTAACCCTATGGACTGTAGCCCACCAGGCTCCTCTGTCCTTGGGATTCTCCAGGCAAGAATACTAAAGTAGGTTGCCATGCCCTCCTCCAGGGGATCTTCCAACCCAAGAATTCAACCTGCATCTCCTGCATCTTCTGCATTGCTGGTAGATTCTTTACCCACTGAGCCACCTGGGAAGCTTATATATACATATGTGTGTATATGCACATACATATATACACATATGTGTGTACATGCATATATATGTATGCATACACACATATATCCACTATTTTTTAGACTCTTTTCCCATATAAGCCATTACAGAATATTGAGTAGAGTTAGTTCCCTGTGCTGTACAGTAGGACTTTATTAGTTATCTATTTTATACATAGCAGTGTATACATGTCAATCTTCTAATTTATCCCTCTCCCTTCTTACCTCTCAGTAACCATAATTTAACTTTCTACATCAATAACTCTATTTCTGTTTTGTAGATAAGTTCATTTATAGCCTTTTTTAGATTCCATATATAAGTGGTATCATATGATATCTGTCTTTCTTGGACTGACTTGCTTCACTCGGTACAACAATCTCGAGGTCCACCTGTGCTGCTGCAAATGGTGTTATTTCATCCTTCTTATGGCTTAGTAATATTCCATTGTATATACGTACCACATCCTCTTTATCCATTCCCCTATTGATGGATATTTAGGTTGCTTCCATGTCCTGGCTATTATACATAGCGCTGCAGTGAACACTGGGGTGGCTGCATCTTTTCAAATTATGGTTTTCTCCAGATTATATGTCTGGGAGTGGGATCACTGGTTCATAGCTTGATTTTTAGTTTTCTAAGGAATCTCATACTCTTCTCCATAGTGGCTGTACCATTTACATTCCCATCAACAGTGGAAGAGGATTCCCTTTTCTTCACACCCTCCTCATCATTTATCATTTGTGGATTTTTTGATGATGGCCATTCTGACCAGTGTGAGGTCAATAAGGAAAAATCTCATTTACCATGGCATCAAAAAGAACAAAATACCTAGGAATAAACCTACCTAAAGAGGAAAAAAAAAACTATAAGATACTGATGAAAAAAAATAAAAGATGACACAAGCAGATGGAAAGATATACCATGCTTTTGGATTAGAAGAATCAATATTGTGAAAATAGCTATACTACCCAAAGCAATCTATAGATTCACACAATCCTTATCAAATTAGTTTTTCACAGAAGTAGAACAAAAACATTTTTTATAGTTTTTATGGAAACATAAAAGATCACAAAGAGCTAAAGCAATCTTGAGAAAGAAAAATGGAACTGGAAGAATCAGGCTCCCTGACTTCAGACTATACCTAAAAGCCACAGTCATCAAAACACTATGGTACTTATGGCACAAAACCAGAAACATAGATCAGTGAAAGAGGACAGAAAGTTCAGAGATAAACCCATGCATCTACAGTCACCTAATCTATGATAAAGTAGGCAAGAATATACAATGGAGAAAAGACAGTCTCTTTGATAAATGGTTCTGGGAAAACTGGGCAGTTACATATAAATGAATGAAATTAAAACACAACCTAACATCACACACAAAATAAACTCAAAATGTATTAAGGGTGTAACTCGAAGGCCTGATACTATAAAACCTTTAGCAGAAAATATGGGCAGAACACTCTCTGACTATAAATCACAGCAAGATATTTTTAATTCACCTCCTAGAATAATGAAAATAAAAACAAAAATAAACAAATGGGACCTAATTAAACTTAAAATATTTTGCACAGCAAAAGAAACCATAAGCAAAATGAAAACACAACTTTTAGAATGGAAGAAAATATTTGCAGTTGAAGTAACCAACAAGGGATTAGTCTCCAAAATACTGAGATCACACAGCTCAATAAAACAAATGAAAAAAAGACCCAATCAAAACATGGGCAAGAGATCTAGATAGACATTTCTCCAAAGAAGGCATACACATGATTTAAAAGCACATGAAAAGATGTTCAACATCATTAATTATTAGAGAAATGCAAATCAAAATATAAGGTGTTTACATAAAAGGCTTTTTTTAGGGCAAATTTTTATAAATGATTTCACAGAAAAGGAAGTCACTTGAATTCCATAAGTCTCTGTTTTTTCCTCTTTAAAATGAACTTGATTTGAATACCTGCCTCATATATATGCTGGGAGGATTCAATGAATCAACCCATGTGAAGTGAAATAATATGGCAGCTCACATAGATTACAGAAGTTAGCACTGTTATTGAAAACTAACTATTTTTTAGACATGTTAGACTTTATATACTAACGTATACTCCTAACATTTTATACTAACATTTTCCTCCAAAAGTGCACACTTGGTCTCAGTGACTCTTGAGAAAGAGAGGTGTGCAGATGTGTGCTAAGTTGATTCAGTTGTGTCTGACTCTTTGTAACTCTATGGACTGTAGCCCACCAGGCTTCTCTGTCCATGGGATTGTCCAGGCAAGAATACTGGTGTGAGTTGCCATGCCTTCCTCCTGGGGAGCTTCCTGACTCAGGGGTCAAGTTCACATCTCTTATGTCTCCTGCATTGGCAGGCTCTTTGCCACTAGTGCCACCTGGGAAGCCCAGAGAAAGAGAGGTAGAAGACCCTGATTTGCACTTAGGAAAACCAGGGTCCAAGGGCTTTGTTATGGTGCAATTGTCACCAGACAGGTTCTAGAATCAGTTCAGCCTAAAACACACCACCTTGCCTTAGGGATTTTGTTACTGGTTTCCTCCCAAGTCTCAGATCTCTATATTGTTTTTTTTTTTTTCTTTTTTTAAATAGAGGATTGGAATAAAATGAAAGTTAACTTTTAGGAGCCTGGTGGTCTATAGTCCATAGAGTCACAAAGAGTTGGATACGACTGAAATGACAGCACACACACACAATGTCTCTCAATTCTGTGTATAAATTTGCATTATTAGAGGAACTATGGAACAGAACTGCAAAACAAACAAGAAGCCCCTATTCCCAGGATCCTTGCCCACTGATCATTCATCATTCTTTGGAAAACACTCAGGATGGGAATGGCAATCCACTCCAGTTTTCTTGCCTGGAGAATTCCATGGACAGAGAAGCTTGGTGGGCTAGTCCATGGGATGACAGAGTTGGGCATGACTGAGCAGCTGACACACACACACAGGAAGCTAAGATTTCCCAATGACAGGGACGGGGGGAACCCATGCCCTGCCCATCACTCAGAATCATTCCTGTCCAAGGTCCCACATCTATCAGGCTCCAGGCCAGAGGCAAGTATCAGATCCAGCTCAAGTCACTGCTGAGTGCTAGTTCCAAGGAAGAGAGACACAGCAGCCAAGAAAGCTGCCTCCACTTGTAAGAGACAACCAGGCAGCTGGATGGAACAGCTGCTGAACTTCAGTGATTTGCGATGTTGATTTATTTATTCCCACTGAGGTTTCTCTGATTCAGATGCAATCCAAACCTTTGGAGGGAAACACAAAAATGTAAAGTCATTTGCCCACAGGGCCCTCGAAACACCCAGGAGAGTTCTAAAACTATTCCTATTAAGGACACATAATCACTCAGCTCCATCCATCAAACACCTTAGCGGTCAGGAATGTTCCCAACTTGTTATTCTAACACAGCTTTGGAGACCTCACATCCTCCACATGTGTAACTCGGGCATTCTTGGGAACTATCCTTACTGTAATATGCTTTTACTTGGAAGCCGTTAGGAAAAGTGGGGGGAAGACATGGAGGAAGCCATCTGGCCAGACTCGGGGCCCTTTTCTAGCACCCACTGGCTAACAAAATCTGACCTATTTCTTAATATATGAACTTCCACTTACTGAGTAACACAGTGATTATTGCACTGGGGTGGCTCAGCTGGTAAAGAATCCACCTGTAATGCGGGAGGCCTGGGTTGGATCCCTGGGTTGGGAAGATCCCCTGGAGAAGGGAAAGGCCACCCACTTCAGTATTCTGGCCTGGAGAATTCCATGGGCTACAGTCCATGGGGTCACAAAGAGTCGGACACAACTGAGCGACTTGCACTTCACTTTTATTATCTTACATTATATGTATGTATAGCCATGTATATATGTATAAGCCATATATATATATTCTAAAGTGGTACTAGTCATAAAGAACCCCCCTGCCATTGAAGGAGACATGAGAGACGCAGGTTTGATCTCTGGTTTGGGAAGATTCTCTGGAGGAGGGCATGGCAACCCACTTAGGTATTCTTGCCTGGAATCCCAAGGACAGAGGAGCCTGGCCAGCTGCAGTCCATAGGGTTGCACAGAGTCAGACATGACTGAAGCAACTTAGCCTGTATATATATATAGAAAGATAGATGGATAGATAGATAGATTTATTTCACACAATGATCCTCTAAGATAGGCATAGTTAGTATTTCCATTTTAACCTAGCAGAGAGTGGCTAATAAGTTGTCCATGGTATCAAAGCTAATTAGTGGCAGAAAGTTGAAAGTGAAAGTATTCAGTTGTGTTCAACTGTGAGACCCCATAGACGTAGTCCATGGAAATCTCCAGGCCAGAATACTGGATTGGATAGACTTTCCCTTCTCCAGGGGATCTTCCCAACCCAGGGATTGAACCCAGGTCTCCTGCATTGTGGGCAGATTCTTTTCCAGCTGAACCACCAAGGAAGCCCATTAGTGGCAAAGCCACCAGGATCCTGATTTCAGAGTCTTCACCAGACCACCTCAACCGGAGCTGAGCAGGAAAGAACAAGGAAGATCCAGATTTCCTGGCCTCTACTTGGTCCCTTTTTAAGTAATTGGAGACCAATTACTTTAGATGAGAGCTTAGAGACCATGCAGGCCAGTAAGGGGACTCTTTTAATCTTGTGCCCATGATGGACATGACCAGTCAGCCACATAACTGCAATCTACTAATGCCAGGCAAGTTCTCAGAGTCCTTCTCAATACACCTCTCTGTGTAACTGTACAAATTTGATACATGAATGTAAAGGAAAAACCTGCAAACCGTCTTGCAATGACTCCATATCACTATTCAATTCTGTATTCACCACAGTGACCCCATTAAAGACTCTAATGAAGGACTTCATTAAAGACCCCACTAATGATGACTTCCCCTTACACCATCTTCTGCTAGGCAGCATAATGTTATGCCTGAAGAAGATACACGTGGGTTTTTGTCTCCTTTTCCTCTTTGGTGTTTTTAGCCATCAGGCTCCTTGTCTGCAGTGTGTGCTCAGGGAATAATAAGAACAAATGGCTGGTTTTTCGAATGTGTTCCTTGAATCCTTAGGGTAGGGTGGCATGTTGTCTTTGTCATTTAATCTCTAAATGTGTCTGACTCTTTTGCAACCTCATGGACTGTAGCCTGCCAGAATCCTCTGCCCATGAGAATTTCCAGGCAAGAATAACTGGAGTGGCTTGTCATTTCCTTCTCCAGGGTATCTTTCTGATCCAGGGATCGAACCTGCATCTCCTGCATTGGCAGGTGGATTCTTTACCATTGAGCCACCAGGGAAATCCTGTGAGGGCAGGGGGTCACCTATTCTGCTTCAAACAGAACCTATCCATGACAGTCTATTTGACGAACAGCATTTTGCTATTTGATTTCAATTGGAAAAGCCTTTAGCAGCTAAGTGAATAGCTTAGAAATGCACAGGAACCTCCATACTGTTTTCCACAGAGCACACACACCAATTTCCACGCCCACAAATAGTGTACAGAGATTCCCTTTTCTCCACATCTCGACAACACGTACTGTGTCTTGTCTTTTTGATAAAATCCATCCTAACAGGTGTGGAGTGATATCTCATTATGGTTTTGACTTGCATTTCTGGGGTGGTGATTATCAAAGTATACAAACATTCAGTTATAAGATGAATGAGTTCTGGGGGTCTAAGGCACAGCAAGGTGACTCGAGTTAATAACACTATATTATATACTTGAATAAAATGGAATTGGAAGGACTGATGCTGAAGCTGAAGCTCCAATACTTTGACTACCTGATGTACACAGCTGACTCACAGGAAAAGACCTTGATCCTGGGAAAGACTGAAGGCAAAAGGAGAAGAGGGCAGCAGAAGATGAGATGGCTGGATGACATCACCTATTCAATGGACATGAACTTGGGCAAACTCTGGGAGATGGTGAGGGACAGAGAGGCCTGGTGTGCTGCAGTCCATGGGGTTGCAAAGAGTTGGACACAACCTAGAGACTGAGCAATAACATCAACAATATACTTGAAATCTGCTAAGAGAGTAGATTATAAGTGTTCTCACCACACACCCCCCACCCAAGAAAAGTAACTGCGTGTGATGATGGAGGTGGTGGATGAATGAGTTAACTTGCTTGTGATAATAATTTCCTAATGCATATAAATGACAAACCATCACACTGTACACCTTCAATACATAACAATCTTTATTTCTCAAATATTCCTCAGTAAAGCTGAGTAAAGACTGCACAGGAAGAGGAACTATTCAATTCTGATGTTCTAGGACACTAAATTATCAGGGAACTAAGATTCTCTGACTGCTAGATTGAATTATGAGGGTGAGATTCTCATGTGCTAGAGTTTATGGGTTCCCAGAGACCTGGAAATGTTCAGAGTTGCTGAGATCTCCTGCATTTGGATGGGAGCCTAGGAGAAGTCTTAGGGCCCCTTTCTAACCTTCAAAATCCTAAAGACCACCACATGAACATAGGGACCAGGGAAGGTACTTGAATCTCCTTATCTCTTCATGCCCTCAGTCTCCTGAATTCTTTTTCCACTGCATAAGGTTCATTTCAGAGAAAGCAGAGCTTCTTAAAATGACCCTCTAGATTACCATCTGTGCTCAGTCATTCCACAAACATGGTTTAAATGAAAAAAAAAAAAAAGTGTCAAGTCCCCACCCCCAGTTCACCTCTTCTGTCCTGTTAACTTCCTGGAATCTGTAACAGCAATTTGGGACCTGCCTTCATTATGATTCATTCATGACCCTGACCAGGCAAAAGCTTCCCTGGATGCTCCCACAGACCCTGCGCTGTCTTTAAAAGGCACACGGAGCAGCCAGAGCTGCAGAGAGCTGAGACAAACTCAGGAACCAGCAGCTGTCAGGCTGACGCTGGAGACCTCGCCCCCCGACATGAAGGTCTCTGCAGTGCTCCTGTGTCTGCTGTTCACAGCCGCCCTCTGCAGCATCCAGGTGTTGGCTCAGCCAGGTAAGCCCCTCTCTCTGTGAAGAAAACTGATCACTGCCTTCACTGTCGGATCAGCAAGAATCTTCAGAGACTTGCTGCAAACTTCCTCATTCTAAAGATAGGAAAACGGGTTTCATGAGTGGACAAGAAGAGCCTCAGCCTCACAATCAGAGCAAGAGACAGAACTAGAAACCCAGGCCACTGAGCTGGTACCCCTGTTCTTTCCTGACATGAATGTTGAGAGCAATGCTGTATCCATCCATGATCTGGATGCCCTTGCATGTTTGAGGATGGGGGAACATGAGAGAATGACTTCTCTTACTGGGGCATAGAGGGGATTTTTGTCAGTGATGGAGAGAAAAAAAAAAATCTTTTGGTTATACAACCCAGATTTTTACTGGACTCTAAGACAGCCTTTGGGATCAATGGTTAGGGGAAGGGCATCAGGTCCCGGGTAATCTCTCAAGGTGATGTGTTTTGATTCTGTTTGGGAAAAATATCTTTATGTTTGTTCATAATATATGTTTTCACCCTCTGATGACTTAGATTTACTGTATTATCAGTCTAAATAAGGCAATGCACACTGGGATAACAAAAAAACCTAAATTATCAGTGGCTTAAAACAACAAAGGTTAATTTTCTTACCTGTACTGAACATCCATAATGTATTGGCTAGAGCTTTGACTTCATATACTCAGGATTCTGGATGGATGGAGCAACTGATGGATTGGAAACATTACTGCTTATTGTAATGAAGGAAAAGAACGGTCTCAAAGGTCTTGCACTGGTAATTACAAAAATTAGCTTAGAAATGGCGTTTGTCACTTCGTCTCCTCACTTTTTGGTCAAAATTAGCTAATGGTTCCAATCAACCAAGAGTAGCAGAGAAATGTGAGTCTACTATGTGTCCAGAAAGCAGAGAATGGAGACTATCTGGGGAACGGTATTATGACTTTGGCACAGCTGCATAACTCTTTGTAAAGACAAAGTAGGAGTGTATGGCATTGACCAAGCTTTTCCCAAATCCTTGCCTGTAGCAATAGGTCTCCATTGCATAGCTGGGGACACCTGTCAGCGGCAGAGGTACGGGATCTCAGAGCAAAGAGATTCTGTCTCCATCTCTTACATTTCTTTGCCTTCTCTTGAATTTCCTTCCTTACAAAGTCATACTTAAAAATTATCTACATATCATTAGTGCTCATGTCTTCTGTTCACTTCTCCCCCAATTCAGCTTCTATTCCAACCATCTGCTGCTTTAAAGTGACTGGAAAGAAGATCTCCATTCAGCGACTGCAAAGCTACAGTAAAATCACCAGCAGCAAATGTCCTCAGAAAGCTGTGATGTAAGTAGACAAAACTTACCCTCTCCCAGTCCCAAACTTCATTTCTGGGGGAGAGAGTTCTTGAAACAACACTAGAGCTACCTGGAACTCTGCACTTAGTTTCATCTCCCTCATCCAATTCCTGAATTTTCACAACAGGAAATTTTCACTCTAGCTGTCTACATGGACGTTTATTCAGGTCATCCCAGTCCCTTCGAGTCAAGAGCAAGGATGGCCTTACTGATCCATCAGGAGCAGCCACTCACCGTCAGCATCCCACCCTTCCTCTCTCCCCTACTCCTGCTCACTCTGCAGGCCCTTTATCCCACAGCAGATGGTCCTGGAAGGTTTAGGATTAAACAAGCACAATTTTCAAAGAGGATCCTTAATATTTTCCTCTCTCCCACAGATTCAACACCAAACAGAACAAGAAAATCTGTGCTGATCCCCAGGAGAAGTGGGTCCAGAATGCCATGGAGTACCTGAACCAAAAATCCCAAACTTTAAAGTCATAAATATTCACCTTTAAAATGAAAATTCACCTTTTAAAGAGCCTCAAAAGGCTTGGTTCATTTTCTGGTTCTTCCTAAGATGTATTTTGAGATAATCACAACTTCATTCTAAAAGTAATGGCTTTTATTTAATAATAATAATGATTAAAAAAAAAAAAGATAGTGCTAAGTCGTGTCCGACTCTTGCGATCCCATGAACTGCAGCCCGCCAGGCTTCTCTGTCTATGGGATTCTCCAGGCAAGAATACTGGAATGGGTTGCCATTTCCTTCTCCAGGGTATCTTCTTCACCCAGGAATTGAACCCAGACCTCCTGCATTGCAGACAGATGCTTTACCAACTGAGCTACCCAGGAAGCTCCTTAATAATAAACCATGTATGTTTTATTTAAGACATTCTCCATTTAAGTTATTAATGCTTTGAAAAGTTCTCCACCATAAATTTTTGCTATTTTTAAAATGTAAAGCTTTGGTTAGGTCCCTTTCCTTCAGTGAACCCCAATTCAATCCCATGCAAAGGATGAGGAATGTTGTCTCTTTCCTCCTTACCTCCCTGGAATCTTGTAAGTGTCCTGGCAAGGATCATCAAAAGGACAGTGTTTTGTATTTTTAAGAAGACGTCGCTCAAGGAAAGAGTGGAATGAATTGAGAGAATAGCATGGAAATATGTACATTATCACATGCAAAATAGATAGCAAGTGAGAATTTGCTGTGTAGAACAAGGACCTCAACCCAGGGTTCTGTGACAACCTAGAGAGGTATGATGGGGTGGGAGATGGGAGGGGAGTTCAGGACAGAGGGGCATGTGTACCTGTGGCTGATTCGTGTTGATGTGTGGCAAAGGCCAACAGAGTATTGTAGAACAATCGTCCTCCAATCATTGCATTTTATTCTATACTTCTCAATAGTCTACAATGATAATCACTGATAATTAAAAAAAAGAAGACATCACTGTCATAAACCAAAGGTGTGACTCATAATGTTAAATGGAAATACATGTTATTTTAGGAATTTATAAAAATACATTTTTATTACCATCTGTGGTTGTACATTTTGTGGGGAATCCACATTGATCTGGGAGGGAGAAAGATAGAAGAGATGAGAGGTATGGTTATGGAGGGGGGACTGTGTTCCTGAGATATGGTCTTTTGGTTCTGCTCATTTTCAATGAGATTCAGGGCAGGGGTTGGAGTGGGGTGTGAAATGGAGATGACCAGACCAGACAAAACCTTTCCATCCCTCTACTTCCCATTCTCCCAGAGTGGTTTCCTAGACCCCAAGTACTTAAGTCTCTTATTCAGCAGGACCCTCACTATCATTCCTTTTCTGGTCAGTGCCAAGTTTGCCCCAGATTTTCCTCTCGTGACCCACTGCCACCTGTGATATTCTCCCGTGCCTGCTTTATTCCTCTGATCATTCCCCTACCCAGGATAAATGGAAAACAGACATCATGAAGTCAGACAATCCTTGACAAGAGGTTTATTCAGACCATAGCTTTATGAGCGCTTAAGGAGGATTCATCGTGGCACTTAAACCTGGTCTTCATGGATGGAAACGTACGGGGACTCTTGGAGAGGGTTTTTGAGCGGCTCAGATGGTCAAGAATCTGCCTGCAATGGGGGAGACCTGGGTTATAGGGTGCTCTATTTCAAACATAAGCAGTGGGTAGTTATCACAAGCAGATGGTTTACATGTTTACAAAGCAATTTCATTGGTCAAACACACTTTAAAATTTTCGCGCGCAGGGGACTCTCCCGGAGGTTTACTGGGCGCGTGCTGATTGGCTGGTCTCTGGTGGCCTGTTGAGGGCAGATAATTACCCCACCCTCGGGAGAAACTGAAGCTTAGGCTTACTCATAGTTCAGCGCTAGTTATGCCCGTCTCACATTCCCCCCTGTCTTGTTGTCCCTGTAGAGGAATCTTTCTCTTCACCATCCTGAGCCACTGGCTGATATTGTTGCCTCAATACCATAATCTGAATGGTGTTTAGGCATTGTTTAACAAATGACATTAGCCGGTTTAAAATACAAGGGACAAATGTCAGTATCAATATTAATATTATGAGTGGGCCCAGGAGGGCGGAGACCAAGGTGGTCAGCCAGGGGGAGTTTTGAAACCAAGATTCAAACCATCCCTGTTGGGCCTCTTGTTCCCTCTTTCGTTGCGCAAGTCCCTCTCTTAACTTTTGCCATGGATTCTCTCACTACTCCGGTGTGGTCCGCATAGGAACAACATTCTTCTCCCAGAGCCGCGCAGACCCCACCCTGTTGGAGAAAAATTAGGTCTAACCCTCTCCTATTTTACAAGACCACTTCAGACAAGGATGTCAAAGATTTTTCTAAGTGACTTATTGATTCTTCTATGCAAACTATGTCTTCATCTATAGCGGCCCGCAGGGAGGAGAGCCCTTGGCCCTGCAAAGATAATGAAGCTATTCCTGTCCCTGCTCCCGCCATTCCGAGGCTGAACAGGGCTGCCACAGTGATTGCGCTAATGGGCTCTCGTTTCTGTCTTACTACTTCCCGGTCCCAGTGTGAGTACATTACCTCCTCAGAATGGTATAGGATCTTTGGCATCACAGTGATGAGAACACAGAATTCTTGGCTCGGGTTAAAAACCTTCATATTTAAACATGGTGTTAGCCCCGTGTGTGAACAAACCCACCATTCCCCGACTTCCGACACTAGCCAATTTTTGCCAGGTAAGCTGATATTACCAATAGTCTGAGCACAAAGAGAGGTCTTATCCCTTGGTACTGTGCCCAAACAGACCCCTTGTCCCCATACCTCTTCCATCGTGAGGCCGATCTCACGCTCTTCCCACCGGCATTGAGGGGGATTGGGGTCTGAAGACAAGTTGTAGGAGACACTGAGGCCTATGGCCTCATAGAAGGGGGGCAGAGGTTATAACAGAGCCAGCAGGATTGGGTCGCATTTGGGTCAGTGTGGTTTAGAGCCATAAAAGTGGCATTTACTATGGCCCATAGGGGGTCTTAAGTCACTGAACTAGCAGTTACAGTTAGATGGCCCGGGGTGTTTGTCAGATTACCTCCGGTGCCTGGGGTAGAGGAGGTGCTGCTTGACCTCAGTGAGTCTGGCCTGGAGGTGGTCGTCTTAGGGGTCGTCTTGTGCCCCAGTGCCGTTTTGACCAGGTTGGGACCCAGACTATGTACCTGTACCGGCTCAATCACCTGTTTAATGGTCAAGAGCTCACCTGGGCAAGGGCCGGGCCAAGCCACATGGAACTGGAAGCCCCAAGTGAGCCCTGCGGTCCAGAGGCTTTCTTTTGTTGCTCGGTCCTGGTTGAACTGTACCTGTACAAAAGGCCCTTGGTGTTTGGAATCATTAAAGATGAATCTAACTACATCTCTGTTCCCGACGTCCCACCTCCGGGGCCCATCACATGAGGTTACACAGCTCCAGCTCGCACAGTGATAGCTTTCTATACCCCCACAAGTTTTCCAATTACCTCTAATGTTGCCTGGGCAAGCGTAAAACCCAGGAAGGTCCCCCACTCCATAAGTGTGGGTGTACGTGTCCCCCATATGTCCACCCAGGCTTCCATATAGCGATGTGTAGCCCGACCCGGTGTACAGAGTCTCCTGAGGTTAAAGTACAGGTCTGGCCACCAGGTGTTGAGGGGGTGGATTCCTGAGGTTTTGTTGATCACCTCGTGGGTCTGTCCATCGCTGAGCTTCCAGGTGATCTTGAATGGTTGGTGTGGATTGGATATTCCTGGGTTGATGAGAATTGCCACCAGTAGGAGACTCAGGAGGCCTCTCGTTGGACGAGTTTCAGTTTCAAAGGATTTGACGGGTGAGGACTTGCCTTCCATTCTGCTCGCGCTCTTTCCTGTTCCTCCGGAGTAGCTTGCCGCACGTGATTGCAGTGAACCCAGGGTCCGATCCCGTCAACCTTAACGGCGGTAGGGGTGGTAAGGAGAACAACATAAGGGCCTTTCCATCTGGGTTCTAATACTTTAGATTGGTGACGTTTTACCCAAACCCAGTCACCTGGGCCAATATTATGTGATTTTGGCCACCTTGCTTTGACCCTCATGTATTTCTCGAATCAATTTCCAAACATAGTTATGCACCTTACTTAATGCCATCAGAGTTTGCTGGAATTGTCCCAAAGTAGGGGGTGGCAGGCACTTTCCCTCGAAAATAGGACACACAGGAGGGGTCTTCCATACAGAATTTCAAAAGGGGTAAGATTCAGCTTATAAGGGGTGTTACATGCCCAAAAGAGTGCAAAGGGAAGGAGGGTCACCCAGTCCCCGCCAGTCTCTATTGCCAACTTTGTCAAAGTTTCTTTTAGGGTCTGATTCATTCTCTCAACCTGTCCTGACCTCTGGGGATTATATTCACAATGTAACTTCCATTTTATCCCCAGAGCTTGGGCCAGCCCTTGTACAATCTGACTCACAAAGGCAGGTCCATTATCAGAGCCCATAGTCACTGGCAGCCCATACCTAGGCACTATCTCCTCTAAGATCTTGTTAGCAACCACTATTGCTGTCTCTCCCTTAGTAGGGAAGGCTTCTATCCACCCCGAGAAGGTATCTACGAGAACCAACATATAGCGATACCCGTACTTGCCTGGCCTTACCTCAGTGAAATCTATCTCCCAGTGTTTCCCTGGCTCTTCCCCTCGGTACCTTGTTCCCGTGTACTGCTTTTTCCCTGTCCTCATCAGCTGGCACGCTTTTCAAGCCTGGATTATCTCTCGTACAGTTGCGTTTTGTCGAGGTAACCTCACACAGGCTGTCTGGAGAAGTGTTAG
The DNA here is from genome assembly GCF_023699985.2 of Odocoileus virginianus. Taxonomy (NCBI): domain Eukaryota; kingdom Metazoa; phylum Chordata; class Mammalia; order Artiodactyla; family Cervidae; genus Odocoileus; species Odocoileus virginianus. Next base: position 14,792,297 of record NC_069690.1, on the reverse strand, counting down.
GGTCTTTTTCTCTCCCAGGTGTGTAGTCGTGTGCAGGTGTTCACACAGGTGATGACCCAGGGTGGCAGGCAATATCAGGTTGTTGTTTTGGTCTCGGTACCATCCATCTTGGTCATCCTTCTGGAGGGTGGTATCCTCGTTGATCCAGGTGAGATCAGGCAGGGAATATTCTGGAACTGGTGGCAAGGCCCCCGTACCAGGAGGTGGAAGCCCCACGGCTAATATGGGAGCGGCGTAGTCCCAGCTAGCCGCTTCTCGAGCGGCCGCATCAGCGGCACGATTGCCCCACGCCGTAGGGTCTTCTCCTTTCTGGTGACCGAGGACATGTACTATAGCTACTGCCCGGGGCAGTTGGACAGCTTCCAGGAGCCTGCGAATCTCGGGCAGATTTTTGACTTCCTTTCCCTCAGCTGTCTGAAATCCCCTTTCTTGGTATATTGGACCTTGAATATGGGCAGTGCTGAAAGCATATCGGCTGTCAGTGAAAATGGTGACTCTCTTCCCTTTGGCTTGCTCCAGAGCCTGTATTAGGGCAATCAATTCTGCTTTTTGTGCAGAAGTGTTTGGGGGAAGTGTCTTAGCCCATATCGTCTGTCCTGAATCATCAACTATGGCGGCTCCCGCCTTCCTTTGCCCATCTTTTACATAGCTGCTCCCATCGGTGAACCATACTAGCTCACTGTTGTTTAGGGGTACATCAGCTAAGTCTTTTCGTGCCGCCAGGGCCTCAGCCAGTATCTCACTGCAATCATGGAGGGGGCGGTCTTTCTCTGAGTTAGGCAGGAGCATGGCTGGATTCAGGAAGCAAGGGGTCTGAAAATGCACCCGTGGGGCATCAAGCAGCAAGGCCTGGTAATGTGTCAAGCGGGCATTGGAGATCCACTTACCCGGCGGCTGCTTTAAAACCCCTTCAATGGCATGGGGGGTGTAAACCAAGAGTTGCTGTCCATACGTCCACTTGTCAGCGTCGCGGATGAGGAGGGCAGTGGCTGCAATGATGCGAAGGCAAGGGGGCCACCCAGCGGCCACCGGGTCTAATCGCTTCAAAAGGTATGCCACTGGCCGCTTCCATGGTCCCCATTGTTGCATCAAGACCCCCATTCCTATCCCTTGCTTTTCATCTACAAACAGCTGGAATGGCTCATTTGGGTTAGGCAGGGCAAGGGCTGGGGCTTCTAGTAGGGCCCGTCTGAGTGTCTGGAAAGCCTGTTTCATTGGCTCAGTCCAAGTCCAGTTTGGGGTCTCTTTACTTCCCTCATACAAGGGCTGGGCCTTCTCAGCAACCCCCATGATCCACAGTCTGCAATATCCAACAGTCCCCAGAAACTCTCTCACCTGGCGGGGGCTCTTGGGCTCTGGTATCTGCAATATCGTTTCCTTCATGGCCTGAGTTAGCCACCTTTTCCCCTGCCTGATCTTATACCCCAAATAGGTGACCTCTTGCTGGGCTATTTGCACCTTCTTTGCTCTAGCGCGATACCCCAAGGTGCCTAGAGTCTGTAAGAGGTCACCAGTGGCACGGCTGCATGCCTCCTCTGTAGTTCCAGCCAACATAAGGTCATCTACATATTGCAGCAGAATTAACTCTGGGTGGCGAGTCCAATATTCGTAGAGATCCTCACTCAAAGCCTCATTAAACAAGGTAGGGGAGTTCTTGAACCCCTGTGGGAGGCGGGTCCAAGTTAATTGTACTACCGGTTGGCCTTCCCCCTCAGTCCACTCAAAGGCAAATATCTCCTGGCTCTGGGCCGCCAGGGGTAGGCTGAAAAAAGCATCTTTCAAGTCCAACACAGTGTACCAAGTGTACTCAGGCAGTAAGCTGCTCAGGAGGGTATTACGGGTTAGGGACAGTGGGGTGTATGTCACTCACCCGCTTGTTGACTTCTCGCAGGTCTTGGACAGGTCTGTAATCTGTCCCCCTGGCTTCTTCACCGGCAGTAAGGGGGTGTTCCAAGGGGATTGGCACCGCTTGAGAATTCCAGCATCCAAGAGCCGTCGAATGTGGGGAGTGATCCCCCGCCGAGCCTCCTGGCTCATAGGGTACTGTCTCACCCTCACAGGAGTTGCCCCGGCCTTTAGCTCAATGACAACTGGATGTCTCTGTTTGGCCAGTCCCATTCCTGCCGTTTCTGCCCAGGCCAATGGGTATTTGTGGACCCACGGTTGTACATCTGGTGCTATGGTCTCTGAGGGCTTAGGCGCAAAAAGTCTGTATTCATCTCTTAAAGCTAGAGACAAGACATGTATCAGCTGTCCAAGTCCATCCGTGACTGACATTCCCCCAGGGTCAAAATGGATCTGAGCATTAACTTTAGTCAACAAGTCTCTTCCAAGTAGAGGAGCTGGGCATTCTGGTATCACCAAAAACGAATGGGACACCTGGTGGGTCCCCAGATTTACTTTCCGTTCTGTGGTCCAACAATATCTTTTTGTCCCTGTGGCTCCCTGCACCAAGCTGGTTTTCTTAGACATTGGTCCCAGTTTTTGATTTAAAACAGAGTGTTGGGCACCAGTATCTACCATGAAGCCAACGGGTTTCCCCTCCACATGTATGGTTACCCAGGACTTGGGGAGGGGTGCCGAGTTTTGACTCCCCTAGTCACTGTCTTCCCCCGCATATAGAACTCGAGTTCCAGGGGAGATTCCCTCTCTCTGGGTTGTTCCTCTCTTCGGGTCCCTCTTAGGGCACTCGTTTTTCCAGTGTCCCCATTCTTTGCAGTAAGAGCACTGATCTTTCTTTAGGGCCTGCCTTTTGGGTCTCTCTTTTTCTCCCGTCTGGGGGTCGCGAGGCTCCCTCAATTCTGTTCCGGCCTTTATCCCCACAAACAGTATCTGGGCTAGCTCCCTCTGATTCTTCCGGTTTTCCTTCGCCCTGTGTTCCCTATCTTCCTTCCTGATCTTCTCAGCTAATTCCCTTTCCTCTCGTCAAATTCGCTCTTCCCTTTCTTCTGGGGTCTCTCTATTATTAAATACCTTTTCAGCTGCTTTCAGTAAATCTTGTATCGTCTGTTCTCCCAATCCCTCTATCTTTTGTAATTTCCTCCTAATATCTGGGGCGGCCTGATTTACAAACGCTAACAGAACTGCAGCGCCTGACTCCTCAGCCTGGGGGTTCATAGGTGTATATTGCCTAAAGGCTTCCATCAGCCTCTCTAGGAAGGCTGCCGGGCTCTCAATGGGCTCTTGCCTTACTAAATTTACCTTCGCCAAATTTGTCGGCTTTCTTGCTGCGGCCCGCAGGCCAGCCATCAGAGTCTGGCGGTACACTCGGAGACGCTCCCTACCTTCCGCTCGCTCAAAATCCCAGTTAGGCCGCAACAGAGGAAACCCCTCGTCCACGAGATGAGGCTGGGCCATTGGCCTCCTGTCGACCCCCGGGACCCGTTTCCGCGCCTCTGCCAGGATTCGCTCCTGTTCTTCTGTGGTGAAGAGCACCTGTAACAGCTGCTGACAATCGTCCCAGGTGGGGTTGTGAGTGACCAAAATGGAATCTAAGAGGTCAATGAGGCCTTGGGGCTTCTCTGAGAAAGGAGGGTTCTGGGTTTTCCAATTGTACAGGTCACTCGTGGAAAAGGGCCAGTACTGATAGGTTCGCTCTCTGTCCGGGTTAGCTGGTCCCACTCGGATGGGGAGTGCCTGAACGGTGGATGAAGGCAACTCTGGGTCCCCAGGGTCTTGCCCACTCCTATCACCCCTAATTCTCCTTCGGGTCCCCAATGTGGGTCCCCCCTCATGGTCAATTCCCGTGGGCCCTCCCAACCCTCTTGATTCACCCAAGGGAGTTCCTCCCCTCGGAGGGAATTGCAATGGGGGGGGGGGGCATACAGCAGAGGCCTTATCTCTGTTTCTAAATCTATCAGGTTCGGATAAGATGATTCCTGAAGGACGGGCTTTGGGTCCTCTTTCTTTTTAGTTTCTTCCGGGGGGCTTCCATCACCAGGACCTGTGAATTGGAAGAACTAGGAAGTTTGTAAACTAAAGGTTTTAACCACTTGGGCGGATTTTCCACCAAACCCTGCCAGACGATGACATAAGGAACCTGATCCTGATGACCCCCGGGATCAGGAGCCATAATCTTTTTTTTTAACTGTATAATGGACGGTTGAAAGGTACCTTCCGGAGGCCATCCAACTTGGAAGTCAGGCCACTCTGCTGAGCAAAAGGTTATTAATTTACTTTTCTTGACTAGCAAAGACAAGTTATGTGCCCTGGCCCTGACATCTGAGAAATGGTCAGTCATGAGAGAAAGTGGGGTAGATTCCCCCTGACCCATGGTCAAAGAGCAAATGGTAGCACAGAGAGAGAAGAAGTCACTGAGAACGGCCACCAAAAATCCTACCGGGAGTGGTGGCGGCCAAGAGGTTGGGCTTATGGTATGCTTTAGGAACTATTTATGTGCCTGCGTCGGTGGACAAAAGTTTTCTTGTTGGGGGCGGGCACCCTAGAGGTTTCTAGCCCGTTCCATGACCCCCTTATCCTCTCACGGAGGTCTTCAAGTGGCAGGCGCCCTAATGGCCTTTAAGTGCCTGTCCCGTGCCCACACAAGGAATTTTAGGCCACATCCTCAGTTAGGGATGTTGAAAGAGAGTTTCACCTGATCAGGCTCCCATTACTGAGGCTCACTTATTGTAGGGCCTTCAGAGTCCACCAGAGTGTAGCCCTGGCCGGGACTCATCAGTTGCCCCCACAACTGTTCACCTGTTCACTGAAACTCTTGAAGAGAGTAGGAGTTGCAGTCAGATCAGAGAAGAAGGGGAGAAGGAGAATAAGTCAGAAGAGAGTAGAGGACGATACACCAGAAGACAATGAGACCAGAGACAATGCTGGCACACACACAAACACGGAGGGGCATAGACAAACACACGGACAGACATATGTCGGCCGACAACACAGCGCTGGGTTTTTGGGCCCCCTGAGTACGCTTGCCTCCCGGTACAAGGTTCACCTTACCGAATGGCGTCTACTGCTCACCAGACTTGGGATCAGGAGAGGAGCTCTCCTTCTCGCAGAGCCGGCTGCCTTCCAGCGCGCTCGCTGGCCTCGGTCTTGCGCCGGCTGGAACGTCCGATCCGTTCCCCCTTTATAGAAAGCTTTCTCCTGCGCCAAATACCTTCCTGCTTCTCAGCAGGGCCCCGGATTTACATCGGACTTTCCTGTCCTGCCCGAGCACCGGTGCTATTATCTATCCTTCCCCTCTGTCCTGGAAGTATTCTCTTCCCCCGGTCGAGGGATCCCGGACGAGCCCCCAAATGGTATGCCCGATGTCCAAATCCCCCAGCAGGAAAAGAGAAGACCTCCATGACAATGCAACTCGCAAAGGAAGGGAAATTTATTGCTGACTCAAGTCAGGGCCCCTGCTGCAACCAACACAGTGGTGCAAAGTCAGAGAGCCCTGAGCCCCAGTTTTCACACACATTTATAGGGTGCTCTATTTCAAACATAAGCAGTGGGTAGTTATCACAAGCAGATTGTTTACATGTTTGCGAAGCAATTTCATTGGTCAAACACACTTTAAAATTTTCGCGCGCAGGGGACTCTCCCAGAGGTTTACTGGGCGCGTGCTGATTGGCTGGTCTTTGGTGGCCTGTTGAGGGCAGATAATTACCCTACCCTCGGGAGAAACTGAAGCTTAGGCTTACTCATAGTTCAGGGTGCCTGTCATGGCGCTAGCTATGCCCGTCTCACAAGAGGAGCCTAGAGGGCTACAGTCCAAGAGTCAGACACAACTGAGCGACTAACACTTCTGTCTCTGCCATAGCAGTTATCTAAAAGTGTCCACAGGAGGCAAAGGTCAGCTGTTGGGTTGGCCAAAATACTCATAACATCTTGTGGAAAACCCTGAACAAACGTTTTGGCCAACCCAATATTGGCACTAGTGGTAAAGAACCTGTCTGCCAATGCAGGTAGATGTAAGAGACTCGGGTTCGATCTCTGGGCCGGGAAGATTCCCTGGAGGAGGGCACGGCAACCCAATCAGGTATTTTCACCAGAAGAGCCTGGTGGGCTAAAATCCATGGGGTCGCAAAGAGTTGGACATGACTGAAGCAACTTAGCACCTAAGTGTGAGACTGTCAAGACTAGCACCATGACAGGCGCCCTGAACTAAGAGTGGCCTAAGTTTCAGTTTCTCCCGAGGGTAGGGTAATTATCTGCCCTCAACAGGCCACCAGAGACCAGCTAATCAGTACGCGCCCAGTAAACCTCCAAGAAGGTCCCCTGGAAAGTCCCGCGCACGCGAAAGTTTGTACCAATAAAATTGCTTGGCAAACATGTAACCAATCCACTTGCATCCACTACCCGCTGCTTATGTTTGAAATTGAGCACCCTACAAATGTGCGCGGAAACTGGGGCTCAGGGCTCTCTGACTTCGCACCACTGCGTTGGTTGCAGCAGGGCCCCTGGCTCGAGTCAGCAATAAATTTCCCTTCCTTTGCGTGTTGCATTGTCATGGAGGTCTTATCTTTTCCTGTTGGGGGATTCGGACAGCGGGCATAACACCAAGGTCGCAATATTTACTCTGGTCCTGTTGTTATTTCCATCTAGAAGTGCAAATAGAACGCTGGGTGTAAATATCTAGCCTAGAGCCCACCAGCCTCCTTCCTTAGGAAACGTAAACAGGAGGCTAGCTGTAAATGCCTAGCCTGGAGCACATCTATCTCCTGCCTCAGGATACATTTGAACACTGTCCTGGACCGGAGTATCTGGTCACCATAGCATGTAATAGGCATCATAAGTTTTGATTTGAAGAAGGAATTCATAGGGCTAGGACTCCATCTCAGGCCTGTCCGTGCTGATCATGCTTGGCCGCCTCTCCAATGGACTCTGAACTCTCTGTTTAGTACCTATGGGAGCAACAATAGAAGGATAATACCCCTCTGGACAGGGGAACCTTGAAGATCGTATCCAGGTTACTCATCGCCTAAGAGAAAACATACTCTAATCACCCCTGCCTCCGGACAGCATCTATCAGAATGTAACCACAGGCTTATCGGTTATTAACTGGTTGGAATGTAACTGCGGGCTTATTGATTATTAACTGTTTGATCACATAACACGTGAATGATGAGGTTACTGTGATTGTATTTACCCTTCCTTTGTAAGTCTCAAGGAATTTCGGGTGGTGGGTTCGGACACGTACACATGGGGTATAAAAGGTTTTCACAAATGCTGGTCGGGGTCCTTGGCTAAGAGGAGACTCTGCCTTGGGCCCACCGGTGTAATAAACTGCCCTCCACTATCTGCATTGTCCTTCTAAGTGAGATTGTTTTCCAAAAAGCGTGGCTATAACAGATTCAGTGGGTGAGGGAAATATCATGATCGGTGGTCAATGCCCCTGCAGGCTGGATTGAGAGGCAAAGGGGGTAGCAGCCAATACACTCTGAAAGTGTATAGGCACAAAGTTGTTAAACAACAAAAATTCTATAGGTCAAATTCACTTTATTCAACAATTCACCAACTAAGCAATAGCCCATCTAGCAATAGAAAGGAGCTCCTCCCCCCAAGCTATAGCAAAGGAACGGCTTTTAAAGGCAGAAAGGAGATGGGAAATTATTAGCACATAATGCTTTCTTCAGGCAAGGTCAAGGTCACCTGCCTAAGGGGAATGGAAGAGTCTTTGAGGCGGGAAGGGGTCCTCTCCCTAGTGGGGCTTCTGAGGTGGGACTAGTGGTAAAGAACCTACTTGCCAATAAAAGAGATGTGGGTTTGATCCCTGGGTCAGGAAGATCCCCTGGAGGAGAGCATGGCAACCCACTCCAGTATGCTTGCCTGGAGAATCCCATGGACAGAGGAGCCTGGTGGGCTATAGTCCATGGGATCGCAGAGTCGGACACAACTAAAGGGACTTAGCACACACACATTCATCTCCTTAGTACTGACCAGATAGTTTCCAGGCTGACTGGTTAAAGGTCACAGTCCTGGGGAGCTGAATTGCAATTAGGTCACGTAATAAGTCTTGGTTTTCTGATGTGGGGTTTAACACAAGTGACTCCACTTGGAGACTGCTATTTCTTATTTTGCTTTATTTATTCTATTATTTTCCCATCTTCTTTTTAAAACTATCCTTCTCTTTAGATCAGACTTTCAGCATAACTGAGAGACATGATCAAAATTTAAGACATTGGCACCACTGTTAGCAACTGCTCTGTAGTTCTCATAGATTTTGTCTACCTTCTGTGTGGTATTCATAAGTCAGGACCTTTTTATAACTTCATCTCTGTGATATTCACAGACCACAATTTTAGGTTCACGATTTTTAAGTTGGCTATTTCTCTTTGTTCCTTTTCCTAACATTCTAGTCATAAAGAGAACACAACACAGCCGGGAGATTTCCATGATTATTACAAGCCAGATAATCTCTAATGTTTGGGACGCACTTTGAGCCATGGTCTCTAAGACCCAAATCAATCAAAATCATATAAATCAAAGAAAAACCCATCAAAGGAGTCATCTTCCAAAGCCAAGTGGCTGGCTCAGTGGTGTTAACATAACCCTCAGCTTCCCCAGAGGGATTAATCCAAATGCAGCAGGTAGTGTTGATCACAGTGCAGACCCCTCCTTGTTCAACTAAAAAATAATCAAAGGCTATTCTATTATTAAGAGTAACCTTGGACAGAGAGTTTAAGGATCATTGTTGGGCAGCTATTGTATTAGAACATGTAATATCTTCAGGAGTTAGGAGGGGTCCTGAGCCTAATGTCATTTGTAATTACTCCTAACCAGGCAAGTGTGGGTCTGCCAAAGGAAGTGAATCCTGTCGTGAACATCTGCTGATATTTCCTTTCTAATGCAATGGTGTGAGTCCAGAGAGGTGAGTCAATGAGATGACAACTCATTTGTGGTAAGGTAGGGGCACCATTAGATAATCTAGGAGGCATTGCCTGGCTGTGTTTCCATAGGTCAAGGGAGAATGACTACAACTACAGAGAGGGACAAAGCATGTTGGAGCACAGACCATTCCAGGTACTACTAACGGACTTATTCACAGGGTTTGCTGCATTTACCCATCCAAGCCAGGGGTCAGTCAAGTCCTCAGCACATGTGAGAAGAGAATCTCCTAGCCTGAAATAAAGAGTCATCCTAAACACCCTGCAAAAATGTGCACTGCTGGTGAGATGTCTTAGTGAGTGGGAGACCAATCTGATTTAGATTATCTTGGAAACGTGGGGTTGCAAATGCATTAATACTAAGATTTGTGTAGGTGTTTTTATCTAATTGAGTGCATACAGTTATGATTGGAGAAGGGGAAAAGCAAGGCTCTGGATGTTCTGGGTCGTAAGAGTTGAACTAATAGGGAGTTCCACGTGGGGGTTAATCATTGTTTGCAATGACATTGGGAACAGAAGAGAAATTGGTCAAGAGGGTCTCTAGCATCGTGGATAGATTAGAATCTTTGATGACAGATTGAGCATTCTGAAAGGTTTACTCTCCTTAAAAATGGCCTGGGAGATACAGATGAGGGTGTTATCTTTCCAAGCCAATGCCAGAGGAAAAGAAAAAAAGAATAATTTTTTCACATCCAGTTAAAGGATGAAGCCTTGATCCACCATCTTGTGTCTACCTTGAAGCCAGCTGCTTCTTTCTCTTATGGATTTGGTCCAGGGATCTCCAGCATCTGCACAGGATCAGATGTCAGGTGGGGCCTTCCTTAGCCATGAGGTGTGTACCCAAGGCTCAATGCCCTCTAGTTTTACCACAGCATTAGTGTCAGGAGCACTTGGTAAGATCCTTTCCAACAGAGTTTGAAGACTATCTTCTTCTGATGACGTTTCCAGAATACTCGGCCATCAGGCTCCAGACTGTGACCAAAAGGATCTTTTGTACTGGGATCCAAGAAGTCTTTAAACTATTGATAGGCTTTAGCATAAGACATTAAACCCTTACAGGAGCTAATCACATTAACAGGAAACAAGGGATCAGCCAAAGTTTTATACCACAGGACTTTGGTCTATTAAGTGACTGTCTCAAGTGAAATGAGTTTATAGTTCCCAAAGGGTATATTATAAACAGTCAGCAAGGCCAGAGGCAATATTTTAGGCTAAGGGAGTCTAATAATTTCAGTAAGTTTAGAGTTTTTTTTTTTTTTCTTTTTGGCCACACCACATGACATGTGGGAACTTAGTTCCCTGACCAGGGATCAAACCCGAATTTTCTGCCTTGGAAACATGAAATCTTAATCAGTGGACCGGCAGGGAAGTCCCAAGTTTAGAGATTTTAAGTTTGAGGATTCCATTAGTTGTCTTGGCCTTGCCTGATGATTGAGGGTGACATGGACCGTGATGACTCCAAAACTTTTGCAAAGTTTTCACTACGATTCATATGATTTGCCCAGAGAAGTGGGTGCCTTGATCACTGGAGATAGTGGAAGTTTTACCTCAAGTGGAAAACACATTTTCCCAAGTTTTTTTTTTTTTTTTTTCCATTGTGAAAGCATCAGACTTGTGGCAGGGAAACACTTCAATCAATCCAGAAAACATACACACAATAACAAGAACATAGAAAATCACTGCAGATAGTGATTGCAGCCATGAAATTAAAAGATGCTTACTCCTTGGAAGGAAAGTTATGACCAACCTAAACAACATATTTAAAAGCAGAGACATTACTTTGTCAAGAAAGGTCTGTCTAATCAAGGCTAAGGTTTTCCCAGTGGTCATGTATCGATGTGAGAGTTGGACTATAAAAAGAGCTGACAGCCAAAGAATTGATGCTTTTGAACTGTGGTGTTGGAGAAGATTCTTGAGGGTCCTTTGGATGGCAAGGAGATCCAACCAGTCCATCCTAAAGGAGATCAGTCCTGGGTGTTCATTGGAAGGAATGATGTTGAAGCTGAAACTTCAATACTTTGGCCACCTGATGCAAAGAGCTGACTCATTTGAAAAGACCCTGATGCTGGGAGGGATTGAGGGCAGGAAGAGAAGGGGACGACGGAGGATGAGATGGCTGGATGGCATCACCGACTCAATGGACGTGAGCTTGGGTAGACTCCGGGAGTTGGTGACGGACAGGGAGGCCTGGCGTGCTGTGGTTCATGGGGTCCCAAAGAGTTGGACACGACTGAGCGACTGAACTGAACTGAACTGAGTGATAACCCATTCCAGGTGACAACTGAATGAAGTCCAGTTTCAAGTGTAAAAAGGTCCAGAGGGAAGAGGTCCAAGTCTCTGGGAACAAAAATAATTTTTTCAGGATTTGGGCCCTGAGAGGTCAGGCACTGCTGGTAATAAACTGTTTTCGCAATTGTATAGACATCTCCCACCCCAATGTTTATTTATCATCTGAGTCATTTTAAATACACCATAATGAGTGAAAGAATGCAAACACTGAAAAAAATGAGATTAGCCTGGGAACCGAGAAGAACTAAGTAGCTGCCTTGAATTTCCTGTAACTGTTACTGAATTTACAACCACAGTTTGCCCATATTAATTTCTCTGACTCAAAAGCAGACTGTTGCTGTGTTGCAAAGCCATCTGCATGGCAGAAGTCTGGCGACAAGAGGTCAGAATATAGAGGCAGAATGGACCAGCCATGTGGGCCACAACTTTTACAGACACTGTTGGTGCGACCTTTGCATAAAAGCCAGCCAGGGTGTCTCCCTGATATTCAGGTTCAGTTCTGTTAGTGTGAGCCTTGATCTTCATGAGGGCAATTTCGGAAGCTAAGAGAATAGCAGTAAGTAGGCCCTTTACTTGTTGTCTGTGTTTGATAGGGGTGCCAGAGAATGAAAGAAAAGCTCTTTGTTTCTGTAACTTCCCCAAATCATGGATGACACCAAAGACATAACCGAGTATCAGTTTATCTTGATCCTGGCACGGAGTTTGGCTCACTGGGCTGATTTAGCCTGTGGGAGATTTTCCCTCTCAAGTAATAGTAAGAGCATCACCAGTGTGGAAATTCCTTTTCTCATCTTTTACAAACTGAACCATCCACAAGCAAAATTAGATCAGGATGAGTCAACAAGATGTCTCACAAATCAGGACATCATGTCACAAAAAGGGACATTAACAGCTCAAAGTCATGGGGCTCACCTTTGTCAGGTAAGAGATAGTAACACAGCAAAATGAAGGATGCTGTTAAAGATCAGGTGGTGAGAACAGAAGGGTCTTGTAGGAAATTAGTCTGCTTGCAGAGAAATGTTGGCTCAGTCCAGCATTATGAAGACTTTGGACTGAGTGAGAAACTTACAAACATTTCCTAGAGTTAGGTCCATTGAGGCTATACTAGCTTTGCAGCTGTGGTTACAGCCCTGAGACAGCTGGGGCGGCAGGAACAACAGAATCAAGCAGATGCTGTCAGAGGCCTGTGTTTATTACCAAGCTCTCGATGTTCCTAGGGTCTGGTTCTCTCTGTCCTGCATAGATAAGGTAGCCCTAGGACAGGAGGTTCTTGTTTCAGTCTTAGAAAACCCTACTTGTGCTTATCCTGCCATGGAAGGAGTTCAAGGACAGAAATTTGAGTAAGTTCATAGAGTAGGGAGTGAATAATTAAGAACCCATAAGGTCTGTATAGTCAAAGCTATGGTTTTTCCAATAGTCATGTACAGGTATGAGAGGTGGACCATAAAAAAGGCTGAACACCGAAGAATCATTGCTTTCGAACTGTGATGCTGGAGAAGACTATTGAGAGTTCCTTGGACAGCAAGGAGATCAAACCAGCCAATCCTAAAGAAAATCAACCTTGAATATTCATTGGAAGGACTGATGCTGAAGTTGAAGCTCCAATACTTTGACCACCTGATGCGAAAAACTGACTCATCGTAAAAGACCCTGATGCTGGGAAACATGGAGGACAGGAGAAGAAGGGAGTGGCAGAGGATGAGATGGCTGGATGGCATCACTGACTCAGTGGACATGTGTTTGAGCAAACTCTGGGAGATGGTGAAGGACAGGGGAGCCTAGTGTGCTGCAGCTCATGGGGTCGCAAAGAGTTGGAGATGACTTAGTGACTGAACAACAACCACAAATAGTTGGCAATAGTCAGCTAGACCTAGAAATCCAGGAAGCTGTCTCTTAGTTGTGAGCCCAGGAAATCCTCGAATTAGCTTCATTCTTTTCAAAGACAGGAGGATTCCTTCAGCACTTACGTTACGACGTGATAATGAACAGTGTCTGGAGTCAATTTTAACTTTTACTTACAGCAAATAAGTAGAATACTTTATGGATGCCTCTTTGGTAACTAAGTACAAGAGGTCATCTACTTACCGTAGAAGGTTGATTTCCTGGGACTGGAGGGTCTTACATTTTGGGAGAGATGGGAAGTGGCCTCAGTCACACCCTTGAGGTGTGACTACCAGGTACATTGTTGATTGTTCCAAGTCAAGGTGAATAGATATTGGCTATAGTGATCCACAGGGATACTGACAAAGGCCCAGCAAAGGTCCATAGCAGTGAACAAAACCTTCTGTGTCTGGTAGAACTTGTGATAAAAGGAGGATCAGCATTGGAATGACTGGGACACAGGGAACAGCTATCTTGCTGATGGTTCTTAAGTCCTGTACAAATCACCATCCCGCCCATTGGGTCTGTGGACTGAGAGGATCTGCATGTTTCAGGGGTTGATACAGGAAAGATCAGCCTCGGGGTGATTAAGTCTTCTGCTGTGTGACAAGGTGAGAGGTCTTGTACAGCCTCAGGTGTTAATGCGCAAGGAGGCATTTTAGGAAAAATTCTAGCCAGATCCACCTGAATATGTACTGTAGGCCTTGTATTGAAATGCATTTTATTCTACCAACATCAGTATCAGAAGTAACCCACAGATTGAGCACCTTGATTAAATTAGGGGATTTGTGCTGGAATTCTTCTTTTAATTCAAGGACAAATTATAAAGAACATATGAGATCAGGTTCAAACTGGTCAGGAAATTCTAAGGTGAAGTCTCCATGGGAAGCAAAAAGTATTGACCCTTTTCATTTGGAAAAGAGGTATCTATTTAATATTGATACATTGACTGGGACTGTGTCATACTGTTAAAAAGAATGCTTTACCCAGAATCACTTTGCATTGGTTGAGATAGAAATTCTCTCTGAACATTATTAGACAGAAGCCTTTTTTTCATAGGATTTGTCCAATGAGAATGGGGTGTAAAGTGGAGAGTGCAGCCCCAGGACCTACCAGAATTTGGCAAGATTTCTATCAGTTTCTGTTCTCTTTTTAAACTTTTTATATCGTATCGGGGTATGCAAGTGTGAAAGTGTTAGCTGCTCAGTTAGGTCCTAACTGTTTGTGACCATATGGACTGTAGGCCTCCAGGCCCCTCTGTTCGTGGGATTCTCCAGGCAAGAATACTGGAGCGGGTAGCCAGTCCCTTCTCCAGGGGACCTTCTCAACCCAGGGATGGAACCTAGATCTCCCGCATTTCAGGCAGATTCTTTACCATCTGAGCTCCCAGGGAAGCCCTGTATTGGGGTACAGCTGATTAACAATGTTGTGATTGTTTCAAGTGAACAGCAAAGGGATTTAACCATCTTTATACGTGTATTCATTCTCCCTGAAACACCCCTCCCATCCAGGCTGCCATATAACCTTGAAATTTTGTCTCCCTTGGGCTGCTTAAGGGTATCATTTATAGCACTCTGCCAGAGGGTGCCTTGGAGCCCCATCAGTTTTGGGAGAAGCCTACATGGGGGCTCTCTCTTGGGGGGCATTTGGGTGGCTATTGGGGAATTTGTATAGGACTCTGTGCACAATTTTTCTTATCCAGTGCCCCAACTGATTACAAATGAGACACTGCTTCTTGGGTGGGCGCTTTAATGATGGACCCTAGCAGGATGCAATGTGGGAAGCCCAAGTATTATTTGAGATCTTGTCTTGGAGCTGTTGTAGTTATAAGGCCAATAATGCATCAGATCTTTGTTTATCATCTTATTCCATAGTCCTTTCAAAGTACTCAGCTATATAGTCATGACTTTGCTTGTGCCAGTGGCCTCCTATTTAATTTTCTGCCTTTTAAATTAATTCACTCATCTCACAAGATATTCTGTTTACAAATAGGCCACTGGAGCTGCTTAGGCACTTAGACAACACCATTTATTATATGAAACCACAAATGTCACAGGACAAGCATTCTTTCTTTGCATGCTTGAATAGCAGAACAGATAGTGTGGGGAACACTCTAGGAAGAGCTTGTGAAAAGTCAGTGGCTATTTCGCAAGTTTTTTCTGGTTGAGGATCTCAAGTATCATCCTCAAGGTTTTGCTATTCTGTTTTCCCATCCATCTGGGGACTTCCCCAGGTCCTGCCATCCCGTGCACAAACCAATAAAGACCTGGCACCCCAGGGTCATAGGCCTCAATAAAGATTCTAAATGAAAGTCGCTCAGTTACATCTGACTGCAACCCGATGGACTGTAGCCAGCCAGGGTTCTCTGTCCCTGGGACTCTCCAGGAAAGAATACTGGAGTGGTTGCCATTCCTTTCTCCAGGAGTTCTTCCTGACCCAGGGAAGAACTGGATTTCCTGCATTTCAGGCCGATTATGTATTGTCTGAGTCACCAGGAAAGCCCACAGAGATTCTAAACTCTTCAAAAAATTCTTGGACTCTTCTTAGGGTTTAGGAAATCCTTTAACTATAACCTTTACTTCAATCTAACTATTACCCTAGTTCAACCTTTAACTAAAGAGTAAAAGATATCTGAGGCAGGTTGCCTGCAACCTTGGGCAATTTTATTTGAAAAAAATAACTGCTTACTAGTCTTAGAATAAAAAGGAAATTCAGAGAATTAGTAAAACCTGAGTTTCCAGATAAGGAAGGACAGAGGAGAGCAGGGGGAGTTGTGCCAGTCCTATTGTCTTTTGTTTTAGTACCTCCAGTATCTTTAATTTTTTATTCACCTTGTGCAATGCTTTTTCCTCCATTTTTAAATTGAGTTACTTAAATTTTTATTGAAGTATAGTTGGGTTAATTTCTGATGTACAGGAAGGTGATTCAATTTTATATAATATATATTTATTTACACACATATATGTATTAGTTGCTAAGTCGTGTCTGACTCTTTTGTGGCCTCACAGACTATATAGACCACCAGGCTCCTCTGTCCATGGGATTTCCCAGGCAAGGATACTAGAGTGGGTTGCCATTTCCTTCTCCAGGGGATCTTCCAGCCCAGGGATTGAACACCACGGCTCTGGCATTGAAGATGGATTTTTTACCACTGCACCACATGGGAAGCCCTATATGAGTATATATGTGTATATTCTATGTAACACATATGTGTATATACACACATACATATATATCAGTAATAGTCTATACAACTAAATATACATATATGTGTATATATCATTTATATTCTATATAATAATATATACCTATACATTCTTTTCAGATTCTTTTTCCTTATGATTTATTAGCAGATACTGAATATAGTTCCCTGTGCTATACAATTGGATCTGATTTTTTATGTATCTTATATGTAATGCTGAGTATCTGTGAATCCCAAACTCCTAATCTATCTCTCCTCACTCCTTTTACCCCTTGGTAAACATAAGTTTGTTTTCTCTGTCTATGAGCCTCTTTCTGTTTTGTAAACAACTTCATTTGTATCATATTTTAAATTCCACATATAAGTGACACCATATGGTATTTGTCTTTGTCTGATTTACTGCACTAAGTATGATAATCTCTAGGTCATCCATGTTGTTGTGAATGACATGATTTGATTCTTTTTTATGGCTGAGAAGTAGTCTATTACACATATTTACGAAATCTTAGGCCAATTTTCTGTAGACAGGCACTTGGGATGTGCCCATCAACAGACAAACAGGCTATTTTGCAATCTTGAAACCTTTTGGAGGCCTCTGCATATCAGGTGAAATAGGTATCCCTTTCTGTTTTTTTTAACTCAGGAATTCTTATTTCAAGAGCACTTCTTAAATGAATGATCATGCCTAATTAAAATGTTCCCCATAACGGTCATTGTAATTCTAAGCTATTTTTGGTAAGATTCAGCCATTTTGTAGATATTTATAGCTCCCAGGATCATACTTCTCAGACATAAAAGTTTTCGTATCTTGACCACTTTAGACAGTGCTGCTATGAACATTTGGGTGTGTGTATCTTTTTGAATTAAGAGTTTTCTCTGGGTATATGCCCAGGAGTGGGATTGCTGGATCATATGACAACTCTGTCTTCAGGTTTTTGAGGAACCTCCATCCTGTCTTCCATGGTGGCTGCCGATTTACATTCCCACCAACAGTGTAAGAGGGTTCCCTTTCTTCCACACTCTCTCCACCATTTGTTATTTGTAGACTTTCTAATGCTGAGGTATCACCTCTCTGACAAGTGTGAGGTGATACCTCACTGTAGTTTTGCAATTCTCTAGTAATTAGCAATGTTGAGCATCTTTTCATGTGCCTATTGGCCATCTGGATGTCTTCTTTGGATAAATGTCTATTTAGGTCTTCTGCCCATTTTTTGATTGGTTTGTTTGGTTTTTTGTTATTGAGTTGTATGGTATGTTTTTATATTTTGGAAATTAAGACCATGCTGTCACATTGTTTATAAATATTTCTGTTAAACGGTCTCTTTGTTTTGTTTGTAATTTCCTTTGCTATGCAAAAGCTTGATGAGGTCTCATTTGTGGATTTAGCATTTATTTCTGTTGCCTTGGGAGACTGACCTAAGAAAACATTGCTATAATTTATGTCAGAGAATGTTTTGCCTATGTTCTCTTCTAGGACTCTCATGGTGTCATGTCTTATATTTAAGCCTTTAATCCATTTTGAGTTTATTTTTGTGTAAGATGTGAGAATGTATTCTAAATTCATTGATTTACATGTGTCTGTCCACTACTTGCTAAGGAGACTGTCATTTGTCCATTGTAAATTCTTGTATATTCTTGCCTCCTTTGTAAAAGATTAACTGACCATGGGTGTGTGGGTTTATTTCTGGGTTTTGTATCCTGTTGCAGTGTTCAGTGAGGCTATTTTGGAATCTTGAAGGCTTTTGAAGATTTCTGCATACCAGGTAAAATAAGTATCCCATTCTGCTTGTTTAATTTGGGAATCCTTACTTTCAACTGCACTTCTTAAATGAATGATCACATCTAATTAAAATGTTCCCTATAAGGACTTCCCTGGTGGTCCAGTGGTTAAGAATTCACCTGCCAATACAGGAGACGTGAGTTTGATCCTGAGGGCAACTAAACCTGTGAGCCACAATTACTGAAGCCCATACACCCTAGAGCCTATGCTCTACAAAAAGCGAAGCCACTGCAATGAGAAGTCTGTGCAGAGTTACTAGAGAGTAGCCCACATATTGGAGAAGGCAATGGTAAACCACTCCAGTACTCTTGCCTGGAAAATCTCATGGACAGAGGAGCCTGGTGGGCTGTAATCCATGGGGTCACTAAGAGTCAGACATGACTGAGTGACTTCACTTTCACTTTTCACTTTCATGCATTGGAGAAGGAAATGGCAACCCACTCCAGTGTTCTTGCCTGGAGAATCCCAGGGATGGGGAGCCTGGTGGGCTGCCGTCTATGGGGTCGCACAGAGTCGGACACGACTGACACAACTTAGCAGCAGCAGCAACAACCTACATATAGCAACAAAGATCCAGAGCAGCCAAAATAATAATAAATAGACAAATTAATTAATTATTTTTAAAGAAGAAGTTGAGGGGAAAATAGATTATTTTTTAAAATGTTCCCTATATGACTATTCCCATTCTAGGCTATTTTTGATAAGATTTTTCCATTTTTGTAGATATTTGTAGCTTCCAAGATCATATTTTTCAGACATAAAATAAGCAGGTGTGAGAAAAAATGGTACATTTGACTCTTCAGAGTTTAAGGATCCCATTAGCTAAGACTTTGGGTTTCCTGGAGATGGACTAATGCCTAAAAGCAATGTGCTGCTGAGTTGGGATTATGCAGTATTTTACAGTGTACACGGTTGCGTGGAAAAGTTCTTAAGGTTGGTGACTGACCTAGTGTTGGTCTGACCCACCTCATGACCAACTTAACCCAACACAGAAGTCTATGGGTCTGGGGACAAGTGTTTTCACAGCTCTTATGTGTTTCACCTGTGCCCACCAATTTTTTCAGCTTTTTGGCCTCCCAGATTCCTGTTAGCTATAGCTTTTATCTACACAAAAGGAGTTCCAAAGAATAGCAAGGAGAGATAAAAAAAAAAAAAAAACCTTCCATAGCAGACAATGCAAAGAAATAGAGGAAAACAACAGAATGGGAAAGACTAGAGATCTCTTCAAGAAAATTAGAGATACCAAGGGAACATTTCATGCAAAGATGGGCTCAGTAAAGGACAGAAATGGTATGGACCTAACAGAAGCAGAAGATTTTAAGAAGAGGTGGCAAGAATACACAGAAGAACTATACAAAAAGATCTTCATGACCCAGATAATCACGATGGTGTGATCACTCACCTAGAGCCAGACATCCTGGAATGTGAAGTCAAGTGGGCCTTAGGAAGCATCACTATGAACAAAGCTAGTGGAGGTGATGGAATTCCAGTTGAGCTATTTCAAATCCTGAGAGATGATGCTGTGAAAGTGCTGCACTCAATATGCCAGCAAATTTGGATAACTCAGCAGTGGCCACAGGACTGGAAAAGATCAGTTTCCATTCCAATCCCAAAGAAAGGCAATGCCTAAGAATGCTCGAACTACCATGCAATTGCACTCATCTCACGCGCTAGTAAAGTAATGCACAAAATTCTCCAAGCCAGGCTTCAGCAATACGTGAGCCATGAACTTCAGATGTTCAAGCTGGTTTTAGAAAAGGCAGGGGAACCAGAGATCAAATTGCCAACATCTGCTGGATCATTGAAAATGCAAGAGAGTTCCAGAAAAACATCTATTTCTGCTTTATTGACTGCACCAAAGCCTTTGACCATGTGGATCACAATAAACTGTGAAAAACTCTGAAAGAGATGGGAATAAGAGACCATCTGACCTATCTCTTGAGAAACCTGTATGCAGGTCAGGAAGCAACAGTCAGAACTGGACATGGAACAACAGACTGGTTCCAAATGGGAAAAGGTGTACATCAAGGATTGTCACCCTGCTTATTTAACTTCCATGCAGTGTACATCATGAGAAACGCTGGGCTGAAAGAAGCACAAGCTGGAATCAAGATTGCCGGGAGAAATATCAATAAACTCAGATATGCAGATGACACCACCCTTATGGCAGAAAGTGAATAGGAACTAAAAAGCCTCTTGATGAAAGTGAAGGAGGAGAATGAAATAGTTGGTTTAAAGCTCAACATTCAGAAAACTAAGATCATGGCATCTGGTCCCATCACTTCATGGGAAATAGATGGAGAAACAGTAGAAACAGTGTCAGACTTTATTTTGGGGGGCTCCAAAATCACTGCAGATGGTGACTGCAGCCATGAAATTAAAAGATGCTTACTCCTTGGAAGGAAAGTTATGACCAACCTAGATAGCATATTTAAAAGCAGAGACATTACTTTGCCAACAAAGGTTCCATCTAGTCAAGGCTATGATTTTTCCAGTAGTCATGTATGGATGTGAGAGTTGGACTATAAAGAAAGCTGAGCGCCCAAGGATTGATGCTTTTGAACTGTGGTGTTGGAGAAGACTCTTGAGAGTCCCTTGGACTGCAAGGAGATCCAACCAGTCCATTCTAAAGGAGATCAATCCTGGGTGTTCACTGGAAGGACTGATGCTGAAGCTGAAACTTCAATATTTTGGCCACCTCATGCGAAGAGTTGACTCATTGGAAAAGACCCTGATGCTGGGAGGGATTGGGGGCAGGAGGAAAAGGGGACGACAGAGGATGAGATGGCTGGATGGCATCACCGACTCGATGGACATGGGTTTGGGTAGACTCCGGGAGTTGGTGATGGACAGGAAGGCCTGGTGTGCTGCGATGCATGGGGTCGCAAAGAGTCGGACACGACTGAGTGACTGAACTAAACACAAAATAAGGGACTTCCCAGGAGGCTCAGTGGTAAAAGAACCTGCCTGCCAATGCAAGAGACACAGGAGACGTGGGTTAGATCCCCAAGTTAGGAAGATATCCCCTGGAAGAGGAAATGGCAACCCACTCCAGTATTCTTGCCTGGAGAATGCCATGGACAGAGGAGCCTGGCAGGCTATGGGCCATAGGATCACAAACAGTCGGACACAACTGAGCGCGCGCGCGCGCACACACACACACACACACACACACACAAGACAAAGAAACATGTGCACGTTAATATATCAGCAATAACGAAGAGAGGTTACTGTACCCTGGGCCAAGAAAAGGCCCTGTGCATACCAACAGCAATGAAACTGGGGGATGGGGAAAGGATTGAACTAGCAAAACCCCAAAGAATGGAGACTGTAGTCTGACTCTTAAAAAATGTGGAAATGCAGACTAAACTGCCACATGGAATCTGGAGGCCAAACGAGAGCTTCAGTTTCCAATCAAACAAGGAATTGTGATCCAAACTACCAGCAACTCCCAACCTAAGCTAATTAAATTGGGAGCTCAATGCAAAGAGCTGCTGCTCCTGCTAAGTTGCTTCAGTTGTATCTAGCTCTTTGCGACTCCATAGACAGCAGCCCACCGGGCTCCCCGTCCCTGGGATTCTCCAGGCAAGAACACTGGAGTGGGTTGCCATTTCCTTCTCCAATGCATGTAAGTGAAAAGTGAAAGTGAAGTCGCTCAGTCGTATCCGACTCTTAGCGGCCCCATGGATTGCAGTCCACCAGGCTCCTCCATCCATGGGATTTTCCAGGCAAGTGTACTGGAGTGGGGCGATGCGAAGAGAGAGATGCTCAAAGTCAAGAGGAAACTTACCCTCAGAATTTCTGAGGAAGACAGTGAATTTAAAGGATTCATAGGGAACCTGTAAGTCTCCTTCAGTCCCACCATGCTGCCAAATCCATTAAACAACAAAAATTGAACGAAGTGAATCCAAAGATCAAATTGACTTTTTTTCAATGATTCATGAATAAGGCAGCATGCCATCTAGCAATAGAGAGGTGCTCCCCCAAGCTGAGGAAAAGAGATATTTTTTAAGGGCAGAGAGGGGTTGGAAAGAGGAAATTATTAGCAAAGAATGCATTATTTCAGGCAAAGTTGCCTTTCTAGAGGGAATGGAAGGAACTGTTGGGGAGACCATCTCAGCGGTGTTGACCAGTGAGAAATTCAACCTGGAAATTCCGGGTTGACTGGTTAAAGGTTATATTCCTGGGGGACTGAAACTGCAATTAGATTAAATATTAAATCCCCATTTGGGCATGCTCTTTTCTTTTAACAAGGTAATGGGGGAAGGAACCAGGGAACTGGTAGATGAGGCGGGTGGGGAGAGGGCAATTGTAAGACGAATGTGACTAGGTCAAGAGAAATGTTGAATGTTGTGGATGGAGAAACAGAATTAGTGATGTGGGAACTTCCGAAACTCCACAAAGCTGCAATTAAAGGTCGACTGCTTAGACCCAGAAAATTCACTTCCCTCCATCAGTCTTCCCATTACACCCCAAATTTCCAAGTTCAGGAGCTGCCAATAAAGTGGACAGGATCCCCACTTCCTATGTCAGCAGCTCCACCTGGGATTCCCTTGGACCATATGAAATCAACTGGCATTCTGTCAGTCATGTGATCCCTGGACGCAAAGACCCACCGTTTCTAGGGTAGGAAAGGATCACAGGTGCCCCCTGGTGGTGTAACTCTACTCAGCCTGATGCTGCCAATCTGGACGGCCAACGGTCTGTTACAAATCGTGTTCCATCCAGCAGGGTCACTGCGTTGCATAACTCCAGGGGGCACACATTTACGCCAAGGTCCCCTTGGGCCACTATATGTGGTAGTCAGGACACATGGCAATGTAGATGGTGGCATGAGGCATCAGGAAGAACACTTACCTGGGAGGCAGGTGACTGGTCTCTCTCACTGTGTTACCTTGGGCTTGATTGAATGAATGAAGTTGCTCAGTTGTGTCCGACTCTTTGAGACCCCTACCAGGCTTCTTCATCCATGGGATTTTCCAGGCAAGAGTACTGGAGTGGGCTGCCATTGCCTTCTCCATGGGCTTGATTACTCTCTCCATAATATGAGAATAATGATGTTTTAGGTGTCGATTGAAAGAAAACACACAATGCAAGGGCAGTGAGTTTATTCAGGAACTTTAAGGACTAGAACCTGGGAGACAGCTTCTCAGATACTTCTGAAGAACTGCTCCAAAGAGAAAGGGATACACACACACACATAAATATGAAATTTTAACCTGGGAAATGCATGTAGTCATTTTTACACCTAGGGACTTTCCTGGCGCTCCAGTGGTTGAGACTTCACCTTCCAATGAAGGGGGAGCTAGGATCCCACATGCCTTGTGGCCAAAAACCCAAAACATAAAAAAGAAACAACAGAAGCAGTATTGTAACAAATTAAAGTGTTTAAAAAATGGCCCACATTTTTAAAAAAAAGCATACATCTTGGTAAAAGATTACTGTTAATTACAAAAAACAAATATCTCAAGTTAATGATTTTATTAATTAGTGCACTGCTATGTATGAACATGCGCAAGAATCTTGAGTCACTGAAATTTTTCCTTAGATATGCATCTTAACCATCTTGGGGCTGTATATCCAAAAGTCAGAATGCTTCCCTGTTTTTCTCCATCTCAAACTTTCCTCAAACCGACAGTTTGCATGCTTGACCCTTGTCTGATTGTGAGAGTGTGAGCACAGTGCCCCCATTCAAACTCCCCTGCCCCTGTGTGTGGAGATAGTGATGCTTTCCAAGAGAAAGTGCTCACAGAGCAGAAGATCTTGTAGGACCATCTATTTGATTCCTTATTCCCTCCTTGTATCAACAAAAATAACAAGAGTCTCATTCGCCCTCCATTTATACAAAGGATTAAGTCACAACCCATTGACAGTGGGCCCAGAGGAAAATCTGTGATCCATTCATGGGCATTCTTCTGATTGGTTGGTGGTGAGGTAACCAGGAGTCAACATCAACCTTCTGGTTCCCATCTGCCTGGGGTCTCTGCTGTTCGTGGGAATCATACAGTTAACTTCTTTTACGTGGTTGAGGTTCAGTATCTACAAAACAGCCAAGGACTTGACACAGAAGACTATCTAAAGCCCTCGAGGAAGACCTAAAGGTCCTTGACTTTGTTTAATGGCTGAACTATTATTATTTTTGCCTTGCTTGACTCCTGTCCTTTCTTTCTGCGTTTTCTCACTTCTCTGAGTAAAAGTATTCTTTGATTAAAGTTTTTCTATAGACAAAAGGCAAGCAGAAGACCTGAGGGGAGGGGTCTATAGTGGGAAGGCCCCACAGGGTCCCGCTTTGGTTACACACATCCCCCAACCAGGGACCAGGAATGCTACCAGAAGATTTCTCTGGGAAGCAAACTCTTAGATGCAAACTCTTCACTACTGCAGCTGGTCTTGAAGTTGTGTATGATACTATGACATTGCATATATATCATATGTGTATATGGCACTATGATACTAATAACAAGAAATATATATTCTTGGCACTGAACTCCTAAAACCCTTGGGATTTCCCGTGATGAGCGTTATTAGGAGCTGTTACACTAATGAGGTTAAGAGCCCAAGGATGGAGGTGTTCTGTCCTTGCTCGATCCAAAGGCGCTGTTTCCATCTCATGATGGATGGGGGCGCTGCTGCTGGGCCCACCTGGTGTTATAACTTGGGTTTGACTGAACTCAGCTCATGATGAGCAGTTCCGGCTGGAAGTTCACTTGAATTCATCTGACCAAGCTCTTTGTCTCTGCAGTTGCCAGTAACACACTGGGAAGTTTTTTTTCAGAGGATGCAAATTCTCCTCTTTAGATGGCATGGCCTTGGTCCAAAGCCCAGGCATCTGTTTTGTGATTCTCTGACTGTCGTAGACTCCATGGGGCACAGTCTGTTTCTCCCCCCCCACTGCTTCTGCTGTTTGGTCGCTAAGTTGTGTCTGACTCTTTGCCACCTCATGGACAGTAGCCTGCCAGGCTCCTCTGTCCATGGGATTTTCCAGGCAAGAATACTGGAGTGGGTTGCCATTTCCTTCTCCAGGGGATCTTCCTGACCCAGGGATCGAACCTGAGTCTCCTGCTTGGCGGGTAGATTCTTTACCCCTGAGCCACCTGGGAAGCCCTTTCCCCAACGCATTTTCCTCTAATACCCGGGTCTGGCTGGTTGAATGGCGCAAGCTGCAGGATCACTTGCGCCACATCTAGACCTGCTGGAACCCGCTGGTACTCTGCGCCTCAGTCACAACTGGAAACCTTTTGTCTATGTAGTCAGAGCAGTCTCCCCACATACAGAGGAGCTGACCCCCAGGTGCTGTGCCTCTTTTTTCAATGATGGCAGGCAAAGGATGCTATCATTATTTCTCTTAGTTCAGAGGGGATCGCCCAGTGTGCCCCCAGACTCATCCTGTGAGGTGCTCTGGAGCAGGGATGCTCCTTTAGAATTATTCCAAATAAAGAAAAGGGAACAGGCCTTTATCTGTCTGTATCACCCATCACTGGATGTGGGAACTACTCCCAGAAAAGAGGATGTGACTTTGAGGAAGGGCTGGCCCTACAGCCAGAGACCATTCCTAGAGAGGCACTTAGTGCAGACCTGCTGGTCATCAACGCTGCTGAAGTTGGGGGATGATTCCCCAGGTCCTGATAAGAGGAGAGTGCTCTAGGCAGAGCAGTGTGGTAGCTGCTATAACAAAGCAGGCCTGGGCCTGAGGCGTGTCTGAGCCCTGGAGGGGCTGCTTCTCCAGCCAGTCTGGAAGGTAGCTTTGGAAGTTCCCATTTCCTCCCTGCACTTTGGTGTACCCGATCATAAAATGGACCCTTGAACTAGATATATGACTTCTCATTGACTGTGCATTAGAATTGCCACGGACCTAAAGGCACAGGTCCTTTTTATAAATTTATTTTATTGAAGTATAGTTGATTTACAATATTGTGTTAATTTCTGCTGTATAGCAAAGTGATTCAGTTATATATATATATATATATATATATATATATATTTTATAATATATATATATATATATATATTAGTTGCTAAATTGTGTCTTTTGTAACACCACAGACTGTACCCTGCCAGGCTCCCCTGTCCATGGAATTTTCCAGGCAAGAATATTGGAGTGGGTTGCCATTTCCTTCTTCAAGGGATCTTCCTAACTGAGGGGTCGAATCTGTGTCTCCTGCATTGGCAGATGGATTCTGTACCACTGAGCCACCAGGGAAGCTATATATGTGTGTGTGTGTGTGTGTGTGTGTGTGTGTGTGTGTGTGTATGAAATGAAAGTCGGTCAGTAGTGTCCAACTCTTTGTGACCCCATGGACTATACAGCCCATGGAATTCTCCAGGCCAGAATACTGGATTGGGTAGCCTTTCCTTTCTCCAGGGGATCTTCCCAACCCAGGGATCAAACCCAGGGCCCCACATTGCAGATGCATTCTTTACCAGATGAGCCACAGGGAAGATATATATATATATATACATATATATATATTATATGTATATGCATTCTAGCAGATGCAAACTATTATATATAGAATGGATAAATAATAAGGTCTTACCATATAGCACAGGGATCTATATTCAATATCCTGTGATAAACCATAATGGAAAAGAATATAATAAAGAATGCATATTGCATCTGCTAATCCTCCACCCCCAATCCTTTCCTTCTTCACTTAGCCTCCTTCTTTGCAACCACAAGGCCATTCTCTATGTCTAAAAGCACAGGTTCTAAGACATCTTTCCCAAAGACTCTGTGTTAGAATAATGTATTAGAGTGGAGGATCTAATCTAATAATGTATTATTAGAGTGGAGGATCTTGTTCTACCTACTAGAATCGCTTCACTTCTGGCTTGCCTGAACTGGTTGTGCATTCTCTGGAAAATCATTTAATCTTCTAGGTAAACTGGGGATCAAGTGGCCTGCTACTAGAGAATGGTATGAAATAATAGACAAAGAGCACTAAAAAAGTTGTGTGCGCACATGTTTCCAGCACAGTTCAAGGGCGTGTCTGCACAGAAAGGCAGCTCTCCCTCTTCTGGGCTTTGTCCTGTATGAGGAAGGCTTTTGGTTTCTCTAAGCCTCACTTCTTTTATCTTTATAATGAGCATCATAAAAGCACTTATGTCAGATGTTGGCCAGGAAGATTAAATTAGATAACATGCATAAACGCTATAGTCCTTGGCATGGAGAACAAATTCAACAGAAGCAGCCATCATTACTGCATTTTTATTGCGTCAGCTGCAATACTGAGCTTTACACGAAAATGAGTTTACAGACTCTTTTAAGAAGTTCCAAGAAATTTGGGAAAGGCTGGTCCCAAACCTCAGCTGGTTCTCTTTTGTAGAAGGGAAAATTGAGCTTGAGAGAGTATAACACACTGTAAATCCCCTAGATATGAACCTTCGAGTGGTGACCTTTCATAGATGCAAATGTGTATTTCATCAACATCAGGCCTGAGTGAAATTGCAGCTAGCCCTCCGACTCCATCTCCTATTGCTGACGATCCTTCAGCTCTACCATCTCCCATCCCTCTCCCTAGATCCTGGGACACACAGGCCTCTAATACCCTGCATGGCCTGAGGGACTTGGTGTCTATCCAGGAAAGGGCAGGGTAGAAGACAATGAATTCTCGGGTCCTGTTTACTTCCTCCCCAGAGAATTCTGAGTTTGAGCTATAAAACAAGTCTGGGAATCTGGATTCCCAGGTTGCACTTCTACCTGATCATTCACCTGATATTCTTTTAGGGACCAGGTAAAAAGCCAGGACATCTGTTTCCATAGCGAGGGACTTATATCCTGCCCCCATCAGAGTTATTCCTCATCACAGACTCTCCTGGCTACAGTCATGGGGTCACAAAGAATTGGACATGACTGAGCAACTGCCACTTCCTACGCAGGGGGTGCAGTTTCTATTCCCTGGTTGGGGAGCTAGGAGCCCAGATGCCTCATGGCTAAAACACCAAAACATAAAACAGAAGCAATATTGTAACAAATGCAATAAAGACTTAAAAAAAATGGGCCACATAAAAAAAAAATCTAAAAAAAATAGAAAAATAGGGACTTCCCTGGTGGTCCAGTGGCTAAGACTGAACTCAAAGTGCACAGGGGCTAGGTTCAATCCCTGGTCAGGGAACCTGACCCCACATACCTCAACTAAAGATCTTGCTTATTGCAACTAAGATCCAGTGCAGGCAAATAAATAAATAAGCATTAAAAAAAAGGGGGAAATAGCCTGGTGTCACCGAATGCTCACCAGCTATGACATCAGCATCACTCAGAGCCATTGTCCCTAGAATACATCGGCCATATTCTCTGAAACCTGGAGCAGTGAAAACATCTGATCCTGTCCATGATATCTGGGACCTTGCCCTTCTCTCTGGCATTCCTCTTGTTTCTTTTCCCATAACACAAGCTTTCTGAAAAAAAAAAAAAATCCCCTTTGCCACATGTCTCAATTTGGAACCTAGAGTGAATCTGGGGGAGAAATTAGGAGAATTCCATTGTCTTTCGCTCTGAGTCTCTTCCTAGAGACCCTCCTGGACATATTCTCTCTGAAGTCCCAAAAACTAAGGATTATTAAACTTATTGAGAACTTACCACGTGCCAGTAGCCACTGTTCAAAACACTTTCTGTATGCCAGTGCATTTAACCCTCACAAAGTTGTATTAGCCCCATTTCCAGAAGTTTAAACTGATATCTAGCTTCTGACTCCTCACTCTTCTCTACACCTCATGTGGATGTGCACAGGGCTTTGGTCTAGTGAACATTTTCCCTGGTCCCAGGACAGGGGCACTCAGGCCTGGACCTTGAGGAAGTTTCTAGAGGGAGGGGAATGCATCAGTTGAAGGTCACAGCTCTTGACCTATTGATCTAATCACCACAAGAGGTGTTCAGTCTCCTCCAGACAGGGTTCCTGTGCCATCCTCCACATTCATGAGTTATCTGTAGATCTGGACAAATGTCCCTGAAATACTTCCAAGCCAATATTGGTGGCTCAGAGGTACGGAATCCACCTGCCGATCCAGGAGACTTGGGTTGGATCCCTGGGTCGGGAAGATCCCCTACAGAAGGAAATGGCAACCCACTCCAGTATTCTTGCCTGGAAAATCCCATGGACAGAGAAGCCTGATGGGGTACAGTCCACGGGATGGCAAAAGAGTCGGACATGACTCAGTAGCTAAACAATGAAACAGTATTGGATGCCGTGTTTTTCTCTGATGCCCTGCATACACAATTCCCTGCTTCTGCACCAACTGTCCACTAGAGGGAGCAATTTCCCAGCAAGTAGAAACAACGTGAGGGCTGTGTTCGCTTAGATTCTTGAAGTGTGTATTGGGAGGAGGGGAGTGGGGTTGATTGGATCAAGGCATCTCACTCCGAGCTCTCTGAAAGCCTGGGTGTGAGGGACAGGGCCTTCAGCTTCTGCCTCACACAGACCACTCCACTTGCCCGGGTTGGTCATGGGATTCTGTCCATGATCTCACTTGGAGAAAAACTCAAACAACCAAGCTGAGGTCTGAAAACCACAGCACTCCAACATCTTTATCTGCCACCCAGCTCTGATCGCCTCTGATGCTAAGATCCAAGAGCTTTACAACCAGGATTCCTGAAGTCCTTCATTCGGCTCAACAGGAAGAACTTTGGATCTGCTCATTTCCCTTATGACCAGTTTCATTTCTTCAACTCCTTTAACTACAAAAAGATTTTCAGTGAAAAGAAAGTGGAGCCCCTAGGATGACCCTGCTCAGAACCTTTCCTGTTGTTAGTCTGGGCATGGCTACACCGCCTCTTCCTATCTCAGCCGTTAGTCTTGGTGCCGGATGGAAGACATGTCCAGTCCTGACCCACTGGTTCCCCTTCTTTCTTCCAGGAAACCTCCCCAGGACCCCACTGCTGACTCTGCAGATTTCAGGTCTCATTGCTTCATTCCTTGACTGTGACCCTGCCAAAGGAAAGGTTTCTTTCCTATTTTTCCTTACTTTCTTCCTCCTATAAAATAATGAATCACAGTTCTAAAAAAAGCAATTGTGCCAGATGGCAGGAGGAGCAGAGAAGCCGAGATAAACCCAGAAGAATCCATGGTTTTAGGAAGTGGGGGCCAGGCCACTAACGAATGGCCTTTTGACTTAGCTTCTTTCCATGCCAAGGTTTGGAACAGACAGGGCCATTCCAGCACTGGGGTTCCAGTCCCCACGGCAGCTTACTGAGACTCCAGGACTCCAGTCATCTGTCCAGCACCAGCCCACAGCCATTTCCTTCCTCATTTGCTCACCCCCTCCTCCCACATAGTGAAACCTACCTACCCCTTCCTGATCTGTTGCAATGACTTTCTCCTGTCTCTAGTCATGACCTGGTGGCTCAGATGGTGAAGAATCTGCCTGCAATACGGGAGACTTGGGTTCGATTTCTGGGTTGGGAAGATTCCCCTGGAGAAGGGAATGGCAACCCACTCCAGCATCCTTGCCTGGAGAATTCCATGGACAGAGGAGCCTGGCAGGCTACAGTCTGTGAGGTCCCAAAGAGGCAGACACGACTGAGTCACCAGCACTTTCATTTTTCTCACTAGTCACTCCCATCCGTCTATGCTCAGTCCCAGAGAAATACTGATCTTATGTGAACTGAGACCTCAGAGGCAGTCTGGTGACAAGAGACTTTATAGTTAAGTGGCACTTTTTAGTAAAGAAGAGACATAAACAGGACCTGCCTTAAAGGGTGGGGTGAAGATGCGGACATAGAGAACAGGCTTGTGGACACAGTGGGGAAGGAAAGGGTGGGATGAATTGAGAGAACAGCAGTGAAGTGTATACATGTCCATATGTGAAACAGATAGCAAGTGGGAATTTGCTGTCTGACACAGAAGGCTCAACCCAGTGCTCTGTGACAACCTCGAGGGATGGGATGAGGAGGTAGATGGGAGGGGGATTCAGGAGGGAAGGGACATATGTATACCTGTGGCTGATCCTGTTGATGTATGGCAAAAGCCAACACAATATTGTAAAGTAGCTATCCTCTAATTTAAAAAAAAATTGAGTGAAAAAGGAAAACATGTGGGGTGAGATTAGAGAAGAGGGTTGTACAGAATTAGTTCAGGATGGGCAGAAGAACAGGCAAAAAGCAGGAATCTCAGTTTGCCGGAATTTACTCCAGGAAAAGGAGGAAAGTTTAGCAATTTTAGAATTTCTAAATGAGCTTGGAGTCATGTTTTAGAGCAGCAGTCCCCAGTCATTTTGGCACCAGGGACTGGTTTAATGGAAAACAGTTCTTCCACAAACTAGGGCGCCTGGGATGGTTTCCGGATGATTCAAGCACACTAGATTTATAGTGCACGCTTTTTCTATTATCATTACATCAGCTCCACCTCAGATCATCAGGCATTAGCTCTCAGAGGTTAGGGACCCCTGCTTTAAAGGATCTTGAATGTCAAGATGGACAGTTTGGGCTTAATTCTGAAAGTGATAAGGAGATACTGAGGATGTTTGGCCAGAAGGAAAGCTGCAGTGCCGTAATCAGAAGTGATCTCGTGGAGGAGAGAGCTGCGGGCCGGTTGGGGTGTAGGAAGGATGACCTGAGAGCCAGTCTCTGTGATGATCCAGGCAAGAAGTGATGGTGAGGGCGGAGGACGTGCCAGCCTCTAGGGGATTTCTGGATGATCTCCAGTCGTGAGGACAGAGAGAAGGGTCAGTGATGTAGAGTCTCGAGCCAGCTCCCCTGACACCACAAGCTGGCATTTACAAGCATGTCTGCCCTATGCCTCAAATTCTCTTCCCTTTGTCACTATCTCCTGGGGTCTAGCTGCAAAGGTTTAAGAACGAGCATTTAAAGAGACAGGGTCTCCTCTTTCTGAATGGTCCCCTAAGATCCCTCTGCAGTCTATGAGCTTGGTCTGCTCTTCTTTAAAAAATGGAACCCAGACTTGTATGAAAACTAGCCTCCCCATCAAAGTTTAAGATCAACTAGAGGGCGCCGCCTACCTGCCAGTCTGGAGAGAGAGCACTGCGGTAGGTAACAGTGTACTCGGGAGCACGCGGAGCTGGAAATGTCCAGGCCTGCGAGGCGGAGGTGGTGGTGCTCATCACAAAAGCGGCATTGACTGCCTGTGCACTTAGGCGTGTCAGCTTCTCCTTCTGGGCCTCCGTTTCCCTCTCCATTCAGCGGAGATGATAGTGTACCACAGGCGGGAAGTAGGCAGAGTCTGATAAGGGACCTCACTGTTTCCCACAGTCCCAGGAGTCATGTCTCGGGAGGAGCTGGAAGGCACCATGTTTCAAATCCACACTCAGGGCTCATCAGGGGCCTGGGTTACTATAAACCCACTCCTGTCTCAGTCATTGCCTGCCAAGACACAGACGTGTTTCATCAAAGCCTCCAAGAAGACCCCCAAATTCTGGGAGCAATTAGCATCTTCATTCATCCTCAGGCTGGGTCCAGTAGTCCTGTGTGTCTCTTCTGCCACCAAGATCCCATCCCAAGTGGCCACCGAGAGTGACCCCTAGTGACCTCCCTGGTGGTCCAGTGGTTAAGAATCCACCTGGCAATGCAGGGGACTTGGGTTCAATCCCTGGTCAGGCAACTAAGTTCCCACATGCCTCAGCACAACTATTGAGCCAGAGGGCCACAACTAGTGTTCATGTGCTGCAGTGAAAGATCCCCCAAGATGCAGTGAAGACCCTGTGTGCTGCAGCTAAGACTTGATGCAGCCAAATAAGTAAATCTTTTTTTAAAAAAGAGTGACCTTTAAACCTGGTGGCTCAGATGGTAAAAGCATCTGCCTACAATGGGGGAGACCTGGGTTCGATCCCTGGGTTGGGCAGATCCCCTGGAAAAGGAAGTGACAACCCACTCCAGTACTCTTGCCTGGGAAATCCCATGGACGGAGGAGCCTGGTGGGCTACAGTCCATGGGGTCGCAAAGAGTCGGACACGACTGAGCGACTTCACTTTAAACCTCCAGTGCAGTGGAGGCGCACACAGTGAGTCAGAGTCCAGATGACTAGGATGCCACCATATGGGTCCATACTCAGAAGCCCCTCTGGTGCTGGGCAGGCCTTGGGTAGAAGGTGGGGGTTGGTAAGAGGCAGGAAGGGTGAGTTAGCTCTGTGTGTCCTACCACAAATAGAATCTGTTAGCACTCCGTGTGTAAAGCTATAGCTCTTCATTTTTAAACAGTCCTCAGCTCATTTGTCCTCCCACTCCTGTCCATGAACTTGTAAACTCTAAGCCCTGGAGACTCTGGGGCCTCTGATAGAGAAGAGTTCCCATCAGGGACCGGGGACCGAACGCGGATGCATGGACATGTAATTGGGCATCACCCCCTCTCTTCCTTAGGCTGTGCCTCTGCACTAAATTGCCAACTGCGTTATTGACAAATCATTTTCCTTCCATGACCCAGTGTACCCACCCAGGAATGTGCTTCTGCCCTAGATCCATGGCTTCCAAACTGGCTGTGAATGGAAATCAGCAGGATTCCTTCTAAAAACACAGGTTTCCGGAACTTATCCCAAGATGCTGAGTCAGCCCATTGGCTTATGGCTACGTATCCATTCCGAGATTTTGATCAGTTTCCTTAGGGACCTGAGGCCCAGTTGGGATGCTTGCTGAGGTTCCTTTGTGCTGTTAATGCTTGGATTCTGCCCGCTTCTGTCTTGAATTTGAACTTGCACGGTAGTCTTGGCAAGAACCTGACACTCACACATGGCCACTGCTCACCTCCATTCCCGGCTCATCACAAACCAGCTGCGTCACCTGCTGAAACGCACGTTATGTCTTTCTCCTAATACCTCTATCCATCATTTCTGTGATTCTGTGATCTCTGAATAAACCTGGGGCAACGCTGTAAAATGTAGCTCAGGCTTGAGATTCCCAGGCTATTCGTCCACCCAGCCTTGATGTGTGTCTTGGGAGTCATTTAAGAAGGTGGACACCAGCTTCCACTGCAGCAGCCTCATTTCTTTCCCAATATTAACTTAACCCCACCTACTCCCAGCTTATTGTCTAGACCACAGCCTTGCCATCCACCCGCCCCTAAATGACAAGCGCTGCTGTTGTCTGTGCTTTAGTTAACAGCTAACTAGGAAGCCCCCCGGGAAAGGAGACAGAGAGAGAGAGAGAGAAAACAACAACATAAGGATCCTGTCCTAGGGAGGGCAGTCTGGCAGCTGGCCAAAACAGCTGCAGAACTTGAGCAGTCTCGAGTTTCGTTTTAGCTTTCACACGAAGGTTTCCCAAATCCAGATGGAAACCAAAACCAAAGGAGGGAAATTGTGCAATCAATGGAATTTGCTGATGGCAGTCTTTGAACTTCCCACGGAACCTGAGTGAGGTGCCTCTCGGTGTCTGTCTTCCCTGGGATCTGTCTCCTGTTCCTTCTGGGGGTCCAGAACCTTCTGCACCTCTGGTTCAAGTGAGGGTCTGAGGAGCCCATTCTCCACTGTTCCCAGGAGACCCTGTCTATTTCCTCATCTATAGCACAGGTCTTCCGGAAGGTCCATCTCTGCTACCTCTTTTCCCAGAAACATGAAGACAGTTACAGGAACACTTTGAATGATGCACATCCTTGGTACCTCCCCAGCATCCTCCGGTCACTGCATCCCCCTCATGATGAATATTCATAACTGCTGACTTAGTAAATACTGTGTTGTTGTTGTTTAGTTGCTAAGTCCCATCCAATCCCTTTGCAAGCTGGTGGACTATAATCTGCCAGGCTCCTCTTTCCATGGGGTTTCCTAGACAAGAATACTGGATTGGGCTGCCATTTCCTTCTCCAGGGGATCTTCCCAACCCAGGGATCGAACCCGCATCTCCTACATTGACAGGTGGCTTCTGTATCACTGAGCTGCCTGGGAAGCCCCAGGAAATACTTACTATATGCTTACTAAATACTTACTATAAGCATATACTATATGCTTACTATATGACTACAGTGCCCTCCTGTGTCAACTCTTTTTAGGCACTCGTTTTACTGGTGGGGAAACTGAGGCGCAGAGATCTGAAATCGCATCTGGATAACCAAATCCTAGCAGTCTGACTCCAGAGTTCATGATCTTAACCACTCTCCTGTCTCTGAGATGGAGCTACACAGGAAAGAACACTTCCCAGCTGATTCCTAATGTCCAAAATGTCCAATCTCAGACTGGACTCATTTCAAGATGATCTTGGGAGAAAAAAATTGATGGAACATAGGTATCTCCTGGTTCAGAAATGTCCGGACATGTCACAAAACTGGAGTCCTCCCTAACACTGTGTCCTTGGAGGACATCGGTAAAGAGTCTCATTACTATTTCTCAGAGGCCAGCACAAGACCTTGTTATCTTTACTATCATCCTCTTGGGACATCTGCACAGAAATCAACTCATCATCCTTGACCGTGAGCATCCCCATGTTTCATAGATGAGGCAGGTGGGCCTAATGGCATCGGGTTAGGTCACAGAGCTACTTAGCAGGCAAGCTAGGATTATGCCTGCTTGCCCTTAATCCCTTGCATTTTGAAGAGCCCACTTGCTCTGATAAAAGAGTTTTAATCCTATTTCTAGCTCTTGCTTCCAGATGCACCTCCGCATCATACCATCTCACTGGAGAATAAAAATTTCCTGGCTTACTTAGTGGCCTTGCATGCGGACTGCGACTAAATATAAACCGGATCCCCAAACCATGCTCTACTATGTATATCCGACATGATGCAATTGGCGGGGACAGTCCCAGAGTTTAAAAAAGCTGCCATTCTGGAAAGGCTTAAGTTCCTTCTTCTAAGGGGAAATCCTGAGGTCTAGACTGTGTTTTGTGTTCTGTAACTTTTGTATTAAGAGGTGATACTGTGTTTTCAAAATATGAAATGTACAAGAGATAGAGTTTTAAAGTCTCTTATAAATAAGGGAAAAATAAGTGAATTCTCAAGCTAAGGAGACTATCAATTTACAAGATAAAAAACTCTAACCAATGAACATATACACAAAGAACCAACCTACACATAAAAGTTTAAACAATGGAGTGGTTTCTTTTTACTTACTTTTTAATTGAGGTAATACTCTCCAAAAATAAAATTCAGTGAAGATAAGTCTGTTTTACACATGTCTACACTTTATGTGGGGCTTCTCTGATAGCTCAGTTGGTAAAGAATCTGCCTGCAATGCTGGAAACCTTGGTTCAATTCCTGGGTCGGGAAGATCTGCTGGAGAAGGGATAGGCTACCCACCCCAGTATTCTCAGGCTTCCATTGTGGTTCAGCTGGTAAACAATCTACCTACAATGCGAGAGACCTGGGTTCGATCCCTGGGTTGGGAAGATCCCCTGGAGAAGGGAAACACTACGCACTCTAGTATTCTGGCCTGGAGAATTCCATGGGTTGTATTGTCCATGGGGTCGCAAAGAGTCAGACACAGCTGAGCAACTTTCACTCATTGTGGGGCTTCCCAGGTGGTGCTAGTGGTAAAGAACCTGCCTGCCAATTCAGGAGACACAGGTTGGATCCCTGGGTTGGGAAGATCCCTTGGAGGAGGGCATGGCAATCCAGTCCAGTATTCTTGCCTGGAGAATCCCATGGACAGAGGAGCCTGGTGGGCTACAGTTCATGGGGTTGCAAAGAGTGGGATACAACTGAAGTGACTTGGCACGTTTGCACCTACACTCTATGTAGCCGCATCTCGAATCAACATTTGTAGAACTTTTCCAAACCCCAGAAGTCTCCCTGAGGTCCCTGCCAGTTAATATCCCCAAAGGGGACTTCCCTGGTGGTCCACTGGTTAAGACTCCATGCTTCCAAAGAAGGGGGGCATGGGTTCAATCCCTGGTTGGAGAACTAAGATGCTGCATGCTGCATGGCACAACAAAAAAAAAAAAAAGAAAAAGAAAAAATTAATTTAAAAAAATAGCAACTTAAAAAAACCCAGAAAATAATTTTTAAAAAATATTCCCAAAAGGGAGACTCTAGTCGAATTCTATCACTATAGGTTAGTTTGGCCCATATGTAAAATCATATTTTCATTAATAAAGCATCACACATTTTAAAAGAATAATTCATTTGCTTTCTACTACTATCATAATTAAGTACCACTAAAATCAGTGATTTATACAACACAAATTTATTATCTTACAGTGCTGAAGGTGAGATCCAGGTCTCATCAGACTAAAATCAAGGTGTTGGCAGAACTGTGTTTTTATGTAGAAGCTATAGAGAAGAGTCAATTTTCTTGATCATTCAGGGTGTTGGCAGAATTCAGTTCTTTTGGTTTATTGGACTGAGATCTTTATTTTTTGATGACTGTCAGCAGAGGGCTGTTCCCAGATTCTAGAAGCCACTAGAACCGTTGGCTCTGAGCCCCGTTCCTCCGTCTTCAAAGCCAGCAACAGCATGCCGAGTCTCTCTCACACACAGCTGGGATCTCTTCTCCTTCTGTCTCATCTCTCTGATGCCGTAGGACAGGGTCTCCACTTTCAGAGGCTGTGTGATTAGGTCGGGCCCACCTGGATAACCCGCTGCTCCCCCAACTCAAGTTCTGAACCTGGAACCATATGTGCAAAGATCCCTTTGCCATGTAAGACAACATTCTCATCCGTTCCAGCGACTGGGACTGGACATCTGGGGAGTCCATGATTCTCTTTACCACAAATTGTAAATGTTGTCCAGGGTAAAACTTTCTAGAAAGCGACAGGGTAATACATGTTAAAAGTGTCAACATTTCATGCATTGTGATATGTTAATTCCATAGCTACAAAAAGAAATAAAGATGTGGGTCAGGATTTTAAACTGATTTTTTCCTCATAATGTTAACTTTAAAGGTGAAGATATAAATCATATATATACCCAATTACAGTGAAAGACTTTAATTATGGTATGTGTGTGGTATGTAAAATGGACCACTATGAAGCCTTTAAAATTCAAGCAACTGAAGAATACCTAATGACTCAGAAGAGTACATGACCAGTGTTAAGGAAAGAAAGCTATAAATATTATCACATGTGCATTATGTCTAGATATGTGTGTATGCACATGGATATATGGATATGTATGTGTATCTATACACATACATGTGTATAGATATACCAAAACACATATATACTTTCATATGTATGCATACATATTGCTATATATACACACAGAGAGAAATCAAGAGAGAAGAAAGGGGTAAAATAAATAGGTTTCAGCCAGATTCAATCTTAGCATTTAAGATGCAGGTAGGGTGATCAGTCTTCGTCACTTGCCCAGGATTGGGGGGTTTCCTGGGACACTAGTCTTTAGTGCTAAAAACAGGAAATCACAGGCCAAACCAGGACGAGTAGGTCACCACCCTAAATGCAGATGTATTTTGTCCTTTCCTTTTGGCATTTCCATGTATTTTTTGTTTCCGGCAAAGAGCAGGCAATCACCTGAAAATCATTCAAAGTCCTGCAGGCGTGTTACTCTGAAATGCCAGAGTCTGGGCCTGGGAAACATTTCAGAAGCCTCAGAACATTTGAAAGTGTTACAAATCCTCTCAGTGTATCAGACAAGTGAAAGAAGGGCAGCGTCTTCCACCGAGGAAACAGATCTGAAGTCCGAGGGCAGATTCAGGAAGAAGTACCCTAATTCTGGATGGCAGCTGCCCCTGTAAACAAACAAGACTCCTTCCCTCTGAGCCTGTGTGATTGAGGGACCTTGGAGATTGAAATGGGAAAAGCAATCAATTAAAGACCAGAAAGCTAAAACTGAACACTTGGGAGCTGTAAATTGCAATGACAATTTCTTACTGGAGGTCCCTAGTGTGGGCACGCAGCCAAGGTTGCTGATGTAGGCTAGTGGGCAGGCGCCTGCGCAGAAGGCTCCGACTCCGCTGCGGTGCGTTGCTAAGTGCCGGGCCAGCTGATGTCTGGATGCCTTGAGAGGCGTTCTACATTTTTCATTCCGTTCCTGTGATAGAGTACTTTAATGTTTATGGTACCACCCTAAAGTTTCTACAACTGACTGAATGTTATACATTCCTATCTTTAAAAATGTAGGAAAAAACTTATTTTTGACATAGGAAAAAAAAAAGTGAGCTCCAGAATGTTATGGAGCATAATACATATGATTGAATCAGGTAGACAGCTCTCAATTTTTTAAAGACTTTTATTTTGTATTGGAGTATAGCCAGTTAACAATGTGATAGTCTCAGGTGACGTCAAGGGGACTCAGCCATACATAGACATGTATCCATTCTCCTCCAAACTCCCCTCCCATCCAGGTCAATTTTTTAAAAACACAAATAGAGGGACTTCCCTGTTGGTCCAGTGGTTAATTCTCCCACTGCCAATGCATAAGGCATAGGTTTGTTCCCTGGTCGAGGAGCTAAATTTCCACATGGGGTTCAGCCAAAAGCTAAAACAAAACAAACCAAAAACAAACAAACAAAGAAAACCACAGAGAAATACAAAAGAGTGGCTGTCCGGTACGTGACACAGAACATGTAAAAGCGTAATGACTCCTTCACAGGGCTTACCAGCTATTCACCCAGAGGCTCTTAGCCTTCATAAGCCTAATTGTGATCTTCACAAATAATAAAATCCAAATATCCCTCGAGGGACCAGTTAACACTTGCATTCATTAAGGGCTTCATGATAATTTCCCACTTCACTGAGTTGAAGTGAATAACTTGATATGGCAATCATTAGTGTAGTTCCCTGACATTTAGATAAAAGTCAGTTGGGGAACAGGGGAGCAAAAAATGTACAACGTATTTGATTTAGAGTGCTAAATGTGAAACCACTTAGACTCACCACTTTGCTTCAAGTTAAAAATTAAAACAAAAAAAATGTAAAGAGTGGACTGTTTTGGGACTTCCCTGGCCGTCCAGTGGTTAAGTCTCCGAGCTTCCACTGCAGGGGACACAGTTTCATTCCCTGGTTTGGGAAACTAAGATCCTTCATGAAACATGGCTCAGCCAAAATTAACAAATAAAGGATGGACTGTTTTTAATGGGAATTATTAAAAATGGTTAAAGCTAGGAATGTCACATAGCACAGTCATTTCTTTACAACAGCTAATTGTTACTAAACTGATGTGGGTAACAGGGAACGTGTGGTGGACTAGAGAGAACCACTCATATTTCTAGTGTTTGAGCTTCTACCAATTGTAGGTTATTCTTCCATGCCATCTTGAAGATAGGCAAGGGGTATGACCCCTTTTGTGTCACTCCAGGGAGAAGCCTTTAAGAGCTAGTTTAAGAATCTCCATGTCCCTTTGACTTGCCCCAGTGACCAGGGATGTTTCTGATTGATAAAGATCCCAACAGGCCAAGTGAAGAAAGACTTCAGCAGAATCAGCACCCTCCGCTCAGTTATTAGTGAGGAAACTATTCAAAGCAGGCCACCTATCAAGTAATCCTCTTGGAAATCATTTACATTCCAACTGGGCCCACAACTGCTGTGCCATGCTGTATCTCACTGTTCCATGCATTGCCCTAGAAATCAGGGCCCTGGGAAGAGGCTGGCCTAGATAGCCTGAGACCTGGGTGCTTAATTTTGTACACATAAGAGACATATCTGCTTTGCCCTGTTCATCAGCTGTTCCATCAATAAAGCTGAAATAATGTGTACACTTCAAAAATACAGAAATCCAACAAAGTCCACTTCACCTCTCATTCTTAAAGCTGTGTCTTCAGACCACAGACCACATTGCTTTGGCCACCAGTGGGGACAGACCAGGATAAGGCATTACCTGGAATCCATACTACCAAACTAGCCAGGAGCTTAAGGTCAGGGTAACTTCTATCCACATCCCAGTGGTAGCCCCAAAACCCCAGGAGAAACTGAACAGCTTGTTGCCATCAAAATTCCAATTGATTCCTTGGAGTTATTATAAAGGAGAAAAACAGACATTGTAGATAGCCTCAAAAGGTCCTCTGTTTTTTATCACTTTTTAAGCATTGAGTGGGGAATGGTGATAAAAGGGCTTGGGGGGTTAAACTACATATTCCCGAGTTGAAATAGAATCTATTCCTGCTCTTCTTGTTAAGACCTATAAGGTAATCCTCTTTGGGATCATTTACATTCCAACTGGGCCCACACATGCTTACCTTTGTGACATGAACGTACAGACACAGGACACTGGGGTCTCTGTTAGAATGAAGACCATGCCTGTACCAGGGACCAAAGAAGCAGGCCCAGTGTGTAACTGGACATAGTGATGGCATCTCTGAGTTCCGGTTTGGGGCTTTTGCTACATTGTCAGAGTGACTCTGAGTAAATCAGCTTACCATTCTTTGCCTCAGTGTATATGTCTGCAAATGAAGCATCTAAACCAGGTTAATGGTCCCGAACTGGTCATGGTTAAAAGCCACCTGGAACACTTCAAAGAGAATTCGAGGCATTGTCTCCAAAGATTCTGAGTGAGTATGTTAGAGTGGGTTAAGGCAGCCTTTCCATATTATAAGTCACTGCCCAGGGCATTCTGGTGTGATAGGCAGATCTGGGGACTGGTGCACTGGATGGTCTTTGGGGTTCCTGGGCACCTCTCCATATCTTCCTGCCTGGTTCTTGTCTTCTAACTTGAAATTGAATAATGGCTTTCACGCTGACATGCCCATTTACCAGCCCTGGCTTGTCACAGGGCAGTGGTACAACTTTATGACAAATCATTTCACCTCTATAATTCATTCTCTCAAGGGAAAAAGATTGAATAAATTAAATGCACTTTTTTCTAACTCATTCTATAATTTTGTGAGCGTCGAGGACACTTGGGACAGAGCTGGAAAATGAAAGCAGATACTTTGATTCCCGAGATCCTCTCCCATCTAATCACATTCCTTAGGAGCCACATTTCCACATATTACAAACAATACAATCCTGTGATCCAACTTCTGGGCATATATTCAGAGAAAATCACAGTTTGAAATGATACATGTACCTTAATGTTCACTGAAGAACTATTTACAATAGCCGGGACACGGAAGCAACCTAAATGTCCATCCACAGAGGAATGGATAAAAAAGATGTGGTCCACAGGTACGGGGCTTCCCTGGTGGCTCAGATGGTAAAGAATCTGCCTACAATGCAGAAGACCCAGGTTTGATCCCTAGGTTGGGAAGATCCTCTGGAGAAGGGAAGGGCAACCCACTCCAGTATTCTTGCCTGGAGAATCCCTTGGATAGGGGAGCCTGGCAGGCTACAGTCCATGGGATCACAGAAGAGTTGAACACACATATATATGATGGAATATTACTCAGCCATAAAAAAAAGAATGAAATAATATCATTTGTAGCAATATGGATAGACCTAGAGATTGTTATACTGAGTGAAGTAAGCCAAACAGAGAAAGACAAATATAGTATGATGTTGCTAATATGTGGAATCTAAAAAAATAGTACAAATGAACTCATTTGCAAAACAGAAATAGAGTCACAGCTGTAGAAAGCAAACTTACGGTTACCAGGGGAGGAAGCAATGGGGGAGGGATAAACCGGGAGCTTAAGATCGACATATACAAACTACGACAGATAACTAATAAAGACCTACTGTATAGCACAGAGAACTCTTTTCAATACTTGATAACTACCCATATGGGAGAAGAATCTAAAAAAGAGTGGATATATGCATGTGTATAACTTATTCACTTTGCTGGATAGCAGAAGCTACTACAACATTGTGAATCAGCTACAGGCTAAGAAAAATTCTTTAAAAAAGAAGGAAGCAGTAAAAAACAAGCAAAATGAAGCAAAACAATTAGTACAAAAACAAAACAAAGTATGTAAGAACCCAGATCTACTTCCACAGCAGGGTACCCACTTCTGGCCCCCTATTAATGGAGGTTGTTTCTGATCTCTGGTGCCCCTTCACAGCCACTGAGCCCTAAGTGAGCTGTCAAAACTGCTTAAGGAAGATTGGGAGGATTGGGAATATTGGGAGGATGCTGAGCAGAAAAGAGAGAAGGCAGAGTGACCACTTCCTTAAAGAACAGCATAACCACGATACTGGAAATAACAGCTGCTGAACTTGCATGGCCTAAAGTTTCATTTTAACTTTTTATGTTGGGATTTCTTGAATTCAATTTGAGGACAAAACAATAGAGGGAAATTGCATAATCAAACTGACTCATCACTTGAGGTCTCTGAGCTCCTGGAAGAATTAAGACTTGGTGCCTCCTGGTGTGTCAGCCCTGGGGTCTGACCTTCATCCCCACTGTGGACCCCAGAACATTCCATGCATCTGACTCATGGCAGGATCCCAGGACCACACTTCTCTTCCTCTGGGGGTCTCTTTTTTTCCCCTTCATCTACAATCCAGACATTCCTAGCAGTCTATTTCTACCACATATCTTAGTTGGAAGCAATTTTAAGGACAATTAATACAAGAGACCAGGGGCCACACTGTGGGTCCCTTTCTAGCACGTTCTAGACACAATACCTTTCTTACTTGACTATTAATAACAGCTAACTTATTGATCACTTGTCATATGTTACTGAGGGTTTCCCCAGTGGCTCAGCAGTAAAAAATCCACCTTGTAGTGCAGGAGACATGAGTTTGATCCCTGGGTTGAGGAGATCCCCTGGAAGAGGAAATGGCAACCCACTCCAGTATTCTTGCTGGGAAAATTCCATGGACAGAGGAACCTGACAGGCTATAGTCCGTGGCGTCGCAAAGAGTCGAACATAGCTGAGCAGCTGAGAATGCATGCACACATGTGTTACTCACTCTGCAAA
Organism: Odocoileus virginianus; assembly: GCF_023699985.2. Lineage (NCBI taxonomy): Eukaryota > Metazoa > Chordata > Mammalia > Artiodactyla > Cervidae > Odocoileus > Odocoileus virginianus. The sequence goes on along the minus strand of NC_069690.1, from coordinate 14,748,695 downwards.
GCAAGTTTTGGATATCAGATCACTTAATATTCACAATAAACCCCACTTCCACATAAGAATAGGCGAGTAAAGAATATCTGACATAGATATTAACTAGTATTCTTTGTATCCAGATCCAGACTTTTAACCACCATGCTATTCATCTTCTCCTCGGGCTGACAGCTAAGTACATTTCTCTGCCAGTTCTCTTGGCATGCTAGCTTCTTAGTCTCTGAGTGGATGCTTCCCAAACATAGATGAATTAAGTTACAGAAGAGCTGAAATATGATTTAATCCAGGAACAACATCTGTGTTATACAGGTAGTACCACTTTCTATTGCTGCATCCTTGGCAGACATCACTAATCAATCACAGCACTGCATTCAATAACCCAAGGTAAGCCTTCACTGGAGCTTTTGTTTGGTTCTTTTGTTTTTTGGGTTTTTTTTTTTTTTCAACACGCCTTTCTGTTTATCTGCCATCAATCCATTAAGTTAACAAATTATTGAAAACTATTTGTCATCCCTGAACTTGTCAAACCCTTCTATTTTATAGATAAGGACAATGAATTTAGGAATCAAGATTTATCCATGGTCATACTGGGCAGGTCATTGGCTCATTATTGGCTCCATCAGGATTAGAATTGAGTTACTTGACCATTAGTTCCCTTCATTTGACTAACGCTTGTTGATTCTCAACAATATCATTTTTGCTACTAATTGTGTCATCTGCTTATGGATGAACTTTCCATAGGAAGGCAGCTCAGGGGAGAAATTAACAGGGCCTTGAAAGTTTTGTGTGAGACAGTGACTTTATTTCTGAACAAAAAAATGTGTGCAAATGACCTCTTAGACAACACACTCCCACAGAAGTCAGGGCTACAAGGTACATCTGGCAAGAGGACTGTCTGGAAGAACTCAAGTTCCCTTCTGGTCATAAGAAATTCTGATGACAGTGATTTATCCCATGTTCTGCAAATTCTCTACTCTTATAAGTCTGCACAGTATAATAAAAGGAAAATGCATGAGATAAATGTTCTAAAGTCTCTTGGGAATCAGTAAGAACAATAAAAGGCCATATGTTATAGAAACATGAATGAGTTAATCACAAGAAAAAAATAATTAATGCACTCGCTAAAAACAACAAATACACTAGAATGTAAGCACAATAGTGCTGTGCTTTCTATTTACTTTATGTGGAAGCTTAATTTATATACAGTAAAGTGCAGACACTTTAAGTGTACAATTTCATGAATTTTTAGTAGACATCTGCTTAAGCACCCCTCTGAGTAAGATAAAGAATGTGTCTGCCTCTAAAAAGGCTCCTGCATGATGTCAGCACCACAAAGGAAACTGCTATTCCATTGCTTAGTTTTACCCTTTAACAAGATAAATATCTTTTTCTTAGCAATTGTCAAATATTTTTAAGAACATATAAACTCACATTTTAATGAAGATGGAAATCTTCCAGCACTGTAATAATGCTGTAATTTGATTAAGAGCCTTAATAATAGCCATATAACTTGATTTATTAATCCTTTAGCTATAGAATGGGAGACAGTAATGATTATGTTACATCAGTTTTCTCATAATTGTTGTTTATGATTGTGAAAAAGTGGGAATTGTGTAATTTCCAACTGTAGAGAAAGGCTTCACTTAATTATGGTGACTTTATATATGGACCCTTATGGAATATTTAACATTCAAGATTATTGGGGAATATTGAATGATTTGTGAAAAGTCTGGAAATGTTCATTGAAAAGGCAATATGCGAACTTGGATTTGATGAAGAGATTTTAGCTAGAATACCAAAAGCAACATCTATGAGAGAAAAAATTGATAAATTGAACTTTATTAAAATTTAAAACTTTTGCTCTGTGAAAAATATTGTTAAGAAAATAAGCTACAGCCTGTGGAGAAAATATTTGCAATGCACATAGCTGGTAAAGGATTTGAATGCAAAATGTTAAAAGAACTTTTCAAAGTCAGTTGTAAGGAAACAAACAACCTAACTTTTTAAGTGGGTAAAACACCGGACACCAAAAGTAAATGGCATTTTTCAAACAGACCTGTTCTATCTGAATCTGCATGAAATACTGGATTTCTTTGCTTCATTTCACTTGGAAAGAAACTTTAGTGTCTGATACAGTGTTGGGAAATCACCACTCGGCAAGATTGTAGGCTTCCCTGGAGGCTCAGTGGTAAAGAATCTACCTGCCGATGCAGGAGATGCAGGTTCAATTTCTGGGTCTGGAAGATCCCCTGGAGAAGGAAATGTCAGCCCACTCCAGTATTCTTGCCTGGGAAATTCCATGGACAGAGGAGCCTAGTGGGCTACAGTCCATGGTGTTACAAAGACTCGGACAGGACTTAGCAACTAAAACAACAGCAATCCTGTAAGATCAGTATGTGTTGTCCAGTTCTTAGCCTCCACAACAGAACATTCCAGAGCCTGAAGACTAGAAGATGCCTGGATTTACCATTCTGCCAAGATTCTCTCAAGCTACCTATGTGAGATTCTAAAGGAGTGCAACTGGTTTAGGATGGCAGAGACCAGAGATGGACAAATAGCCCAGGCAAAGACTTAGAGCCCCTTCCCCGACCTCCTGGACCCTGAGGAGGCCCCAGGCCGTTGATTCTTCCCACCCCACTAAGAACTCGGCTTCCACTCGTCCTTTCCAACAGATCATCTTCCGTTTCAAAGAAATCGGAGCTCTTAATAGCCTAATGACGTCACTTTGTACATTTTGCTGGCAGGGCTACATATCCTTCCACCTCTGCTCCACAGCCCCAACAGATGATGGAAACTGCACAACTTCCTTTTCTTGGTGTTCGGAAATCACCACCAGGATCTGGTGCTTACTCAGCACATTCAGGGGCTTCTTCGGTGCTTCCTTAAGCATGACGCTACCCCTGCACTCTGCTCCCTATAAAAGGCAGGCAGATCAGTCAGAGGAGCCAGGTTTCCAGAGACTGAGACCAACTCAGCAACCGCCAACTCTCAGGCTGAAGCCCCTGTGCTCGCCCTCCAACATGAAGGTCTCCGCTGGGATTCTGTGTCTGCTGCTCGTGGCAGCCGCCTTCAGAACCCAGGTGCTCGCTCAGCCAGGTAAGGAGCCTCTCTCTTCTTCAGCCTTAATGTTTTCACTACCCCAGCTACTAACCCCGGGCATAAGTCATCCCATGCTTGCTGCATCGCCTCCATTGCAAAGATGGAGAAGGTGAAACAAGAGAGGAATTAAGAAGAGCTGGCACCTCACAGCTGGTCAGAGGCAGGACCAAAACTAGAAGCTGAGGCCCCTGGGGCCAGGCTCCATTATCTTGCCCAGTACCACCTTCGGGACACAAAATGCAATCTCAACAATCCTCATCTTGTTTGGGGATGGGGCACAGAAGGAAGGATCATTTCTCATTGTGGATGGAAAAGACATTTCAAGCAATAGTAGAGAGGAGGAAATTCTTGCTGGAGGCTTCCAATGTTGGATTATGGTCCAGCGTAACTTCTAGAATGGTGACTGTGAAGGATAAAGACCCATAGGCATCTATCTCAGCATGTGACATAGGTTGGCTCTAAGCCCATGCGGATAGAGCTGGGAAGCAAGTTTTTAGAATCTTCCCAGGTTCAGAGGTTTTGGATAGAGTCCCCCATTTGCAGTCAACAATGAGGGACCCACAGTTCAGTAGAAGAAACTGACTCACAGGCACCATTTTACCTGTGTGATCTGGACTAAGGCTCTGAATGTGGGAGTGGTGGGTCCTAGCTAGAATTCCAGCACTAGCTTTATCTCCTGTCTTCTTCATCTTCTCTGACACATGTGTGCTTACAACACATCATAACTCTCTGGTTCTTTGCAAAATGTTTTTCAGATTCAGTTTCTATACCAATCACCTGCTGCTTTCATGTGATCAATGGGAAGATCCCCTTCAAGAAGCTGGACAGCTACACAAGAGTCACCAATAGCCAGTGTCCCCAGGAAGCTGTGATGTAAGTGGACCATGCCCTGGCACCCACAGCCAAAAGTTCTGAGTTCTGTGTGTCCAGATGAGTCAGATAAATGAAACACCTAAGCCAAAGGACCCTTCACTCCATAGACAAACTGAACCCACAAGAAGGAAAATATATACACTCCGGGCTCCTTTTCTAGGAGCTTGGTCAGATCATCCAAGTTCCTTTAGCCAAGGGTCTGGAGGGCTTCCCCTGGGGCAGTAACAGCAGAACTTCTTTTCTGGAAAAGAAGTTTCTTCCTCCCATTTCCCCTTCTTCTTGTCCCCATTCAGGCTCCTCAACCAGGGAGCAAGGGCTAATCAGCTTTAGGGACCAATGGATCAGACTCCTGGGAAAAATCCTCAAGACACTCCATTTAACTCTGCCCTCTCTTCCCCACAGCTTCAAGACCAAAGCGGACAAGGAAGTCTGTGCTGACCCCAAACAGAAGTGGGTCCAGAATTCCATAAAGCTCCTGGACCAAAAGTCCCGAACACCGAAGCCTTGAACCTTCATACCTGGACTGAGAGACAGAATCTTGGAAAATCTTACTTATTTCTTCCCAACCTTCCCCAAGTGTATTATTTTATTATAGTGGCCAAAAAGAGGTTATTTTTTTAAAAAATAATTTAAACACATAGTTTCTTAAATAATATTTAATTATGTTTAAGTTATTGTTGTTTTAACTTTATCTGCTATAAATCCTAATGAATGTAACATACAACATCTGGTGATGAGTGTCCTGTGAGCTTGATTAAGTTCATGGCAAGATGGTGCTGTTCCCCATCCTACTGCCTGTAGGATGGTGAGGTCCTTCCACCGATCATCAGAGTGAAACACCTCTGGGATCTTAGGAAATCAGTGCTCCTGTAAGTGGATGTGTGCTATGTAGTATTGTGATGGAAAGTAATGTTATTACATGGCTATGGAATTTTCAAAGAAATATATATATATATAATTTCAAGCTACTTGGTCTTATTTTTCATGGGATAACATTTCGTGGGGAGGGAGAAAATGGTAGCGATGAATGACAATTTGGAGTGTAAAAGTCATCCTCTAAGACATCTTTTGGACTCAATTTAGGATTAGGGAGAACCTAGAATGACTAAGCTGTTCCACTCTTCTGGCTCCAATCCCTGTCACTTGCCCATAATAGCATCTAGATTCCCATTTCTTTTCTCTCCACATTGACCTTTGCCTGGTCTCTCTCTTGATCTCTTGCAACAGTCTTTAACCAGTTTCCCATAACCCGAGGTTTTCTGTTTCATTCATTCTCAAACCTAGAATAACATCCCAGGAATGAAATTGAACCCAAGAGGAAACTAGATGCCTATAGCCCAGAGATCCACTTAAGACTATTCCTTGGAGATGAGTCTTCACTCAGACAGGTCATGAGAGATTCGAATGTGATGGAAAAGGAAAGGATTCTTCAGAGCTGATAGAGGAGAGAGATGAGGGGAGTGGGCCCGGGGAAGGAATCCCACCTGGCTGGGCTTTAGGAAAACAGAGGAGTTGAGGTTTTAGGAATACAGTTTAGAGCCAGATTGTAGTGGCTCTTGAATTTCAGATTGGAACTTCAGCAGATAATAGAGATGCACTGAGAGTGCTGAAATAGGAGAGAAGGAAAATCTCACATGCAGAGGTGAGCGTCAGGAAGAATAACTTCGTGTCTGAATACAAGATGGAGCGTGAGAGGGAAGGTCTGAGAGCAGACTGCCGCCATAGAGCAGAGAAATGGTAGGAACATAAATGGTGCACCGTGGGAGTGGGATGAGGTGAGGAAGAATGGGCCAGACAGAGTGATACGTTAAGTGCTATAGAAGAAGAGAGTTATTGACCAAGACATAGACCCTTCTTTTATGATCTTGCAAATCGACTATCCACAGGGCTGTTACCCTTGAGATACAGAATGAATTCATCTCCATCACTATACCCTCAACCCCAGTCCCAAGAATTTGCAAAATCCTTTTGAAGGCATGGAATCTGCTTTCCTTAATAGCCTCTCAAGGTCCAGATTCTCTTGTACTTCTTGAGCATGAGTGAGTGAGGGAAAGTCACTCAGTCATGTCCAACTCTTTGCGACCCTGGGGACTGTGGCCTGCCAGGCTCCTCTGTCCATGGAATTCTCTAGGCAAGGATACTGGAGTGTTTAGCTGTTCCCTTCTCCAGGGAATCTTCCCAACCCAGGGGTCAAACCCAGGTCTCCTGCATTGCAGGTGGATTTTTACCCTCTGAGCCACCATAGTTGGCTCCTTTTTCAGACATGAGGCCCACTGTACTGAGGCGCAGAGACCAAGACCCCTCCTGAAGGAAGGGAACTATTGTCCGGCTTACCCAGGTCCATGGAGCCTGCCACAGGTTGGAGAGATGCCCTGATTCAATGACACACATGGAAACACGGCAAGGCAAGAGACTTGGGTTCTGATCCCAGAACTGGTTCTGACTCTCTGAGTCACTTAAAGCAAGTCAGTTTCTCTCTCTGGCACTAAGATGCCCCATATAAAAGTGAAAGTCATTCTGTATCACATGCAAGAAGTAAGAGGGTCTGGGAGATGGCTTCACAAGCTCCTTCCTACCCTAGGAGCCATGTTTCTTGGGAATTTGGTCATGCCTATTGGCTAGGGAAGGGTCAGGAAGAAAGCGCCAAGAATTAAAACCACCGAGCCAGCCAGGAGCCCAGCCTAGTGGCAAATACTCCCAAGTTAGATATATTACCTGTCTGAAAATAAGCTTTCCACCAAAGCCCAAGGTAGCACACTGAAACTCCAGGTGTCTAAAATAAGGCATCTAAATGTCAGCTGGGTAAAAAGAGTGCTTTCCAACCAGAAAGGCTCCATCTGATTCTTAACCGCGCTCTTTCACAGCCTCAAGGTCAAGCTGGCTGCAAAGATCTGGGCCCAGGGTTTCATGAACTCCCTGGACACAAGTCCTAAATTCCAAAGGCATGAGACTCATCCTAAACTGTCACCAGGCTACAGCACAAGACACAGTCCATTTGTCCTCCCCAAGCATCACCCAGAGACACTCCGGGATTATGTTGTTGTATTTCAAATCACAATGAACTTCGTTAATGACATGAAACATAAACATGGTAAGTGATATGTCACCTTATTTAAGTTACTAATGCTTTATGTGCCTCAACTGGGAATAGTTGTGTTTTGAAAATCCACATCCTTCTGCTAATGGGTTCATTTCTATGAACACAATTCATTCCTTTGTCAGTTGGGGGCAAAGAACTGGTGAGGTCACAGGAAGCTGACAAGCCTCCTGTTGGGCTCACCACTGATTTAATCCACGCCTCGGGCAGGCAGCTTGCTGCAGGCTTGGATTCACTTCACTCTCTCAACATGTGGTCTCTGCCTCCTCACTTTTTGTGTTCTGTCCACAGGCTTCTCCTTGGATGCCATCTCAGGTCAGGAGTTGGCTCAGCCTACACATTTGTCTGACGCTCACCGTGCAGGGGAGCGGACACTGTGGGTGCCAACTTTCCACCAACGAAGAGTGGGGCAGATTTTTTTAAATTTATTAATTTGTTTCTTTTTGGTTGTGCTGGGTCTTCTTTGCCGCATGTGGGCTCTCTCTGTTGTGGTGAACTGGGCCTGCTCTTCATTTCAGCGCACGGACTGCTCATTGCAGGGACTTCTCTTGCCGCGGAGCACACGCTCTAGGTGCGAGGCGTTCAGTAGTTGCGGCACATGGGGTCAGTAGTTGTGGCTCCTGGGCTCTAGAGCTTTGGGCTCAGTAGTTGAGGCACATGGGCTTAGTTGCCCTGCGGCACGTGGGATCTTCCTGGATCAGGGATTGAACCTGTGTCCCCTGCATTGTGGGTATCCTCTGTACCACAAGCGAAGTACAGAGCAGATGTTTAAAAGCTTCTGCCACTCTTCCTACCAGCAGTTGATTCTGGGGGCCATTCTGTAGGCTCATCGGGTATTTCCAGGAGAGGCAGTCCCCATCGCCCACTATTCTGCCCTTAATTATGTATGCTTCTATTGCTTTCTCCTTTTCCATCTCACTGGGTTCTCAGTCCTCACCCGTGGGGTCACTTCTCAAAGGAGCTATCTGCACAGACGTTCTTATCTCAGGCTCTATCTTATTGACTCATTGTTTTTTACCATCAATATTTGTTCTCCGTCCTCCAGGTGATGCCTGGATTTCACCAGGCAAGTTCACTAGCTCAGGGCCAGGGATTTAGCTGGGCATTCAGTTGGTGTGTTTACCAAGGCTGGGGCTGGGACCAGGATCAGGGATGCCAGTAAGTTCTTTGGGACCAGGGCTGAGACAAGACTGTGGAGAACTCAGCCAGTATGTTCAGTAGGACTGGGTTCAAGAGAGCAGTCCTCAAGTTAGGATCAATAGCACCAGGACTGAGTTAGCCATGTACTTAAGAGAATGGTGACCTGAAGAAGGATTTAGCAAATAAATAAATGTATTGAAGATAATGGAAGCCAACTCCCTTACTATTGGAGAAGCTTCTATAGAGGGATATAGAATGTTGGAGGCTAGAAAAACTCTGTGGGGTTGGACTGCAGTTAAAAGTTATCAGCGTGAACTTACAGTTTTGCAGGTAGATGGCAAACAAACAGATAGATAGAAATAAATATGGATATATAGATAAGAAAGAGAGAAAGAAAAAAGAAAGAAATACATACATGGTTGACAGGATATGCACATATTAAGCATATATTCAACCATCAAACACTTTTCCAGCTATGGCTAAATATTTTCCAAATCTGTGTCACCAATTTACATTCACTCCCACCTGCAATGTATGATAGTTTGAGTCAGTTCATATCTGATATTGCAACACTTGGTACTGTCGTTCTTCTTAATCTAGCCATTCTGATTATGTGTACAATTTCATATAATTGTGGTTTAAGTTTGTGTTTTACTCATGACAGATAAGCTTGAACATCTTGCTAAATGTTTATTGGATATCTTTTTTTATGAAGGTCCAGTTCATCATATCCTATACCCATTTTTGATTGTTTAGACTTGGTGGATCTTGTCTATTTTTTTAGATTGCCTCTTTTTATTATGAAATTGTGGAAGCATTTTCTATGCTCTGAATCAGAATCTTTTGACAAACATGTGAACAGAATCATCTTCTCATAATCTGTGGTTTTCTTTTTCATTCCCTTTCTACCTTTTGATGATACAGCTTCCTGATTTTAAAATAGTCCATTTATCAACATGTTCCTTTATGATAAGTGCTTTTGTTTTCTGTTTAAGCAAACATTTTCAAAACAGATGTCAGAAAGATCTTCTCTTATCTTCAAAAAAGCTTTATTTTTGTCATTCACATTTAGAGCTACAATCTACCTGAAACTGATTATATATATATATTTCAGTGTGCTGAAAGTTAGGGATCAAGATTTTATTCTTCCTTATAAATATCAAATTGATTCAGCACACTGAATAATGGATTGATCAGTTATTCAAAAGGGTATTTTTTCCTTAACTACTCCGGAGTGCAAACTTTGATATATATTCAACATCAGTATATGTATGGTTCTATTTCTGCATTCTAATCTGTTCCCTTGGCACATTCATCCATTGTTGGAACAATGGATGCATGTCATAATGACTAATGCTTTCTAAAAATTGTTAATATCTAGGAGTATAAGCCCAACAACTTTGTTCTTCTTTAAAGTTGTCTTGACTATTTTTGTTTTTGTTTTTCTTTTTTTACTTCTCTAAAAGTTCAGAATTAGCTTATTAGTCTCCACAAAATTTTTGTTTGGATTGTATTAATAATTGGGATTACATTGAAGTGGGAAGAGAATTTGTTACTGAACCAAACTTGGGTCCACCCACCTGTGGACAGAAAAACTTCTGTTTCTGTGGTCACAGCACGAGAATGTGCCAAATATGAAGTTTTTCTGCCTGCACTTTTTATTTAGTCGTGGGAAGGGATGGCATCAAGTATTTATCCTAGGACTTCTCCCTCAAAAAAGGCAGCAAAAACTAAACACTATAAGCACCTCAATTAGTAAAGCAACAACAGGTTAAAGCCAACAGCCCAGTGGGTAGGGAGACTGCACCCCTCAGCTTGCCTATGACAATCCTGCTTCACCCGTCTGGCTAGGAAGATCAATTACATGATAATCTTCCCACTATGTCCTTTTAGGCTCCCTGGATCATTGGTAAGTATTCATTTTGACGATATGCTGGTCAAGAACGTGACAAGAAATCTGTTTTCTAGGGTAGAAGTAGGAAGGTTTGACCTGGAAAGTCATCAGCCATCCATCTCAGAGCCAGATTCGATCCCCTGTGAAATCTGTGAAGCCAGATACAGCATAAGCCAGATCTCAAATAATTCCTATATGGGTCAGATGGAAAGACAAATGTTGGGGGCTTCCTTGGTGGCTCAGTGGTAAAGAATCCACTTGCTAATTCAAGAGACACGGGTTCGATCCCTGGTCCAAGAAGATCCCACATGCCTTGAAGAAGCTAAGCCTGAGCCCGACAACTACTGAACCAATTGCTCTGGAGCCTGGGAACTGCAACAACGGAAGCCCGCAAGCCTAGAGCCTGTGCTCCGCAACAGGAGAAGCCGCTGCAATGAGACGCGCACTACGACTCGAGAGCAGCCCCCACTCACCACAACCAGAGAAAGCTCGTGAGTCAACGAAGACCCAGCACAGCCAGAAGTAAATAAAAGTGTTGCTCGTTTAAAAAAAGAAGAAAGATGAAAACTGTAGGAAGATGGGATATTATAAGTAAAGACAGAAATAGGAGAGCAGTGGTGTGAAGAAAGAAGCGAGGCAAGCTGACTTGCATCATGTTCAGGGGTGGTGGATGGGCTCCTTCTTCCGTCACAATGTCAATGTTCCTTTCCACTGCGATCTCTCCTTTCTCTGTAGATACCCAGCCTGAGGGGCAGAGAATGCCAGTCAGTGTCCTTCAAAGAGGGCAGCCAGATGACCAAGCTGGCACATGAAAACAGGCTCACCATCACTAATCATTAGAGAAATGCAAATCGAAGCTACAGTGAGGTATCACTGTACTGCACTGTATTAAAGCTACAGTGAGGTATCAACTCACTCTGGTCAAAATGGCCATCATTTAAAGTCTACAAATAACAAATGCTGAAGAGGGTATGGAGAAAAGAGAGCCCTCCTTACATTGTTGGGAGATATGTAAATTGTACGGCCATTATGGTGAACACTATGGAGGTTCCTTAAAGAAATGAAAATACTGTTGCCATATGATCCAGCAATCCCACTCCTGGTCATGTACCTGGAATAAACCCCAATTTGAAAAGATACATGCATCCCAATGTTCATAGCAGTGCTATTTTCAGTAGCCAAGACATGGAAGCAACTTAAATGGCCATTGACAGATGAATGGATACAGATGTGGTAAATATACATACATATATATATATATATATATATATACACACACATATATACACAGACACATATATACATATATATAATAGAATATTACTCAGCCATAAACAAGAATAAAACAATACTTTGCAGCAACATGGATGTGCCTAGAGAGTTATCACACTAAATGCAATGATTCAGAAAGAGAAAGACAAATACCATATGCCATCACATATGTGGGATCTAAAATATGGTGCAAATGAACTTAATTACAGCACAGAAACAGACTGACACAGAAAACAAGCTTATTGTTACAAAAGGGAAAAGAGGTTGGGGAGAGATAAGACTGTGAAATTAGTAGATAAAAATTAGTAGTGAATTAGTAGTGAAATTAGTAGTACTATGTATAAAAAATACATAAATAATAATACATAAATACATAACTATAAATTATAAAAATACATAAATAATAAAATAAATAAACACAAGCTCCTACTATATAGTATAAGGAACTATATTCCATATCATGAAATAACCTAATGGGAAAGAATATAAGAATAATTACATATTCTTTTTCATATTATATATATGTATAACTGAATTACTTTGCTGTGTACCAGAAACTATACAACATTATGAATCAACTATACTTTAATGAAAATTAAAAAAAATTTTTAAATAGAAATTATTGGCACTAGACTGAGCTCTTGCCACGCTTTCGTTATTTATTAGATTCTCGGAGCATCACAGGTACATAATAACCAGCAACCAGTTCCTCTTAGAGGCTCAGAGAGGTAAACAATTTGCTCCAAACCACATAACAAGTGAATAGTTTCAACACAGGATTTAAGTCCCTGTCTGGCTGACTCCGGACCCCAGGTTCCTAAACGTATTCTCTTATAAGATAATAGGCCCTGAAACAGAGGGAAGGACAGACAGGAGTCCCTGCTGGAAGGGTATGAAAGTCCCCCCACTCACTCAATTTGGAGGAGAGTTTGGGGGGGGAGGCGTGTGGAGCACTGAATTGTAAGAGGACATTAACATGTAAGACTCAGTTTGTCAAATTCATTGGTATGAATGTGCTTGTCCAGAATTCATAATTCAGTGCATTAGCACAAGTAGTTAGGAGTGATGACTATTTAGCTAGATTGGCTGATTGGAATCTAGACTTCAAAAGAAGCCTGCAGTTGATGAAGCTGAAACGCCAGAACTCCCTGGGACGTTAGGAAGGTGTCCAAAAGCTCAGGGAAGTGGAGCTATTGAAAAGTATCTATTATGTGCAAGCTACCCAGCCATCCCTAACTGTACTCCATGAAAAGGCCAGAGGACACTTCCTCTGTTGTTCAGTTGCTCAGTCTTTTCTGACCCTTTGCAACCCCAGGGACTGCAGCACACCAGGCTTCCCTGTCCTTCACTATCTCCCAGAGTTTGCTCAATGTCATGTCCATTGAGTCAGTGATGCTATCTAATCATCTCATCCTCTGCCACCCTCTTCTCCTCCTGCCCTCAATCTTTCCCAGCATCAGGGTCTTTTCCAACGAGTCAGCTCTGCCCATCAAGTAGCCAAAGTATTGGAGGTTCAGCTTCAGCATCAGTCCTTCCCATCAATATTCAGGGTTGATTTCCTTTAGTATTGACTGGGTTGTTCTTGCTGCAGTCCATAGGATTCTCAAGAATCTTCTCCAGCACCACAGTTTGAAAGCATCAGTCATTTGGCACTCAGTCTTCTTTACGGTCCAACTCTCACATCCGTACGTGACTACTGGAAAAAGCATAGCTTTGACTACATGGATTAAGCGATGCCTTGATGTGGCCAAGAGAGGAGGGCAGTCCTTAAGAACCCTCTACAGTCTGCTCACTGTAGATCAGGGATGGCCATGGGATATACTGTAATCACCTGGTTCTCGAATTTTAGTGCCCATTAAGAATCACCTGGAGGGCTTGATACAACACAATCTGCCATCCTACTATTGGTGATAATTTAAGTAATCATGATGCCAGTAAAGGCCATTATTATACTCCTACAATATATGAGCGACCCAGTTCCAGAATCCTATTTGGAAGGTCTGTTGCCAGGAGCCACTTCTGGTACCCAAAACTATGTCAGTCAGGAAGAAGTGAATGGCATTGATGTTGGAATGATTTGAGGAGAGTTTAATAATAAAAATGCAATTGAGTGTTTGGCTAGGTGCGGAGAAACCATAAGGCTGCTTGGTTCTTTGAGGCTAGTAACAGCACGGTGACCGCCACTGGACCCAAAGGTGCAAGGACAATGTAGTTCCCCCGAACATGGATGAAGAGAGTCATGGAGAGGGTCACTTGGAGAGAAAGTGAAAACCACTGATGATGGGCTTCATCCAGGGAAAGGTACAGGAAGGCGGCAGAGAAATCAGTTCTTCACCCTAACGACTCCCTCTTGCCAACACCTTGAAGGGCTCCCGTGTCCAAACCCCAGCCCGAAGCCAGGAGACCTGCAATCTCATTGATGTGATCCACATAGGTTGGCTTTCTGGGCCAGAGAAGAGGGTGGAATAATAGAATGGAATGTGTCTGCTGGGACAAGCTTGCAATCTTTTCTCATGCAATTCCTGACAAATTTTTATGTCAAAGACTCATAAAATGAGCAGAAGAGCGCATGCATTTAATATTCTCTGGAAGCAATTGTGTAAGATAAGAATTAGTAGTTCTTGGAATACTTGGAGGAAGAGTTGTTAAAGCTTTTGGAGACTGGAGGATGTTTTGTGGAAAATTTTCCATTACTCAATTTTTTAAATAGTTTGAGAATTAAAAAAATTTTTTCTTGCAATCTGGTAAGTCAGATTTTAAAAAATCCATCCATTTCATCTAAATTAAAGTTATTGGTAGAAGGCTTTTATTTTCTTCCTGGGATCTGTGGACTTCTGCAGGGACCGCCCTTACTGGGGCCTTTGTTTTTTCCTGTTCTGATCAGCCTCAGGAGAGTTTCAGCTTCATCATAGGCTTGTCAAAGAACCACCTTTGTCTGCTAATCTTAGCTCTTTGTTTCATTTCCTTTCACTAATCTTAGCTCTTTGTTTCATTTCCTTCACCCTCACTGGGCTTGTTTCAGGAGAGTAGAAAGACTTTCAAGAGCGGAGGTTGGATGGGAGACTATTCCAAGCAGGTACAAAAGGTAAGCAAAATCTGGGAGTCAGGAGTGAGCACGGGGATAGAAATATTCAGGCCAAGAGACTTGCTAGGTTTTCCATCAGAGTGCAAGCTGTTCCCTCCTTGCCACCCTGCCTTTTGGTATTCCCCACCCACTCACCCACCTCCCAAATTCTTAGCTCAGACTCCTTGCAGGAGGGAGCTAGGTTCAGGAACAAGGAGCCCACATCTTTGCTCTGTTCCCCGTCCTCTCCCATCAACAAACCTTCCTGAAAACGAGGGACCTAGACAAATCAGTGGTTTTCGAACCATAACCCTCTAGGTCTGAGCAGCAGAAGGGAGCGCCTATATGATGGGAGGAGCCCAGTCACCAGGAGCCAGCTTTAATTTTTCTCCAGGACGAGACTTCCTCCTCCAGGGGATCTGCCCAACCCAGGGATTGAACCCACACCTCCTGCTGGCAACCCACTCTAGTACTCTTGCCTGGAAAATCCCACGGACACAGGATCCTGGCGGGCTATAGTCCATGGGGTTGCAAAGAGTCGGATACAACTGAGCAACTGAGCATGCGCATGAGACTTCTACTTAG
This sequence comes from Odocoileus virginianus, assembly GCF_023699985.2. Taxonomy (NCBI): domain Eukaryota; kingdom Metazoa; phylum Chordata; class Mammalia; order Artiodactyla; family Cervidae; genus Odocoileus; species Odocoileus virginianus. Next base: position 14,733,680 of record NC_069690.1, on the reverse strand, counting down.
CACTTACCTTGGAAAAAGACATCAGCGGCATGAAACTCTTGGTGATTATATGTAAACTTATAGCTGTTTCTCCCAGCCTCACCCCTTATTCCCCAAGACACTTTGGGCAAGTTATTTAAGCTCTCTGCTCCTCAGTGTCCCCATCTGTAAATGGTGCTTACCTTGACGGGACTAAATACGTAATAGGGGAAAGTCCCTAGCACCGAAAGTATTTTCTATGGTTTCCCTCTTCATTTTGGAGACAGCAGCTCCTTGGGTCACTTCCTAGGGTGACTGCCAGCACATATGTGTTCCATCTTCCTTTCTGCGGTCTGAGCAGCTAAGGGGGAAACAGTGCCTACCCGGCTAGTCTTTCACAACTTCCATCTTGCATTTCCTGGAAAATGATTTGGCAGCTCAGTCTCCAGCTTAGCTGACTCAAGACCCACTCCCCCTTTCCATCTTGACTTGAACATGACCCCGGCCAGGCAAACATCCCTCTGGGATCCCTGCTACCCCATCCTCTCTGCTTCCTACACAGGCAGGCAGGACAACTAGAGCTACTGAGGGGCTGAGACAAAATCAGAAAAAATCAGAAACCAGTGACTTTCAGGGTGAAGTTGGCATCCACCCCTTCCCATGGGAAGGTCTCCGCAGCACCTCTGTGTCTGCGGCTCACAGCAGATGCCTTCAGCACCCAGGTGCTGACTCAGCCAGGTAAGCTCAGTCTCTCTTCCCCCTTCCCTTCCTCTCTCACTTCTCTCTCAGTTTCTCATCTTCTAGGAAAGCCTGAGACAAAGCCCTTCACTTCTGACCCTATCAGAGCATCAGGGACCCTCAAGGTTTCAACTTCTAATTCTGGAGACAGAAGCGAGAGCCCATGTTGGGGACAGCAGGCATCCTACCTGCCCCCTCCCACCTCCAGGCCACAGCAGAGCCAGAATAAAGCCTACACTGCCCAATCCAAATCCAAGGCCCTTTCTTTGAGGCCAGCTAATCTTCCCAAGGGCTTCCCTGGTGGCTCAGATGGCAAAGAATCCACTGTGAATGTAGAAATGCCGGTAGGATCCATGGGTTGGGAAGAACCCCTGGAGAAGGAAATGGCAACCCACTCAAGTATTCTTGCGTGGGAAATCCCATGGACAGAAAAGCTGGGTGGGTTATAGTCCACGGGGTGGCAAAAGAGTCAGACGTGACTTGGCGTGTAAATACAATGAATCTTTCCAAACCCTGTAGGTCGGGGTCCATATCCGGGTCCCGTCACACCAACCTTCCTCAGTCATCAATGATGTGTCCCCTCCATGTGAAATCAACCTCAACAATCTTGAGGCACACATTCCTGGCCTTACCCCCGCCTTCAGGGCAGTGGGCAGGAGCACTGGACCTGAGGTGGATGAGACCCACTTCTACCTCTGTGCTTGCCTTCCCCTGCTGCATTCACGCTGAGGAAAACCTGGCATCTCCTCCAATGCTTCTTCTCTGTGACTTTATTTCTAGACACACTCCACATCCTGGTCACCTGCTGTTTCCCATTTAACCATAAGAAACAGCAGATTCCTCGTGGTTAAAGAAGCCTAAGAAGGTTCCCTTGCAGAGGATGAAGAGCGATTGCATCACCAGCAGCCGGGGTCCCCGGGAAGCTGTCATGTAAGTAGAAAAATCCTGCTCCCCTCCACTCCCACCTTGTCTTACCCCTCCCCCACTCCACATCCACTTCTCCATCCCCTCAGTCTAAATTCTGCCTCACCAGACAGACATCAGACAAATTTGAAGCATGACACTCCGGGGATAAGATCCAACTCGACTATGTAATCCAAAGCTTCCTATTATTAGACCAGGGACAGACCCAGAGAGGGCTGGTAACATCCCACATCCTGCTCCTTGAATGGGTGTCAGCTCACACTTCTGTGGTTACTTTGGTGGATGCCTAGCCAGCTTCTCTTGGAGGGAGGGCAGTTGGCATGTACAGTGACCACCTCCAGAGGGTCTCTCCCTACCACTTCCCTCTGACTTCCTGTCCCAGGGAGGACCCCTCCCCGAAGCAGGTGGGCTTGGCAGGTTTTAGCATCTAAGGAGTCATCCCTAAGGTAAAACCCTCCAACATGTCACCTGACCCTGCCAGCCAACCCTCATCCACAGCTTTAGAACCAACTGGCCAAGGATATGGGTGCAAACCCAAAGGAGAATTATGTGAAAAGCCTGGATCAAAACCTCACACCCAGGACTTCCATGATGGTTCAGTGGTTAAGAATCTACTTTGCAATGCAGGGGACATGAGTTTGATCCCTAGTCCGGGAACTAAGATCCACACCCACATGCCATAGAGCAACTAACTCCACAGGCTGCAACTACTGAGCCTGTACAATACAATTAGAGAGTCCGTGCACCACAGTGAAATATCCCTCATGGGGAAACAAAGATATAATACAGCCAAATAAATAAACATTTTAAATATTTTAAAATATTTAAATAGTCAAATATTAATATTTTTTAAAAAATCACACCCTGAAGACTTGAACTATTCCAGTCACACTAAGACCAAACCAGTGGACGAGAATGTTCTTCCCCGGGGCCTTCTGTCCCTACCCTGGACTAATTTGACCTTAATTTTCAAGTGGAGTGCTTTTGGTTTCCTGACGCAAAATGTACCATGTCTTAAATAATATTTAGTATTATGTGGATTGTGGCTGGTTGGTGATTTATTTTGAATATTGGTGATCTCTCTTTTTTTAAAGTAAGGTCTTGAGCCACTTGATTCCTGGCAGGAGCCCCAACTCCTTCTCCTGTAAGCTATGAGCAGTGGGTCTCCCTCCTGCTTCCCTCCCCAGCGGGTAATGAACATGGCTAGTGAGTCATGGATTTGAAGGGCCATTGCAATCTAAGGAGGGCAGTGCCTGATGAGTGTGAGGTATTGCTAAATATATTATTATGGAAAAGCGTGGAAGTGTTAATCACTCAGTCGTGTCCAACTCTTTGCCTCCCCATGGACCAGAGGCTCCTCTGTCCATGAAATTCTCCAGGCAAGAATACTGGAGTGGGTAGCCATTCCCTTCTCCAGGAGATCTTCCCGATCCAGAAATCAAATCCGGATCTCCTGCATTAGCAGGCAGATTCCTTACTGCCTGAGCCAACAGGGGAAGTTATTATGGAAAGACACATACAGTTTTAGGACTGCTGACTTTTTTGCAGAAAATACATTTAGTTTAAAATCTCAAGTGCAGGGGTTTTCCTGGTGGTCCAGTGGCTCAGACTCCACACTCCCAACACAGGGGGCCTGGTTTCGATCACTGCTCAGGGAACCAGATCCTAGATTCCACAGCTAAGCACGTCACATGCTGCAACTAAAGATCCTGCATGCTGCACCCAAGACCCAGTGCAGCCAGATAAATAAATAAATAAATGAAATCTCCAATACAGCATAGTGTTTTCGTCAGGGATAACTCCCAACCAGTAGGGGGCGCTTTGAGGCGCCCTACATACAGATGCAGCCAGGCCCTGACTGTGTGACTTAACTGGGCTCATCTGTTATGTCAGGGAGGGTCTGGCTCACCAGCCCAGGGTATTCCAGAACAGTGGCACCAGTCCCCAGCATCAGCTTCCAATGGGTCTCCTTGGGCCCATGTCTCCCAGCTCTGAGAAGTCCTCCATGGGACTTGGAGAGAATGGGCCTTGGAGAATGGTGTAGCACCTTCAGAGCAAAGACTCTTGTGGAAGAGATGCAAGATGGAAGAGAGGGGAGAGGGCTTGCAGCGAACACCCCCAGAGAGTCAGCGTGTGGGATTCAGGAATGAAATGCCGCAGACCTTTGGAAAGGAAGGTTGAGACGTGCTTACGGGGGAATTGGAATGTCAAGATGGGAGTTTGGACTCAGCTCTGAAGGCCTTGGAGCAATGGAGAGAGTGGAGGGTGGGAGATGCTAGGAAGAGTAGTCTGGGGCAGGGCCCAAGGGTGGGACAGGGTTGGCAAGAGGGTGTTAGGGAAAGCATACTGACTGAAACTACCCACCCCGGCCAGGCACCATAGTAACCATTTGCAGTAAGGAACCCGGAACTAATAAGCCACCACCAACTGGAAGAGTTCAGGAAAGGTCAAAAAGTGACACCACACGTCCGACCACCTCCCAGAATCCTTCTCACTGGCATCCATCTTGGCTGAACCAGGAAGGACTCTGAGTCAGAATGATTGGCTAAAGACAACCGGAAACTAATCTCATCACCATAAAACCCGGGGACTGTGGCAGGTGGCAGAGCAGAGCAGTTCTCCTGGGTTCCCTTCCCCTCCTGCCCTCCACCCGGGCACCCCTTCCCAATAAAGTCTCTAGCTTCGTCAGCACATGTGTCTCCTCGGACAACCCATTTCTGAGTATTAGACAAGAGCCCACTTTCGTGCCCTGGAACAGGTTCCCCTTCTTGCAACAAGGTGACTGAGAGCCGCCTACTGCAATGTTCTGGGTGAGGGGGGAGCCCAGGAAGCAGGGCAGTCTTGGGGGCAGAGGGAGGAGGTGCTTAAGATGAGCCTCAGTGTTGCTGGAGAAAGTGTGAGAAGCCCTGAGACTCAGGACACAAGACTTTCTCTCCTAAAGCCAGCGTGTCCAAGACCCAGAATTCACTCCTTCCTTTGCTAGTGATGGCTAAGAAAAGATGTATAACTTGAGAGTTGTGAGTTGTTTTATTTGAGCCAAAATGAGGACTGCATCCTGTGGGACAGCATCTCAGATAGCTCTGAGAGACTGCTCCAAAGCGGCAGTGGGAGTAAGTCAATATATAAAGTTTTGGTGAAGGGGGAGTTCATTGCTGTGAAGCACTCATTTTACAAAAGGTTTTTGTTAGTCATGAGGATCTGATGTCACCATGAAGGAATTTAGTGCTTCTCTAGATATGAGCAAATACAAGAATTGAGATCATAAAATCTGTTCCTAAAAGCATCCAAATATCTAAAGACCTGTCCCACCAGATCCCCTGGAGCATAGAGTGCCTCCCTCCACCCTGAAGTCCCTCAGTCGAAGGTCAACAGCTATAGCAGCATGGGGCTCAATCTCCATAGAAGTGAAAAAGTCAAGTCATTCAGTCATGTCCGACTCTTTGTGACCCCGTGGACTGTAGTCCACCAGGCTCCTCTGTCCATGGGATTCTCCAGGCGAGAATACTGGAGTGGGTTGCCATTTCCTTCTCCAGGGGATCTTCCGACCCAGGGATCGAATTCAAGTCTCCTGCATTGCAGGCAGACGCTTTAACCTCTGAGCCACCAGGGAAGCCATCTCTGTAGAGGCAAATGGCAAATGTCTTTGTTGTTCAGTCGTTGGCAGTGCTTTTGGTAAATGCCAATGTGTAGTTGACACTAGTCTCCCCAGAGTCACAGGTTACACAAGTTGGAGCATGTGATTGCCCCCTTTAAAGGGACAGGGCCTCCTCTTCCTCTCTGTCCCCTGCGGGTTTGCCTGTTTCTTCTCAAGATTGCCTCCCTCCTCTGGATGACCTCTGTCGACATCTCCATCAGACATGGACCCACCTGCCTGGCCCTCCCCCGGGAAAAGATCCTGCTAATTAACTCCCCAGGCCCTGTCCAGTGGACACAGGGCCCTGTGCCACGCTGTGCCAAGCAGTCCCTTGGCACATGGGGACTTGGGAAAGATTTCCACCCTGGAAGGCAGTGTAAGCAACTTTTGGCAGAAAAGAGCTCTCTTCAGGAGGCCACTTTTGTCTTGCCACTATCCTTAAACCAGGCATCCCATGCTCTATCATCTCCAGCCTTAGCACACCTTTCAAATCTTTTGATCATACAATAGGTTACCTAACTTGTTGCTTTCTCCATAGATCAGAGAAGTAGAAATAAAGAATAATTAACAGATAACCAGATCTCTTCCCCAGTTCTTCTCATTCCTTCAGGAATCTCAAGAACACACTATGTCAAAAGATAGCATCCAAAAAAATATCATGAGCAGTCAACAAGCATTGCACACAGTGGGGGATGGTGAGGACTCTGACTGCCATCCCATCCCAATGATTAACTGAGATGACTTCCCTGTTTCCCGTTAGAAGCTTTCATGGTTGAGCAGAATCTTCCGAGATGGTTTTGGGCGGACCCTGAGTCCACCATCTCCCCAGATTGCTAGCGTTCTGATTAAAGGCAATTTTCCTTTCTGTCAACACTTGAGAGTTTGGTTTTGTAGGCAGCCAAGCAGTAGGACGTGATTTGACCGCAGCAGGAACCCTGAGCTCTAAGGCCAGATCTGATCCTGACTTGCTATGTGTCCTCAGGCCTGTAGGTGTCGATCTCTCCAGCCCTTAGCCATCTCCTCTCTACAGCAGGGTAGCAATGTCTTACAGGCAGATGGCAAACCACCCGCACCCCCCCACTCCCCACCCCCCCACCCCCTGCAGCTAGGGCAGCTGTAACTTTTGGATAAAATAGCCTCCAAAGGCTCTGGGCAGGGCAGGGCAGGGGCGGAGAGCATACAGATGGGAAGATGGGGACCCAGCCCCGCAGAGAATCTACATCACAAGGCAAATCAATATTTATTCCCCCAGGACAAAGGCAGTCAGCTGAGTTGTGTTGAGTCATTTATTGACGGTTTTTGACAAGAAGTCAGTTCCACAGTATCAAGAATTCACCTTGCTACAGAGTAGAAACTACCACAACATTGTAAAGCATCTATATTCCAATAAAAATTAAATAATAATATAAGAAGTCAGTTCCCCTGGCACCAATTCCAACCTGTTTCCCTCCTCTCCACCCCCTGGCCCCAGCCCCTCAATGTCAATCAACTTTGCACCTTGAAATCCCTGTGAAGTCCAAGAGGCGTGGGGGGGGGGGGGGGTGGGGACAGAAGTTAAAGATTCTAGAATTTAAATATATAAAGTGCAACAACATAGCTTATTAGAGCCCAGCAGACCCTTTGGCGTGACCTGGTGAAGACGGGGCAGAAGGACTGGTGTGAAGTTAGACGTTGGGAGGAAAGTGAAGCCACGTGGTATCTTGAGTCCAGGGTGAGAAGGGATCAGCTCACATATCCTTTCACTGGCAGAGGTTTATCTTCTTTAAGTAAGCCTGAACCCATGATTCTTTTTGGAAGACGCAAGCCTCTAGGCCTCCAGTCAGCTTCAGTCTGTGGGCAGAGAATAGAAGAGGGACTGATTCACCGGAGTCACCCCTGGGGGCCACACACAAGCCCCATGACCCCCACATTGCTCCTGGGTGCCCCTGAGCCGTTCTGTAAAATGAAGTGTTATGTAAGATCTGTGATTTGTACCCTGGGAGGAATACCCAAGCTTCAGCGGGGTTGGCGGTTTGGGGGGAGGATTGGTAGTTCTTAAAATTGCATTTCCTGGACCCTTTGGTGCATTCAGTGCATCAGGGAAGAGAAAAGGCTGTAGACAACCTGCTAGCCTGGAAACAAATCCTCTCCTAGAATATCTCTGAGAGTTCACCCGCTCCGTCTTTTCATGCGTCTGTATCCATTTGCGACCCCCCAGTCATTGCTTTGGGTGTGCGTATGTGTGTTTCTTTTCTGATCCGGCCACCTCCCAAACTTGGCTGTTGTCCAAAAACCATAGATTAGTTCTGCCTTTAGTTATCTGCACCACCTTAGACAAATTTCTCTAATTCCCTGAACCTCAGTTTTCATGATGATGAAAATGCGTGGCCCAGGATAGTTAGCTGACTGAGATAACACACATGTCTCACAGACACTGCGTGCCAAGGGTAAGATGCCTCCTTGGAGCTTTGCAAGGACCCTGCGATGCAACTATTGTGGTGATGCCACTTCACAGGTCAGGAGTGCCAAGAGCTACTCAGATAATCAGGTTCAGAAAAGTTACCTGCCCGGAGTCACCCAAGGTTCTAGGTTGGCAAATCCAGAGACAGGAACTAATTGAGACTCCCCTCACTCGTACCATCACACAGTAGTGCCTGGAGCTTTTAAGCTCTGGGCATAAAATATTAAGATATAATACTTGGCGCCATGGAGCTTTAAGAAACCCGTGTCACTGAGGTAGCACAGGTGCTCCCCCTGGCGTCCACTCTTGGCTCTGCACCGAAGGTTTTGGCAGGCTCGAAGGCTCGGTTAAAAAACAAAACAAAAAATAACCTTAATCTAGTGGAACATCGCCATCTAGCGTCTGCTATTTTAATCCCAGGTGGATCAGTTTCTGTTCTCTGGAGAAGCGAGTTAGGGGTGGAAGAAGATACATTACTTACATCAGACGGTTTTTGTAGGAGCAGGTGGAGCTGATGTTCTTGTAACACTGGATTCTCTTCGGAGAAATCTTTCTCTTCACCGTTATGAAACAGCAATTGGAGGATGACACGTGCACTAGAAGAGAAGCACAGGAATGGGTCGCATTCATTTCTCAACCCAGACTGAGTTCCTCTCATCCAGGGGGGGGGTGGGGGGGGGGGAAGGCTTCCAGGACAGGCTCAGGCTTTGGGGCCACATACAAAGGACCCCAGTGTCTCATCAGCCACCTCATTCCATATTCAGGCAGTCAGGACACTGGGGTTCAGTGGGTTCAGTGGGGGTCAGAGTCAGGACACTGGGTTTTGTCCCAGGCCCCAACAAAACAGCTGTGTGGCTTTGGTCAAGATGGAGACTTCCCTCTGAACTCCAGACCTCCCAGCTGTAAAATGAGACTTTTTAGACTGATTTCTAAAGGCTCTTCTAGCTGCGACATCCCACCGCTAGTGCATGGTTCTGCCCCCACATTTGGGTTCAAGGGCCCTGGGGCCCTGGTGAGTCTGATTCAACTGCAGTCCACTATTTGGGGTGGGATTAGAGACTGTGCTAGGAGCTTAAACTCAAAGAAGTGATCAGGAAAGAGCTTCCGGGAATCAACAAGCTTTCCCCCACCACTCCAGAAGGCCCTCTACCCTATTCACAGCTCTGACCCCCAAGTTCCACTCTGGGGGTTTGCAACCCCACCCCACAGCCCACCCTCAAAAGACTTGCATTTGAGACCTCCTAGTTTAACTGCTTGCAAAGCCTGTTTCACATGTCTGTTGTTTGGTCAGTATTCTCTCACCAGCTTTAGAGGGTAGGCATAATCAAATTCCAATTTACTGATGGCAAAACCAGAGTTTGGAAGGTCAAGTGACTTGCCCAAGGTAGCCAATCTGTCCTGACCTCAGATTCTGCCTGGTGGAAGCAAGACCCCTCTCAGTCCCTCCTCTGGACCTCAGGCCTCCAGCTTGGCCTAAATGACCTCGCCACTTCCATCCATCAGTCTGCAGGGTCTAGATGAAGCAGAACTCCTTTGACTGAAGCGGGCTGCTCAGTGGTCAGTGTGGACTCCAGATTCCCGTTTCTCTTGCTGGCCCCCTGCCCCCATCCAAGGCCTCCCTTCCTCCTCTTCAGGGAGAATTCTTCCCGAAGGAGTAGAGATGGAGGCAGGGAGCTCAAGGTGATCCTGTTCCCCCACCCCGCAACCCCAGAGTGCCCGCCTGAGTCTCCGCCCTCCCCAAAGAGAAGCAAAGTGACTCCAGCCAAACTCACTGCTCTTGGCGTCTGCATCCTGTAACCACATCCCGGCCAGCAGCAGGCACACCAGTGCGGCAATGATGAGCTTCATCTCAGGTTGTCCGGCTCAGACCTCCCTGCAAGGGTCTCAGTAAGTCTGGTGAAGTGAAGAGTTCTCCTCTGGTCTATCCTGCAGGGCCCAGGGCTTTTATCAGAAGACCTGGGTGGGGTTTTCCAAGCCTGGGTGCAGAGGAGGGGAAGTCACAGTTACTCATGTCCAGTGACCACGTGGAAAACTCCTTTCTCCAACTCTCCTGGGGGGTGTGAGAGGTGTAGGAAAAGTTCCCCAAGCGCAGGTGCAGATAAGGATCTTGAGAGGCCGAGTAGAAGCTGTTCCAGCTGAGTAGGGCACAGAGAAAATTGAATGAGAGGAAGTGGCCTGTCTGTGCCTCCTCTGACCTCATGTCTTTCCATCCAGCAATGGAGTCACTGTCCCAGGGGCATGGTGGGGCAGAAGAGCTCTGCAACAGCATGGAGGAGACACACCTGGGTTTAAATCCCACATCTGCAAATCAGCAGATGCATAAACTCACCTTAGTCACATCTCTCATGCAAAATGGGGAGAGTAACTCAAGTCTCACAGGTGTGAGGGGAGCATTAAATAAGATCTGCTGGGACTTTCCTGGTGGTCCAGTGGCTAACACTCTGTGCTCCCAATTCCAGGGGCACGGGTTTGATCCCTGATCAGGGAATTTGACCCTGCATACCACCGCTAAGAGTTTGCATGCCTCAATGAAAATTAAAGATGCCCCATGCTGCAACTAAGACCCAACAAAGCCAAATAAGTAATAATAAGTAATTTTAAAAAAATAAGTAAATTTAAAAAATAAGATCTGCTATGTCAAGGGCCTGGCCCAGATAGCTGCAAATTCTATTTTCCCGATCTCAACACTTTTCAACAGTCTGCCCTGTTCTCGGTCCTTGGTTAGCCTCAGGGAAGACAGCTACCAAGAAAATGCAAGTCATTGCCCTTTCACTCACAGATAAATAAGGAAAAGCCAGTTGGTGCAAGGACAGTAGGGGATGTGCCATGTGGAGGGCACAGGGGAGGTCTGGGAACTGCCCACAGGGGAGAGGCCTCCCAGAGGAATGTTCTTCAAGCAAAGGCTCCAGCAGGAAGGCTGTGAAGTGGAAAGGGGCCTGTCCATAGAGGAAGGAGCTTGTGTAAAGACAGCTAGGCATGAAGGACAGTGAGGAAATGGCAAGAGAGACATGTGACTGCCCAGTGACTCAGTGGCCAGGTCATGAACACTGGGTGTGCAGTGCAGAGGCATGGGATAAGTAGCACATTGTAGGTGCTCAAGAAAGGTAGCTGGGCCATATCTGTGTATTAAAATCACAAGGTTGATAAAAAGGAACACATTTGAGTCAGTCCTAATGAGGTGGATGACCCTAGAGCCTCTTATATAGAGTGAAGTAAGTCAGAAAGAGAAAAGCAGATATTATATACTGACACATATATATGGAATCTAGAAAGATGGTACCAGTGAACCCATTTGCAGAGCAGCAGTGGACACACAGACATAGAGAATAGACTTGTGGACACGGGGTGGGGGTCAGGGGAGGAAGGAGAGCGTGGAATGCACAGAGGGAGTAATGTGAAAACATACATCGCCATCTGTAAAACAGGTAGCCAGTGGGAATTTGCTGTCTGACTCAGGGAGCTGAAACCAGGACTCTGTAACAACCTAGAGGGGTGGGCTGGGGAAGGAGGTGGGAGGGAGGGGACATGAGTAAACCTATGGCTGATTCATGTCGATGTTTGATAGAAACCAACACAAGACTGTAAAGCAATTATACTTCAATTACTTCAAACAGATAAATTTTTAAAAAGTCACAAGGCTGAGACTTCCCTGGTGGTCCAGTGGTTAAAAAGATCAGGGTTTGATCCTTGATCAGAGAACTAAGATTCCCCCATGATGTGGAGCAGCTGAGTCTGTGTACCACATCTAGAGAGTCCATAGGCCACAGTGAAGATCCTGGGTGTTGCAGCTAAGACCCGTTACTGTCAAATTAGTGAATTAATTAATTATTCAAAAAATCACGATGCCAACTTGATAGTTCCCCATGGTCAGTGGGCTGAAGTGCAAACTGCTGACCTGGCCATTCGTAACTGTGGTGATGTCTCCATGGATTCCTGTAGCTACAGTATTTGTAGCTCTCTGCGGATGTCACATGCTTTCTTATCTCCAGGGTTTGCTGCCACTGTCAGCTGCACCCACAGGGCCCTCCTCATTGTCTCCCTCTGTGAATTTTATACCCATTGCAAACACCAGTGTCTCTGTCCAGCCCATTCTGCCATCCCCAGCAGAGAGCCCTTCAGCCCCCTTTGAAGCCCATCCGTGCCTGGCTCTTCCACATGAAGGTGTTACATCCTCACAACCCCTCCGTCACCATGTATTCCTCATCCTAACACCTGGGTGGGAGTCCTGCCATGTCAGAGATGAAATTCCCATTGAAGACCACCTGCAGCAGTGGCTTGAAAAGTGTCCTGGGAGAGGGAAAAAAAATGCAAAAATACCTTCGCTCCATTTCAGAAGCAGCATCAAAACAAATGTGCCTGTGCTTGTTGGGGGGCGGGAATGGGAAGCTCAAGGTAATTCAGGCACCAGCAGATAAGAATTCAGTAGGGCCTCTTCCCGTTACTGATGGGAGGAAATGAGTCTCCGAAGGAAGAAACTGACTTTGCCAAGGTTATACTGAGACTTCACTGCACAGATGGAATGGTGGACCCTGGGGTGTCTGGCCACCTGACCGCCACGCGGTCATGAAGAACACACTTTCATGAAGGACCACCGCTAATGGTTGCCTTGTTCCATAATTTCTTTCATTGACCAACTGCTTCCTGCTACCCGAAAAGTACTTAAAGCAGTTGAAATCTGGAAGACACTGTAGTCGCTCTCCTATTCCTTGATCCTTTTTTATTCCTTGACTGTCACTTTAGTGGGTCTCAAAGAGGGAGGAGATAAAGGGATGTGGTCAGTTGGCCAAAGGTAACCGCAGACCCTTTAGACTCACTTGGGACACAGTGAGGAGCCAGGTGGTCACCCAGGAAATTTTTCATTCTCCCCTCCTTCTGGGTTTGCTGCCCAGCCCACTTGAGACAAGGACGGGACTGCCCCTCCAGCAGTTCACTTCCCCTCCTCCCCCTCACTGTGGCCACCGCAAACCCAGGACAGAAAAAGAGAAGACAGAAAGACTTAGTCATGCCTCCCCCCTTCCCAGCTCCTGCAGCGTCAAGAGGTACCGGCCGGAGGCTCCTACCACACGGAAATGTAGCATCCCACACGGTACGTCCCCCACCCCAACGCCATCTCTTCTTGCCCAGGCCTGACGCAAAGCACAGGCCAAGTAATAACTCAATAAAAAATTCACGGCCTTGAATGAGATGGGTCAGAACTGCACAGATGATGGAGAGATAAGAAATGGTCTGCACCATCAACTCTGAACCAGTTTCTCACGGGAACGACCCTTTCCTTAGTTAGAAGTTTAAAAACTAACGTGTGCCTATAGAAAGGTTTTCTTATTAGTCATCTTTGGTGAAATGGGGACCAATTTACTGAGGATGGTAGAGGTCGGACAGAGCTCAACCGGTGTGAGGTCATCTTAAGATCACCTTCTCCCCAGGTTCTTGCCTAAACCCTGCTGGCCTGGGGGCACTGGAACCTGGCCCTGCCTGCCACCCCTCCAGTTACATTCCAGACTGATTCTTCAGACCTGGATGTAGAAACCAATGGTGGGAGGTGTTATTTGCCTGACATCACACAGCCGCGGCAATCCTGGCCTCCCATCGTCCATCTCTGGAGCCAAATTTTCTGAGTTCTCTCATTTAGAGAGGAAGTGTGTTTGGCCTCAGAAGCAAGTGGGTCAGATTTCAGCCCCACTCGTTTTTAGCTGTGTGACTTTGGGTAAGTAACTTAATGCTTCTGAGCCTCAATTCCTTCCTTCTTCAAATCCACTGCCTAACGGATCTGGTAAAACTCTCCATTGTTTTCAAAATAAACTCCCCAACCATAACCTAACTTCCAGCTCTTTAAAGGATTCAATGAGATGGCTCACCTTATCTTGGAACACAGGAGGAAGAAAGGAAGGAAAAGAGAAAACTAACAAGAGCAGGAAGGAGGACAGAGGTTTTCCTCTGGATCATCCAAAATCACTGCGGAGGCTTAGAGAATGAACTTATGATTGCCTGGGGTGAGGGTGGGGAGAAGGGATAGTTATGGAGTTTGGGGTGGTCCTGTACACATTGATCTATTTAAAATGGATAATCAACAAGGACCCACTGTGAAGCAAGTGAAATTCTGCTCAATGTTATGTGGCAGCCTGGATGGGAGGGGAGTTTGGGGGAGATGGATACATTACGTGTAGGGACAAGCCCCTTTGCTGTCCACCTGAAACCATCACAACATCGTTAATTGGCTATATTCCAATACAAAGTCAAAAGTTAAAAAAAAAGATGACCGTGGAATACCTAACATATGCCAGGTCCTGGGGACACAGCAGGCACGAGACGGACACCAGGCCTGCCCCCTGGGGCTCGTAGCTCACTGCAGGAGGCACGCACTGGGAGCTGAGGTCAGTGCTTGAGAATAGACCCCTTTTCCTGTGACCTGCGGAGTCCAGGGAAGTGCTTACCCCGGGGGTCTGACGCGTTGTAGAGGCTCAATAAAACCACACCCCCTCCCTCTTTGTCCCTCAATCCTGGACCATCTGGGGCTTCATTACAGGACCCAGGCAGTGACATCACGTCCCCATCCGGGACCTGCATCCTGGCTTCTTTCTAATCCTGGGTTGCTGGATGCCCGGGAACTCAGCGTCCCCTCCAGGGGCAGTGTCCCCACGTCTGCACCTGGCTACTTCCCGTAAGCACAAGCCCCCAGTACTTAAGACCCTTGAACTGAAAATGCTTTCTTGTACTTTCCAGCATCTCTTACCCTCTGCCTGGGTTCCCTTGTCCCTCATTGTCTCTCTAACATTTAGCATGTTTGTGCTGATAAGGAGGCCTGTGTTACCCAGCTCTCGGTGACAAAGCGAATGAGGCATCAAGTGTCTCTTGTAGCAGCCACGACCCGGGGATGCCCAAAGAATGTCACAGCAGAGATGGTCACTAGGTTTGTTGTTTTTTTTTTAACTTTTTATTCTATATTGGAGTAGCCACTAAACAATGCTGTCATAATTTCAGTTGGACAGCAAAGGTACCTTTCCCGTTGGACAGCAACCATACATATACATGTATCCATTCTCCCCCAGCCTCCCCTCCCATCCCAGTCGCCACGTAACATTGAGCAGAGTTCCCTGTGCTAGGCAGTAGATCCTTGATGGTTATCCATTTAAAATATAGCTGTGTGTACATCCCATCCCAAATTACCTAATATCTCTTCTCCCTATCCTTTCCTGCCGACAGCCATAAGTTTGTTCTTTATGCCTATGAGTCTGTTTCTGTTTTGATAGATAAATTCATTTGTATCATTTCTTTCTAGATTCCTCATATAAGGGCTGTCATATGATATTTTTCTTTCTCCGTCTGACTGACGTCACTCGGGATGACAACCTCCAGGTCCATCCATGTACCAGTTTTTCAACTTGTGTCCATAGCCATGGAGCTCTTGAGTGACAGCCACTCAGCCCACTGCTCAGAGGTGAGGTCTTGGCTCAGCTTACATAGTCCTGGATGATGTGGTCCCCAGAGCTCTGGCCCCACATACGCTGGGAACTCACTGCCCCTTCTGCCTGACATGCTTTTTCCAGTTTTATCTGGCAGACCCCCTGCAGGCTGCCCCCGACCGCACCCCACCACTGAGCTCCCACAGCAGCCGCCTTGCACTCTAGGAACTGCCTGGTGCTCCACCCCCTTCTCTTGTCTGGAAGAAGGGCAGGAGTGCCTCTGTCATGGTCCCCATTTCATGCCCCAGCATCCCATCCAGGGCGGGTGCACAGTGGCTCTTGGCATCCCCCTGCCGCAGATGAGTAGCGGATGCCCTGGAGGTGAAAGGAGTCCTACAGGTGGCAAGTGACAATGTTAGGATGAACAGCTCTGGCCCAAACCCATTGCTGGTTTATACTCCCCTGGACCCTCTAGCACACACCATCAGACCACTTCCCGAGTGTGTTGATGGGCACCATTCCACACGTGGGATGCTGCTGACAGATCTCAATTTCTGATGTGCTGATTCATTCATCTGTTCACTCACTCAGTCACTCAGCAAACATCTTCTGAGGGCCTGCTTGATACTGAGGCAGTCAGGTGAGACAGGAGAGCTGACCACACAGCCAGGGTCTCGAAAGGGAAACAGATATACAAACCAACAAGTGGGTACGGGCAGGGCTGCTGTAACGCGCAGACCAGGCTCTGCACGTGTCCAGGGTGGGGGAAGGAGGCACTCATTGGGGTGCAATGTGGCCTCTCAGCTGGGCCTGGAAGGATGAAGGTGGGATTTACCAGAGTTGGGGTGGGGGGTGTGGGGGTTGGATATCATGCTGTGTGTGGTTATGAGGGTGGGCTCTGCCTGGCCCCAGTCCCAGTTCCTCTGTACACCATCTGTGTGACTTCTTTTCCTTTCTTAACCTCTCAACCTCATCTCCAAATAATGCTATCTGCTCACAGGTTTGTTAGAGAATTAAACATGGTGTGTCCCTTAAGGGAAGTTGAACAATTGTTGGATGGCGTGCTAACAGATGACGTGGAGCGGATGTGTCCGGAGCATGGGGAAAGGAAGTGCACCTGACTTGAGAGGCTGGAAATGGAGCTGGGAGGACCTGGGCCTTATTCACAAGATTCTGTTTCCTAGGCTCAAGCCTTGGGACCTGGGCCTGTTGTCAGTGGAGGAAGGGCCTTAAGTCATCTTTGGCTCAGGCCAGGGATGAGGCCAGGTTTGTGGCTTGCACTGAGGGCTTGTGCCTGCAGGACCCAATGAATGGAAGAAGGTGGTAGGACCAGGGGGTTTGAAAGAGCCCAGGAGAAGGGAGGGACCAATTGAAAGAGTAACACTGAAGCATATACATTACCATATGTAAAATAGATAGTCTTGGGAATCTGCTGTATTTACCAGGGGGCTCAAACCCAGGGCTATGTGGCAACCTAAAGGGGTGGGATGAGATGGGAGCTAAGAGGGATGTTCAAGATGGAGGGGACATATGTATGTACCTATGGCTGATTCGTGTTGATGTGCAGCAGGAACAGACAATATGGTACAGCTGTTATCCTCTAATTAACAATAAATTTATTTTTAAAAATCTAAAAAAAAAAAAAAAAAAGAATCCAGGAATAGTGAGAGGTAAGGAGGTGTGATTCTTCTGCAGAAAAAGGGTGAGAAATTGGGAGACAGGGTTTCTGGACTCTGCTGTTGGTTTTCTGTGAAATTTGGGGCAGGCCATTTCCCCCGTCTGGGCCTTAGTTCTCCCACTGAAAATGTGCCATTGTTATACATTCTGGTACCAGAGCCCACACTCTTAACACACTCTGCTGGCTCTCTTGTTGGACATTGGTAACAGTCATTTCTACTTATCTTTGGTGAGCTTTGTCTTTCTTCCCATTCCTATGTTGTTTCTACTTAATTTTTATCTTCTTTCAAGACTATGGTCTTGCCTTTTTAATTTTGATATAATGGTGAATTGAAATAAGTTATTTACAGCTGTAGATTAATTGTACTGTTAGTAAGAAAATTTGAAAGATAATGCTTGATCAAACCAATTTTATAATTTTCCCCCCATTGGAGAAGTAACCTATTCACTATATTAAAGGGGAAAACACTATTAAAAAAATAAATAAAATGTGGAGTTGTTGTTGTTTAGTCACTAAGTCATGTCCAACTCTCTGCAGCTCATTGGACTGTAGCCCACCAGGCTCCTCTGTCCATGGGATTTTCCAGGCAAGAATACTAGAGTGAGATGCCATTCCTTTCCCCAGGGGATCTTCCCGACTCAGGGATTGAACCCATGTCTTCTGCTTGGCAGGTGGATTCTTTACCACTGAACCGCTTGGGGAGGTTGGCCTAAATCAGTGACTCTTTCCCTGGAAATGAGATTCATATTAGGATGATTCAGGAAGCTTTTACCAAAAGCCACTTGCTTAAACCTCACTGTGGACCTTTGCATTCTGAGCTCAAGGTCACTGGGGTATCATGAAAGGGCTCTCCAGGTAATCCAGTCCTACTGCTGCCCTCACTGGATCCTACTGAGACCCTCTCTGGTTTGGCACTAAATGGTGTTCTGGGTCTCCAACTGCAAACAGAGCCCCGACCACAAGCTACATCCTAAACAGCCCCCTCCTCCATCCGACATGGAGCAGTAGCCTTTTGGATCAGGCCTTAGCAGGCCATAACGACTGAGGGAACTTCTGGGGCAGCCCCCTGCCCTTTCTGATGAGGATCGAGGGAAACAGAGCTTAGCAGGGCTCATCGCAGCCTCTAAGGATTTGGGTCCCACCCACCCTAGGAGCTGCTTCCCCTGTGGCTCAGTGGTAAGGAATTCACCTGCCAATGCAGGAGACCCAGGTTTGATTCCTGGGTTGGCAAGATCCCCTGGAGGAGGAAATGGTACCCAGCTCAAGTATTTTTGCCAGGAGAATGCAAAGGACAGAGGAGCCTGGTAGGCTATAGTTCATGGGGCCAAGCACCCACCACCCACCTGAGGAGCCAGGCCCATTTAAAATTTAGAAAGCTCCCGCAAAACCAGAAGCTCAGAGGCCTGGTAGGTGAGACCTGGACTTGGATTTTGATTGTTTCGTCACCTCACTTTTGCAGTTGTTGAGATGTCATGCCCTGAACCAAAAATACCCACTTTGTAAAGTCCCTGTGAGTATTCAGGGGGCAAGTGTGAGCCAAATCAGCCCGGCCCTCAGGAGGGCTATCAGGGCATCCTGGGGTGAACCATTGCATCTAATTGGGTTCCTTGGTAACTCAGAAGGTAAAAGAATCTGCCCACAGTGAGGGAGGCTTGGGTTCAATTCCTGGGTCGGGAAGATCCCCTGGAGGAGAGCATAGCAAGCTACTTGAGTATTCTTGCCTGGAGAATTCCAAGGACAGAGGAGCCTTGTGAGCTACAGTCCCTGGGTTAGCAAAGAGTCGGACACGACTGAGCTACTAACACATAAACACACACATGCATGCACACACACACACACATCTCATCTCATCTCACATTACAGATGAGGAGCCAGAAGTCAGGACAAGGGACCTGCCACACCTGGACCCCTGAAGACAGCCCCGCCTTAACTCCCAGACGGGGCTCTTCCTCTGTGATTTCTGGCTTTATGCTCGGGACCACAGAGCTGGGCTGTGCTCAGAGAGAGAAGCGGGGCCCGATGGGGGCCCCCTAAGATAGTGGAAAGCGCTGCAGGATTCCCGTGGCACACCTGGAGGCCAGGGCATGGTGCCCCCTCTGCAGGGACTGGTGGGGAAGAGCCCCAGCCTTTCCACCCCACAGAGCAAGGATGCAGGGGCAGGAAATGGCAATAGTCTGACCCCAAAATATGTCCCCCCAAACCACCGAGGCCTCCTGTCCACTGGCCACTAGGAAAGTCCCCGGAGGAGCTCTCTCCCACTGGGGCAGTGGCTGGACGGCCTGGGCCCCACCTCGACCACTGCCCATTTCTCACTGCGTCTTGGGACCACAGCGCTGGGAGCCCAGGGGAGCCCAGGCAGGGATACTGTTCTGTCAGCACTGTTGAGGCCCAGCTCCCGGGCTCAGCTTAGAGCTGGCCACCCAAAGAGATGCCCCTGTTGCAGGGTCTTGCCTCGTGGTGTCTGGAGTGAATTGATCTAGTCACAGGCAGTGTATTCAGCTCAGAGCTGGAGCTGGGCCTGGGATGTTCTGGCCTGAAGAGCCTGGACATCTGGGTCCCCTGGCCTTCCCCTCTATCCTCTAGCGTGGTGGGGAAAGTACTGGACGTGGAGTCCAGGCACCTGCATTTTAATCCAGGTCACCACTTACTGCGTAATTGAGCAGGACCCAATGGGGCCTCCCCCCTTGTCCTCTGCTTTAGCGCCTTTCTGACATACTTTGGTAATAGTATTTGACGTGAGTTTCCTGAGTTGTTTTGCAGATGTGAACTCTTCCCCCACCCCTTCACCTAGTGGAAGATGTGAACTACGTGCTGACCAGGAGCACACTCCCAGGCCTTCTGGAGTCTAAGGACTGACAAATTAACCCCGTGACTCCATCCTGTTTCCTCGTCATCAGCCAGTCCGAGAATTGTGCACAAGTTGTAAGCTGCACCTGTCTCCACCTCACCTGCTTTTTATTTTTTTTAAAACATTATTCACACTTAGACATAATAATCACTTTATTCATTTAAAAGCTGGAATGTGGAATAAGTAAATTAGGGGATTTTTCTTTAAAATGTGTACAACATTTTGAATCTGGCACAGAAATTCTACCCCACACTCCAGAGTATCTTGAGAAGCTCAACTAATAAAAGGAAGAATCAGAAAGACCACCCATAACAGCTTAAGGAGAGTTCAGTGATTTAACAAGCAATGTAGATGGCATTTTGTTAAGTGAAGAAAACACACTTTCTAAAACGGGTATCCTCACCTGCTTTTAAAAGTGCTTTGCCAAAACCTTTTGGGGAGCTCCAGGCTTTTTTTAAAATTTATTTATTTTTAATTGAAGGATAATTGCTTTACAACACTGCTGGGTTCTGCCATGCATCAACATGAATCAGCCATAAGTATACGTATGTCCCCTCCCTCTGAACCTCCCTCCCACCACCTACCTGGCTTTGGAGGGTACAAGCCACCTTGTCTCCTAGCAAGGTCTTGCAATAAACCTTTTTCTGCTCAAAACTCTAGAGTTTCAGTTTATTTGGCCTGACTATGCGTCGGGCACACGGACTTGTGTTAACACTAGAACCGTTGGTTCTGATCATCTTCCTGAACCTCTGGGTCATTATCTTTAAAACTGGGTCCCCAGTGCCTGTGTGCTAGGATCTTATTAATATGGAAATGCTTGAGAAAGCTTGCAGCGCAGAGCCCCATTCATTGTCCATGCTTTCTGAGAGTATTCTGTGTTTCCTCCCTCCCTGCTTGGTTTGTCTAATACATCTTACAGCTGCTCTTGGCTATGCTCTGATTGCAAATTGGCCAGGTTCTCTCTCTTAACTCTGGCTGGCTGGCTCAGCTTTCTCAGGGGTGGGTGAGTTTCAAGAGCCAAGTTCACGTGGGGAACATCTGAAGTCAGGGCTTGCCTGCTAGCCCTAGACAAAGTCCGCAGTCCATGTGTTCCACCAAGCCTGCAGCCCTGACCAGGATGTTCACATAAATCTTCAGGGTCCAGTGCAAAATAAAATGATGGAATCCCTTGTTTAAAAGCTAAATGTTTTAAGTATTCAGCAGCAAAGACTGCACAAGTCATAGGCCTTGAAGGCTGCCCTGCCCCTCTCAGCCCTCCTGCCATATTTCGGCCTCATATTGGATGGGCATCCATTGGTTTATTCCCTGAAATCTCCCAGTGCCTTCTTTGGGTCTCCTCTGCCCTGGTTTGGAACATGATTTCCCAAAATCCCATTGTTATGGTTTCCTCATTCTTAAGTCTTTGACTTAAAGCCATTGCCCAAACAGATCAGAAGAATGCATTTTCTTCCCACAATCATTGCTGTTCTAAGTAACTCATCAGGCTCCAAGTCACCCATAACTCCCCAACTGAAGAGTCAAACAAAAACCAGATTTATCTAAAATGGCCAAGAATTGATTGTGGAGAAGGGGCAGATGTGGAAAATAGGCACTGTTCCCTCTGCTGATCTGGGATCCATCTTGTCCCACTGTTTCTAGCTGGAACAAATCTCAACCAAAGATTTCTCCCACCACCCCCAATAGGAGGTGATTCAGTAGGATGGGGCATGTTTAACCAGCCTGTGTTAGTTTAAAGGACTCTGTCACTGATCTCTTCTGCCTCCATCCACCTTCAACAGATGGATCCTTTAGATCCGGATGTAATAAAGCAAGTAGATGGTGCTGAGCATCCCGCCTCCTCTTGCCCAGCCCTCCCTTGCCTACAATCACATCATGAAAAGAGAGGAAATGAGTAACCTGGACTTTGTCCCAGCTCTGTCACTCTTTAAAAAAAATTTTTTTAATGGTACTTATTTATTTATTGAGATTGTTTTACTCTCAGCTGTGCTGGGTCTTCATTGCTGCTCACAGGCGTTTTCTCTAATTGCTGTGAGTAGGGGCTACTATCTAGTTACTGTGTGATGAGTGGGCTTATCATTGCAGGGGCTCCTCTTGTTGTAGAACTTTGGCTCTAGGGCACATGGGCTTCAGTAGTTGCAGCCCTTGGACCTAGTTGCCCCGCGGCATGCAGGATCTTCTCAGACCAGGGATTGAACCCATGTCCCCTGCATTGGCAGACAGATTCCTAACCACTGGACCACCAGGGAAGTCCCAGTTCTGACCCCTCGTGATCTCTGTCTACCAGAAGTGTCCTCATCTGTGAGTTATTGATTCTGATCTTTCTCCTGGCTAACCGACCAGAGGTTGGGAGCCGCAGAGGAGACTGTGGTGGGATGTAATGGGTATTTGGCAAAGCACAGAGTGACCAGCCTTACTGTCTCTCTACCTGTGCTGCCCCTCACCTGGGCCCATCCGCAGGCAAATGACTGCAAGTGTTGGCCCCACTCTCCCCAGTTCTTCCCTCCCTATGCTTTCAAAACACTGCAAACTGGCTTCTGTCTCTACCACGCCACCAGAAGCTGCAATGGCTAAAGTCACCAGTGACCTCACTGTTGCGAAATCCATGGCCACCTTGGCTTTCATCTTGCCTGGCGTCTTAGCACCCTTGATCCTGTCGACCCTTCCTCCTAGAAACATCCCCTTGCCATAGCTTCTATGACAGGTGGCCCTCATGGTTTTCCTCCAACGTCTATGTTGTTACTTCTGAGACTTGGTTAGAGGCTCCTGGTCATCCCTTAATCTTGCCCCTCCATAGAAAAACAGCAGTTTTGAGCTAACATCACTCTGTATACCTCACATGTGCTAAGCTACTCTAAGCACTTCATGTGTTTAAAGCTGTCTTTTCTTCTTCATGGCCCTGGAAGTAGTTATTGTTATTATCACCCATTGCACAAATGAGGAAACCAAGGTGCAGAGAAGTTGTCCAAGATTACTCAGCTAGTCACTGGGAAGGTGGGATTCAAAAGCAGACAGTCTGGCTCCAGTTCTGAACCAGTACTCCGTACCGCCTCTAGGCAGGCTCACTCCCAGGTGCTGTCTGAGCATCTTAGCTTATCCTGCAATCTGCCTCCTAATGTGGCCACAACCTGTACCACTTGTAACTCCATATTTACACTCTGTGCCACTACACTGGATTCCATACCCTCCTGCCAGATACACTCTGGTCTTTGCATATGCTCCTTTCTTTAAGAAGAGCTGTTTTTTCATGTGGTGAGTTCCACTCTTGTACAAAATCACCTCCTCAGTGAAGCCTTCTCTCTTTTCTCCAACCCTCCTTCTTTCCTGGATCCCAGATGCCATGATTTCCCTTCTGGGCTTGCACAGACTGCCTTCTGATATAATCTGTCCATTCCTGAGCCTGCCTTCCTGTCTAGACTCTGAGCTCCTGGCTTCACACAGGCATGTGATCCTGCTGGTGAATGTTTAGGTGAACTAAAGACCTGGCCCATGTCTCAGTGGAACCTGATGTTACCAAACCAAACTTGGGTCCATTCACCCAAGCTCAGTCAGGCGGGTCTACTGACACCAGGTGGTGGTGAAACAAAGTGCAACATTTATTGAAAGGCAAGCAAGGAGTATGGGGGGAGCTAGCATTCTAAAGGCCTCAGATCTCATTTGAGGACAATGTTTTTGAAGATCCCTTATGCTTAAGGAACAGGTTTGTGAGGTTGGATTAGTTTGTGGACATTCTTCTGATCGGTCAGTGGCGGTTAATCAGGAGTCAATATCATCAGCTTGCCAATTCCACCCAATCTTGGGGCTCTGTGCTCATGGTTATCATGCAGTTAGCTCCTTCCATGTAGTGGGGGTTTTAATGTCTGTAAGACAACTCAGGAATATGAGTCAGACACTGTTATCTAAGTCTGTCAGGGAGGAAATAAAGATTTCTGTGACTCTACTATATAGTTGATCTGTTGTTTAAATTATTACCTGTTCTCCTGGCCCAATTACTGTCTTTTGTTACTACATGTTCATGTTCTTCCAGTCATTAATTCCTGAGCCAGCCTTTTGGTACTCAGTGGAGGCCTGGGAGACTAAAGCTTTTCTATAAACAAGAGACAAGTGAGGACATGCTTCACAGACAGGACTGTCTCCAAATAGGAATCAGTGCCTGCCAGTTACAACAATAGGTCTTTATGTGTTCACAGCTATTTATATCCTTGGTGCTTTACACTCTATGTTAATTTGAGCATCACAATAAGGCATGAAGAGGTTCCTACAAATCAATTTTACAAATGAGGAAATAAAAACATAGAGATTATTATTAATACCATACACACACACTGGTCTGCACTCAAATGCCCCCAACAAAGGATTGGGCCCTATAAATCCAAATGACTGCTTGCCTTGTGTTCATGCCAGGTGAGCATGAGATGGGCCAAGGCCACATAAGAATTGAGTTTTTTCCAAAGGACTGCACATGGAGTTTCCTTCTGGCGTCCATATCTCTATCCCCCAGGGCAAACCTCTGCCAACATCTTACCTGCATAAATAAGCAAGCAGGTGAACGTAGTCTAGTTTCACTTATTCAGGTACATCAATGGAAAGGCAAGTTGAGTTTAAGACAGTTACTAAATAAGTATAGTTCTCTTACTGCTAACCATATATAATTCCTTCTAACAGTATTATTGTGTTGAAGGTACTTAGAAGATAGACTTTAATGGAGACTTTATCAGGATTCGTAATTAGCACAGCAATTGCAAACACTTTAGAGTAGTTGGAAGCAGATTAAACCCACTAAAGAGAATCCACCACTCAAACACGACAGCAGTATCCATTTACACGCCAGCCATTTGCTTGCCAATTACAAATGCATAAGCTCAAACAGCTACTATAAATCTTACCCTTGATGCTGTATTTGACATCCCTCCTGGCAAAAACTACTCATTAACTAAGTCAACAAATATTTCAAGGGTGCCTACTATGTTCCAGGCCCTCCCCCTGTGCTGGGAACCAAGATACTCAAGACATTTGCCTTGTCGAGCTAACCCCCTGGGAGAGCCATTAATTTTCAGCTAATTATATAAACAAGATAATTTCAAATAGGATAAGTCAATGAAGATACATACAAAGAGATATGACAAGAGGGAGAATTAAAGAATTGGCATTTGAGCTGAGATTTGGAGGGGTAGAATATTCTAGGCAGAGAGAGTGGGGAGTGCAAAGATCTAATGTGGTATTTTAACACGACCCTTGAATAGGACCCAAGACAAAGAGTTAAAGAAAGTAATTTATTTGGGAAGTGCAGGAAAGATGAATAAGGGAACCAGAGAGCAAAACAAGGACTTAATAAAGAACATGATATCAGGCCAGCTGCTTTGTGAGTGACGGGGCTGACTCCCCAGGGACACTTTGAGATGCAGTGTAGAGCACACAGCTGAATTATCTCCCCTAAGAGCAAGGGAGTTGGGGTCTTTATACTCCAGTTGCTGTCTGTCGCTGGTGAGGCCTGCTCCCTGGCACTGCTGTGCTTGCCTTGCTCATGGACAGAGCTGTCCTCCATGGCTGAAGTCAGCTTGTGTGCACTAGGATGGAAAAGCCTAGCTGAGGGATGTGAGCTGGATACTGGCAGCACCTGTGACATGCAGAGACCAGGCTAGAATGTTCCAGAAAGAAAGTCAGTGAGAGTGCTACATAAAACTGGGGTGGGGGTGGAATGATAGGAAGTGAAGCCTGAGAGGAAGGCAGAGACCAGTTCAGGTGAAGCTGGGAAGCCGTGATGAGTTTGAATTTTATTCTAGCTGCTTTGGGAAGACAGTTGAGAAATTCAGTCAGAGATAACAACAGACTTTCTTTTTTTTACAAAAGAAGATCCTTCTCTCAGTTGCATGGGAAATAGGTTATTTGGAGAGCAAGAGAGAACGAAGGAAGACCAGTCAGGAGGCAGAAGTGGAGGGGGAGAGATAACAGTGGCTTTGGGTGGCAGGAGGTGCTGTGCAAGGTGGATGGACCCCGGCGTGTCATAGCAGAGCAGAACAGAACGAGGGCTGGGTGAGACGTGGGGGAGAGCGAGGAAAGAGAAAGCCCTGGCTTGAATATACGAGCCCTGAAGTAGGAGGATTTCAAGTGGGCAGGCTGGGTTGTGCCACTCAAGAATTGGGTAACCTGGATCTCTCCTCCAACCTGGTCCTTGGTTTCCTCATTTGGGAAATATAGAACTAACTGACTTCTTTCTAAGGGTGCTTTTACCTTTAATAGTCTATGACTCTAGAGCAATCATCTATATGCACATATATACATGTATATTTATAACTGAATCACGTTTCTGTACACTTGAAACTAACTCAGCAATGTAAATCAACTGTACATCAATTAAAAACAAAACAGGGGCTTCCCTGGTGGCTCAGAGG
Source organism: Odocoileus virginianus (assembly GCF_023699985.2). Lineage (NCBI taxonomy): Eukaryota > Metazoa > Chordata > Mammalia > Artiodactyla > Cervidae > Odocoileus > Odocoileus virginianus. The sequence goes on along the minus strand of NC_069690.1, from coordinate 14,707,671 downwards.
TAGAGAATCCACCTGCCAAATGTAGGAGACATGGGTTTGATCCCTGATCAGGGAAGATCCCACGTGGGCAGAGCATCTAAGCCCGTGTGCCACAGCTATTGAGGCCTGTGCCCTAGAGTCCAGGAGCCGCAACTACTGAAGCCCCCCATGCCTAGACCCTGTGCTCCCCAACAACAGAAGCCACGGCAGTGAGCAGCCTGAGCCCTGCATCTAGAAGGTAGCCTCCATTCTCCGCAGTGAGAGAAAAGTCTGCACAGCAGCAAAGACCCGTCATAGCTGAACATAAAAAGCAATAAAATATTATAAAGAATGCAAAAAATAAAATATTTCTGAAAAGTATTCAAAACAATCTCTTCTTTAAGTTGCAGTTCTTTCTGATAATGCAATCAAGTGAAGTCGCTCAGCTGTGTCCAACTCTTTGTGACCCCATGGACTGCAGCCTGCCAGGCTCCTCCACCCATGGGATTTTTCAGGCAAGAGTACTGGAGTGGGGTGCCATTGCCTTCTCCATATAAATCACTACTCACAACAAAAGCTAGCACCTTGGCAATAACCTGCTTCTAACCATATTTTCCTCTGTACAACTTTACCCTGACTCCTTCAGTCCAAGGTAACCAACATCCTAAACTCTCTTGTTTGTTTTTCATCAATATGTGTGTCTAAGTTGTGTATATTTTTGCTTTACAAAAAAAGTGTATCATACTATTTATAATTGTAGGGACTTACTTTTTGGCCAAGAATGTTTTGGTATTATACATCCATTTTATGGAGTGTGCACTGCAGTTCATTTTAACTGCTGTTAAAATGATTGGTTAAACATTAAATACATTGTTAAATGTATTGGTTAAATACATTATTTATCCATTCACCCTCTCTTAAGGGCATTTGAGGGTTTTCCCACATCTTTGCCATTGTAAACAGTACAGCTATGAACATCTTTGTATAGGCAAGACTTTTATTACATATATATAAAAAAGTGGAGTTGCTGCTTTAGGATAGTCGCTGTTATGAGATAGCTTCAATCTTTTTTCTAAAGTAGCTGCATGAAGATAGCCATCTGTAAAAGATCATGTAGATCCACGTTCTCTCCAACGCTAGGTATCAACTGAGTTTCCCATTCGGGCCAGCCGAATTATTTTGAATTGAGGTCTCTTTTTGGTTTGGATTTGCGTTGCCCTGACCAGTAATGAAGCTAAACATTTCTTTGCTTGTCCATCAGTCATGAGTGCTTCCTTTTTTGGTGTAATATCTGTTCCTGTTTGTCACTATTTTTTCTTCTGGGTATCTGCATGTTTCTTATCAGTACCATCAGTGCGCTTCCTGCCTGTAAAGGCCAGAGCTCAAGACCGCTTTATGTCCTAAAGAGTCAGTCTTATTTAATTCAGAACAGTAGCACTTTTGGCAATGGAACAAGAAAAAACTTCCTGTGAAGTGTATGTAGACACAGTGTGCTTTGAGGCACACCTCTCTGCCTTTCTCTAGATATAACTCTTTAAGTATTTGAACACTATCAGGATTAAAGAGATTCATTCAGTCTCCTTTCCAGGAAATGAAGTTGTCCATTTCCTGTGTGTGTGTGTGTGTGTGTGTGTGTGTGTGCATGCTCAGTCTCTCAGTTTGTCTGACTCTTTGGGACCCCATTGACTGTAGCCTACCAGGTTCTTCTGTCCATGCAATTTTCCAGAGTGGGTTGCCATCTCCTACTTTAGGGGATCTTCCTGACCCAGGGATCAAACCCACATCTCTGGCGTCTCCTGCACTGGCAGATTGATTCTTTCCCACTGTGCCACCTCGTCCATTCCCTGGAACTGTTAGAGGTGTTAACTGTCAGAGGTGTTAACTGTCAGAGGTGTTAACAAATGGAGTGACAGTCATGCATTTGATTTGGTCTTGACCCCAGGTCATACTTTTGTTTTGAAATTTGCCCCTAAAGCTGGTTTCTATTTTGAGGATATTTTGCAGGCTGCAGCAGTTGAAATGACAGATGTTTGCACCTGTCCATTCTGCAAACTCTAGAATTTCAAGACTTATTATTTTCTCTCTCAATTCTGCTTGCAAAGGAGCCAGTCTTACCTGCTGTCACCTCTTCCTTGCATCTGATGAAATGTAGTTAGGAACAAGTAACTCACACGAACAACTTTCTGTCTCAAAATTTCTTCTTCCAAAGCCATGAATTCAGTAGGTATATTTTTTGCCTTCCAAATGATCACATGTAACCGTGTCCCCAAATGTTTCACTACTGCATTACATAGCTTGATAGTTTTCCAGCCCCCTATAATAATTACCTCACTGTCTGCCACTCAGCCCCCAAACCAAAACTACACATTCTATTCTTTAGTTAGCACAGCATCCCACTTCTAGGTACTAAGTTTCTATATCGATCAGCTTTCGCTACAGTAACAAACAATCTCCTAACTCCTGAAAATAGTGGATGATAACAAGGAGTATTTTCTTTTGTTCTTAATTCTGCAGGTCAATTGTATCTCTGCTCCAAACTGTGGATCAGCTCCTTGCTTGATGTCTTCCCACTTCTGGGCCCAGGCTAAAGGAATAACTCTAGTTTAGGGTATGTTAGAAGATCCAGGAAAAAGAAACATGCAATGCTTTTAAACCTTCCGCTAAGCTATGACACATGTCCTAACTACTTACATTCTGTTGACTCAAGGAAGTTATGTGGCCAAGACCAAAGCCAATGATGTAAACCAATATATTCTGAATGAGAATATAATCTGTCACAGATGTGAAAGAACGTTTGATACATTCTTATGTATCTTTTGTTAGGGTGTATACTGCAATATAGTCTCCTATCTGTAGCTTATTTTCAAGTTGTCTAAGAAATAAAACTCAATTTTAGTACAGAAAAATATATCACTCTTTTCTCTTAGAGTCAACATTTTTGCACCTTATGTTTAAGAAATCTTTCCCTTCTCCAAAGTTCAAAAGACATTTCTATTAAGGTTTTCTATTAAAATTTTCAAGGACTTATTTTTAACATGCAATCATCTGGAGTTGATTTCTGTATATGGTATAATATAAGAATCTGATTTAACTTTTTCTTCTTTATTGATTGCCAATTTTCCAGGCCTAATTCTTTTTTTTTTTTTAATTTTTATTAGTTGGAGGCTAATTTCTTCACAACATTGCAGTGGGTTTTGTCATACATTGACATGAATCAGCCATGGAGTTACATGTATTCCCCATCCCCATCCCCCCTCCCACCTCCCTCTCCACCCGATTCCTCTGGGTCTTCCCAGTGCACCAGCAGGCCTAATTCTTGAACTGAGGTGACATGTGAACCTCACATCACATACCATTGCATCAGACCTACATGGTTCTGTTTCTAGGCTTTCTCTTCATAGCTTATCACTGCATTGACCATAATAAGTCATGGTATTTGGTTCAGTAAGTCCCCCCACTCTTTTTTTTTTTTTGTGTGTGTGTGTGTGTGTTTCAGCCAGAAGTGTCCTGGCTGTGCTCACCCTTTTACTCTTGTTTGTCAAGTTTGGAGCCATCTCATCAAGTTCCAGGAAGATCTCTGGTGGGTACCAGGCTGTGCTCTGTATATATGCTCAGTGAACCCTCACCATTACCTGATGAAGGTCGGTGTTGTTTTCCCCGTAACTGCAGCTGAGATGCAGAGACGGTCGGCTGGTCCATAGCTACAAAGCAGCAGCTTCTGCAGCTCCCAGCACCCAGCTCCCCAGGCAGCGTGGTGGATACACCGCTAAGCCTGAGACCACAAACCCTGGGTCTGCAGAGCCACAGGCGGTGCATGCTGCCACTGTGCTGAGGGTCCCTGGACACAGCAGGAGCTGCAGCTTCTAAGTCCAAGTTGACCACGTAAGTCAATTCATTCTCATCAAATTAAAAAGAAAAAAAAAAACGCCCAAAACAGGCAGGACCCTGACACCTGGACATGGTTCATGTTTAAAGAAGAAAGCACTCTGGCAATGAGTCTCCATAATAGAGGAGAGGTTTGTGTGTGTGTGTTGGTATTCACACCCCAGCAAATGACTAATATCTTGATTGTCACATTCATTCTATATTTTAGTTCTTAAAGGAGGTAATCTTATTATACCAAGAAGGCTAAAAGACTTTTCAAGTCACCCACCTTTTCTATGCTCTTGGTTTGTGTGAGTAATATTTAAGGTACTTCATTCGCAAGGTTATTTTGAGCAAAATATACGTACAGCGGCGGCCCTCCATACTAGAGCAACAGCCTCAGCATCACTAGGGAACTTGGAAATGCAAGTTCTTTGGCCTCACTCCAGTCTTATTGAGTCTTTTTCTTAACCCTTTATTATTTATTCATTTATTTATTTTGATGTGCTGTGTCTTTGTTACTGCACACGGGCTTTCTGTAGTTGCAGTGAGTGAGGGCTACTGTCTGGTTGCTTGTGTGAGCTTCTCACTCCAGAGCTTGGACTCTAGAGCATGGACTCAATAGTTGTGACACCCAGGCTTAGTCGTCCTGTGGCAGGTGGGATATTCCCAGACCAGGGATCTAATCTGTGTCCCCTGCATTGGCAGGCAGATTGTTAACCACTGGGCCACCAGGCAAGTCCCTTACTGAGTCTTACCACAAGAGGTGAGGACCAGTAATCCCTGTATCAACAAGAAACCCCCTCCAGGTGATTCTGGTGCCCCGGAAGTTTGAGAATCACTGATGTAGAGGCATCCACCGCGGCACCCAACTTGGTCAATTCTCAATGGACACTAGCAAGTTTGGCCGAAGGTCACAGAACTAGTTCATGGAAAGGCCTGGCATTTCTTGGCCTCTGGTCCTCCTGGATAACTTTTTCCACCAACTGAGCTTTATCTCCAAGGATCAAGAGCTTCCCAGCTGGGAAAATTAGCTGCAAAGTCAGATATTGGTATTAAATATATTACCTGGAAATAATCAATCCAGGGCTTAGAAGAATAACAGAGTGAAACTTAGGTCTGTGAAGCACCATGGACTCACTTAAATGACACTCTGAGGCTGGGGGGACCACCAGTTCCAATGTACATGTGACATTCTGAGAGATACATATGTCGTGTATACAGGCCCTCATAGATGAATTGCTAAAGGTCCATTATCTGCAAGTAGGTTAACTCTCTACTGCAGGTTTCAGGCTGGCTTACCTTAGGCTTATCTTTTATATTACAGAAAGCTTTGGGAACCAAAATCTTTATCATAGCAACTTTAAAGTAAACAAAAATTAAAAAAAAAAAAAGTCAATAGTAGTCATATCTTCCTCAAAGTACTGTTCATTTCTCACTTTCGTTAGTTCTTTATAGACAAATCTTCATCCTATCCCATTCACGGTGACTCCCAATTTTATGTTCTTTTTCTTTTTTTTCACTGGCTTTATCATAACTATTTTCTGTGATGCCCCCTACTCCTCAAAATTGCCATGAAGATGGCTAGAAAATATTCCCTGAAACGGACATATGATTTGATTGAAAGTATTTATCTGGCTACCAGTATTTCCTAAATGATAATGTTGTGACTACTTTTCTGTAAGTCGCATTTTCTTTTTGTTGATGTTTTTCTTTAGAGTAACTCCCTAGATGTGGAGTTACAGGAAAAGAGTCTGATGCATCTGACTACTGGAGCAATAGGATAGATGTTTCTAAAAAGAAGTAGCAATTTCTTTGTTAGTGGTAATGTATAAAGACACTTGTTTTATAAAAGATAGTCCTCAGAATTGGGTATCATTATTCCACTTCCCTCCTGCCTGTTTTTTTTTTTTTTTGTCAATTTATTGAGAATGTAAGTTTACCCTATTACTGTTGCCATTTTCCTTACTTGTAAATCCTACATCCCTTCTTCTTCCCAAAGACATCTTGTCAAACTGGCTTTCAAAGATAAATTCATTTCAATTGGTGTATCTGTGTGGGCTTCATTGATGGCTCAGAGATAAAAGAATCCATCTGCAATGCAGGGGATGCAGGTTCGATTCCTGGGTCAGGAAGATCCCCTGGAGAAGGAAATAGCAACCCACTCAAGTATTCTTGCCTGGGAAATCCCATGGACAGAGAAGCCTAGTGGGTTACAGCCCATAGAGTCTCAAAGAGTCAGACATGCCTGAGCACACACACACAGGGTGTCTGTGAATGTGTGTGCATGTTGCGTAGATATGGTTTTGTGTGTCTGGATACATATATGTGTTTGCGTATCTGACCGTCTCTGTGCATCTTCTCCCATGTTTATGATTCAAGGAACACATGTGTTGTGGAGTCTATATGTCTTGGGGTCTGCTGCAAACACTGAGTTTCTGAGCACATAGTCCTTGGAATATGCTCATGTGTATGTGTGAATAAACTGTAGTGTATGATCATGGATGTGATATAAGGATCGAAATCAAACACAGACTGCTCTTGATTTAACACAAATTTTTCATCTGCGCCTTCTCACAGAGCTTTGCTAACATAGGGAACAAATTAACAAATTCCAAATAGCAATAAAATGTTTAGGAGAGTTGGGACCATTTGGAAAAAGAGTAGATGGATTCTACAAGGCTCTAATCTTCATACAGAAAATAGATAATGCTTCAGTGAGCTGGGGCTTTGAAAAATGGTTTTCAAATGAGCAATACTGCGCAGACCACATAGCATCACCACCACCAATCCCCACCCATGCCTCTGTCCTCTGAATCTAAAATGGAGATCAGAATAAAGCATGCTTGTGAAAGTTAAATAAGACGATGCTCACAGAAAGTGCTCACAAGACACCGCCCCTTGTAGGAAAAGGAGTGAAGGAGATCCAGGTCCCAGATCCAGGGACCCAGTCTCTTCTCAGACCCTGAAATAACAATGAAGGCTCTGAACTGTAAGTTTGCCAAAGGTCTTTCTAAAATTTTGCCTTGATCGGGGCTAAAAAATTTCACACTGAATCTCACATTGCAGTTTGGAGGCAGACCAAACTCTTCAAACCACGGGGCTTATGATGAAAAGATATTCAAAGTTCTCATGTGGTGGAGGGAGCTAGAAATCACTGGGACAAATCTACAGATTTCAGACTTCTAAAAAACCAATAGCACTTCCCCACCACCACGCCCAAACCCCAGCAACACACATACACACACACACACACACACACACACACACACACACACTTTTATTTAAACTATTTTCACAGGAACCCCAAACTATGAAACAGATGGGGGCAGAGGTAGAAAATGGGTGATTGCCCACTCCCCATCTCTGACTCTGACAAGTGGCTCCTGGAGCATGTCCACATACCCTGGAGCCCCCTGGGTGAAAACCATGCATCTAGATGACCCCAAAGTCTGGCCAGCACTGCCACACTCGAAGGCACAGTTTCCAAGTAGTCACAAACCAGCTAATGTTTAATGAGAGCTTCCCTTACTCCAGGTTCTGTACTTAAATCCTGACACATCTTATTTCATTTTGCCCTCATGTGTTCTCCATGGGGAAGACCCTAATAGTACTGTTGGGATCCCCACTCTACAGATGAGGAATACAAGACTCGATGAAAGGATATGCTTGTGTGCTTAGAGGCTCAGCCATATCCAACTCTTCGTGGCCTCATGGACGTAGCCCATCAGGCTCTCCTGTCCATAAGATTTTCCATGGAGTGGGGTGCCATTTCCTACTCCAGGGGACCTTCCCGAACCAGGGATTGAACCTGCATCTCCTACATCTCCTGTATTGGCAGACGGACACTCTACCACTGGGCCACCTGGGAAGCACCCATAAAAGGATATTTAAAGGACTTTAAAAAGCGTGCTCAATTTCATTCAGCTTGAACATCATGGATCCAAGAAGCAAACCTAGGTAGTCTGACTCTAGAATCTGTGTTCTGAACCCACCCTTTAAGCCTCCCAGTTTGAGAGTTAAGTGATATTGTTTGGATTTAAAGTTTCTGAATCTCCATCAGTAGACCTTGCACCACTCACCTTTTTGGGGGTTGGGGTTTTTTTGTTTTGTTTCACTTTGTTTTAAGAAGAGGTGTGTGAGTGGCCCCCAGTCCTCCTCAGTCTCTTATCTAATACCCTCTGTGATCTGGACAAAAGAACAGAGTCCAGGGCTACTGGCTAACCTGAGGGTCAAGCCACTGACTTTGGGATCAACCATGGCTGCTGGAAAGATCGTTTCTGCAGGTGTTAGTTTGATGATGGGCAAGGTGGGGATGGAAAGAGGGAGTAGCCTCTGATACCTCTTGGTGCTTTAAAACCCACCTTATTTAACACTCACAACACCCCAGTGAAGTAGATGGGATTAGCCCTATTTCATAATGGCAAAACTGAGGCTCAGAGAAAATTTGCTGGAGGTCCCCCAGATCAGAAGCGGCAGAGCCCGGATTTGAACCCAGTACCCTCTCACCCTCCATCACACTACACTAGGCCTGGGGGAGTGTGGGTCCCTGTCCTTCTCCAGAGCCTTCCTCAAGGCTCTAAGTCCCTTCTCTCCTGCTTTCATCCCAGACCTTGCCGCCAGCCCTGCTGATGCTTGCTGCCATGTCTGTCTCCTGTGATACCCAAAAGGCCCCGATGGCAGAGTGTGAGTTTGTGCAGGGCCCTCTGTGAAGGCCTGCTGGGGAATGAAGAGCCCAGTCCAGGAAACCCAGGCCTCGGAGGAGCTGAGAACACTCCCCACCCTGCCCCAAACCACTGAGAACTCCAGGCATTGAGAACCCTGCTGGCCCCTGGAGATTCACACCTCCTCCCTCCCACATGTGGTGGCCCTCTCTGGCCTTTGGGAAACCCCAGGGCAATTTCTGGCCTCTAAGTGGGTGTCCAGGAGTCAAATTTTCCCCCCAAGTTGAGTGAGCAAGGAGGCATTCAAATTCTCCCAGGCAGAAGGATTCCTATCTGTCTTTCCCTCTGCTTCAGAAGCAAATATCACACGGGACGGTGCATTTTGTGTTTTTTAAAATATTTACTTATTGACTTATTTATTTGGTTGCACTGGGGCTTAGTTGTGGCGGGACAGTGTGTTTAAGAACCTGGGTTCAGGAGTCAGCCGGACATGGGTTTGCGTAGTGGCTCCACCTGATTATGTGATTTGGGGGAAATTCCTCAACCTCCCTGAACCTCTAAGAGGAAACAGTCACTAACTAATGGTGACCACAGAGCAACGCTTTGAGAGTCCAATAAGATGATGTAAGGAAAATGCTGAGCACAAAGCCTGGCTCACGGCAGATGCTCGGGGGAGGACTGGGGTCTTAAAGTTGGGCCCCGCCTCCTCTCAGAGGCGTCTGGTGAAGGAGAAGTCTGTGGTCAGAGCAGAGCCGGGAGCAGGTCACCTTGGTGGGGATGGAGACAGGAAGGGAAGCACAATGCTGAGTCAGTGGGCCCTGGGGAGGGGACCGTGACTCAGGTAATGTTCCCATCAGAGAACCTGCCCCGATACTAACCACAGGAAGCAGATAGGAGTTTAGGCAGAAGGGTCTTTCCACGGTGGGAGGTTCAAAGAAGACGCCAGGGTGGCCAAGGAGGCGAGGAGATTACAATTCAGGCTGGGAAACGGAGAGGGAGACCCGGGGCACAGGATCTCCCACCGCCCCCTGGGAGCGAGGTCCAGGAGGCTGAAAAGAGCAAGCTGCCTGGCGCTGGGGAGAAACCGGCTCCAACGTCAGCAGAACATCCTCTTCACTTTCGCTGAAGATCCTTCTTTCGTGGTCTGAGGTCAATGAACCCTCGCTGAAGCCTAGAAAGAGAAGAAAGGAACTCGAGGTGGCTGAGCCCCTACCCTGAGCCCAGGGCCGGAACTTTGCCTGGAGGATTCTATCAACAGAGGAGGCTGCTGGGCTACAGTCCATGGGGTCACGAAGAGTTGGACACAACTGAGTGACTGATGTCAGTGTCAGCACCATGCTTAAGGACTGGGGCTGTCAGTCTTGGGTTCGAGTTCACACGTCTGCCAACTGCTAGTTATGTTCATTTGGACTGTGGGCCCATCTGTCTGAGCCTCAGTTTCCCTGGCTGTAAACCACATAGAGTAGCGGTACCCACTACATAGGGGGTCATGGGGAATAAAGTAGCTCGAGCCGAGCCAAGTGCAAGGTCAGTGCTCCATGTACGTCAGTGACGGAGCTCGTGTTTTTCTCCAGAAAAGGCACTCCTCAGGAGAGTGGAAGAAAGCCTGGCACCCTCCACTTGGTGTCGGCTGAAGAGGAGAGAGCCCTGGGTTTGGGAGCTAAAGACCTGAGTCCAGAGCTGGGCTGTCTGCCTTACCCACGGTGTGACCGCCGGCAGGTCACTAGATGTCTCCGAACATCAGCACCTTCATTCTAGAATGAGGGTGGTGATGCAGCTGACGGCGCAGGGTAATGGTGGCCCATCGTGCAGATGACAGCCCCTAGCGTGGTTCAGAGAGGGCCAGAGACCCGGAGGAAGGGCCTGGAATTTCCCTGTGGTGGACTAGACTGACGACCTGTGGGCCTTGAGGAGAGGGGAAGGGGCGCGGAAGAAAGTGTAGATGCCCAGAAAGATCCAAACCCTCCTGCCAAACCAAAGTGGGCATTTCCCCAGCCACAGAGAGAGACTGTGATAGGCACAGAGCAAAGATGAGTGGGAGCCCTCCAGGGTCGGGGCCTTTATCCTATTCTGTCATCTTCTGCTTAAGGCAGCCTGCAGAGATCTTCCCACTGTGCAAACCTGAGGGAAGTTGCTCACCCACCCTGTTCCTTCTCTTTTTGGTCTCCCCACTAAGAGAAAGGGATGGCCACAAAGCTCTTAGGTGGGAGGGATGATGATAAGAAGGAAGAAAGGACTGGAAGGGAAAGACAGAAGGCTTCAGCAAAGAACTCCCACTCCAGGGGGTAAATTCAATGGTATCTCCCCGCCTTTGGCCCTTGCTGGGAGGTAGGGGCCGGAGGAGGACTTCACAGGAAGGTGAATCGGGGGAGGGCCCAGCCTCAGAGACTGAAATTAGCAACAAGTGGAGCAGGGATGCCACTGAAATTAGCAACAGGGTGGAGCAGGGAAACCCTGCGTGGGTGCAGCTCTGAAGGAAGCAGGGCTGTGGCAGGAGAAGGTGGGTGTGGACCGCAGATCCTGGGCCCCCTGCTCTCTGCCGGTTTCCGCAGGAACAGAGTGGAACCACAATGGACTGGGGTGGGGTTGGGGGGCGAGGCACGAAAGATCTGGGAAAATGGTCCAGTTGTGTGGCTGTAGGCAAGACACATTTCCTGAGCCTTTCTTTTTTTTTTTTTGGAACTTTTTTTTTGTATTGGGGTATAGTCAATTAACAACGTTGTAGTAGTTTCTGGTGAACAATGAAGGAACTCAGCCATACATACACACGTGTGCCCATTCTCTCCCAAACACCCTCTCCCATCCACGCTGCCACATAACGTTCAGCAGAGTTCCATGTGCTGTATAGGACGGAGCCTTTACTTTCTCACCTCTGAAATGGGATGATAAAAGCTCTCTCTGAATAGCTGGAAGGAGAAAACACAGCTGTAAGAACAGTACCTCGTGGGACAGGCCAGGGTGCATGTTATTTCATTCATCTTTACAAAAACCCTGCCACGTGACTGCTTTCACCCCCATTTACAGAGAAGGGAACAGCGCAGAGAGGTTATGGGACTTGGCCACACCACACAGCTGGTGAACAGCCAGCTAGATATCAGACCCTAGGTGTGTGGGGCTCTACTGATACTTCAGAGCCGTACAGAAACTGAGAAATGGTAATTCATTCTCCCCTCTGAAGTCCCTCCCTTGGCCCCCACCCCATCCCTGGGGTGGCTGGTCTCACTCCCCAGGCTTGATCAGGGACCCAGGATTCCTGGTGTAGACCCCTGCCTCAGGGGCTGTCAGCAGAGGAGCCAGGTATGTGATCTCCTGACCCTGGATGCTACTTGCTCCTGGCTCGTGCATCTTGCTGGTTCCACACATGCCCATGCCAGTGACAGAAAGGCAGGTAATCTAACAGGAGGAAATAGATGACCCAGAGTGAACTTCATATCTGTGATCTATCAGCCAGATCATCTGAAATGCAGCTTGTTTTGTCTGCCGGTGTGTTGAAGCATGAGATCATGGTGTGAGAGGGAACTCCAAAAGGTCCAGTTGAGGTGCAAGATGAAGGTGCATCAGAAAGGTTCCTTCTAGGGATTACTCGTGACCCTAACTCTCCCCTTCCCTGGTGGTTCAGACTGTAAAGAATTCGCCTGCAATGCGGGAGACCTGGGCTCGATCCCTGGGTTGGGAAGATCCCCTGGAGGAGGGCATGGCAACCCACTCCAGCATTCTTGCCTGGAGGATCACCATGGACAGAGGAGCCTGGCAGGCTACAGTCCTCAGGGTTGCAAAGAGTCAGACACGACTGAGCGACTACGCACAGCACAGCCCTCCCCAGGAGAAAGCAAGCAGCTCTGGGCTTTGCCTCCGGGTCCTTTTTCTCCCCCAACAAGATGTTGCAAGGATGCTTTGGGATATAGGAAGAAAGAAAATGGACTTTCCTGTCATGTGCCAGGGGCTGCAATAAAAGCTTGACATCAGCCTCGTCATCAAGGCAGCAACCTGGAAAGCAGGTATTGACATTCCCCCAGGAGAAAGTTCCTTGCACTAATGTGTAAAGAAGTTCATCAAAGGCCAGCAGATGGCACAGGGACAGAGTGGCCCATCTGACCTGAATGCCATACACTCTTTCTTTTCTCTAAGAAAAAAAAAAAAAAAACTTTTAAAAAATTGTGGTGCTAGTGGTAATGAATCCACCTGCCAAGGCAGGAGACTCAAGAGACACAGGTTTGATCCCTGGGTTGGGAAGATCCCCTGGAGGAGGGCATGGAAACTTGCTCCAGTATTCTTGCCTGGAGAATCCTAGGAACAGAGGAACCAGGTGGGCTACAGTCCATAGGGTTGCAAAGAGTTGGACATGACTGAGCGACTGAACTGAACTGAGTGTGTATCTGTTAATACCAAACTCCTCAGTTCAGGTCAGTTCAGTCACTCAGTCATGTCCAACTCCTTGCAACCCCATGAACCGCAGCATGCCAGGCTTCCCTGTCCATCACCAACTCCTGGAGTCCACCCAAACCCATGTCCATTAAGTCGGTGATACCATCCAACCATCTCATCCTCTGTCATCCCCTTCTCCTCCTGCCCTCAGTCTTTCCCAGCATCAGGGTCTTTTCCAATGAGTCAGCTCTTTGTATCAGGTGGCCAAAGTACTGGAGTTTCAGCTTCAACATCAGTCCTTCCAATGAACACCCAGGACTGATCCCCTTTAGGTTGGACTGGTTGGATCTCCTTGCAGTCCAAGGGACTCTCAAGAGTCTTCTCCAACACCACAGTTCAAAACCATCAATTCTTCGGCACTAAGCTTTCTTCACAGTCCAACTCACATCCGTACATGACCACTGGAAAAACCATAGCCTTGACTAGACAGACCTTTGTTGGCAAAGTAATGTCTCTGCTTTTTAACATGCTGTCTAGGTTGGTCATAACTTTCCTTCCAAGGAGTAAGCGTCTTTTAGTTTCATTGCTGCAGTCACCATCTACAGTGATTTTGGAGCCCAGAAAAATAAAGTCAGCCACCAAACTCCTAAATCTCCCCAAACACTTTCTTTACACAAAGACCCCCAGGAACCCATCTGTCGTTGGAGGCAGTGCTGTCAGACCAACCACAGGAGAGCCCCACAGAGTGTTTCCTTCATGGTCAGAACTTTGCCTACACTTTGGTCTCCATTCTATCTTGAACCAGAACATGTCTGTACCCAAGAGTCATCTATTTGACAAGGTGTATGAGCACACATCATACCCAAGGCGCTATTCTAGAAGCTAGACAAGGGCATGACAGGAAGAAGCCCGAGAGTCTGACCTCAGAGGACTTCAAGGAGAAGAGAGATGAAAGGTGAAATTTGACAGTGGTTTAGGGGTGGGAACCACTGAAATGCCATGGGGAGTTCAGAGGAGAGAGCTGGAAAGAGAGGGAGATCCAGTCAAACATCTGGCCCAGAGCTCTGAGCGTCACAGTTGGAAGGGACTTTTAGAAATTTTCTGATTCACAAAACCTCAGTGAGGTACATTACACACCAGTCAGAATGGCTGCTAACCGAAAGTCTACAAGCAATAAATGCTGGAGAGGGTGTGGAGAAAAGGGAACCCTCTTACACTGTTGGTGGGAATGCAAACTAGTACAGCCACTATGGAGAACAGTGTGGAGATTTCTTTAAAAACTGGAATTAGAACTGCCATATGACCCAGCAATCCCACTCCTGGGCATACACACTGAGGAAACCGGATCTGAAAGAGACACGTGCACCCCAATGTTCATCGCAGCGCTGTTTATAATAGCCAGGACATGGAAGCAACCTAGATGCCCATCAGCAGACGAACGGATGAGGAAGCTGTGGTACATATACACCATGGAATATTACTCAGCCATTAAAAAGAATTCATTTGAATCAGTTCTAATGAGATGGATGAAACTGAAGCCCATTATACAGAGCGAAGTAAGCCAGAAAGATAAAGACCATTACAGTATACTAACACATATATATGGAATTTAGGAAGATGGTAACGATAACCCTATATGCAAAACAGAAAAAGAGACACAGATGTACAGAACAGACTTTGGGACTCTGTGGGAGAAGGCGAGGGTGGGATGTTCAGAGAGAACAGCATTGAAACAAGTATACTATCAAGGGTGAAACAGATCACCAGCCCAGGTTGGATGCATGAGACAAGTGCTCAGGGCTGGTGCACTGGGAAGACCCAGAGGGATGGGATGGAGAGGGAGGCAGGAGGGGGGATCGGGATGGGGAACACATGTAAATTCATGGCTGATTCATGTCAATGTATGGCAAAAACCACTACAGTGTTGTAAAGTAATTAGCCTCCAACTAATAGAAATAAATGGAAAAAAAAAAGAAATTTTCTGATTCAAACTTCTCATTTTCTGGATATAAGGAAACTGAGACCCGGGGAAAGGGAATTCTTTGCATAAATTCACGCAACGTATAGGCAACAGCAGAGACAGCTGAGGACCCGGGGGTCCTGACTCCTTGGGCCTGCCCACAGCACTCTCATGGCTCCATTTACACCCTGACCAAGGCTGACAGGTGATCTAGCAAATGGAGCTCAGGTAGCCCAGGACAAATCCATTCTCAGAATCATAAAATCTCAACACACTCAACCATGCCAGCCTTTGGCATCAGGTAAGTTTCAATGCAGCTGCACAAAGAAACTTAAAACGTCCCCAGCTTTTGCACACTAGTTGCTTTCTTTTTTTAAATTGGAGTAGATTTGATTTACAATCTTGTGTTAGTTTCTGCTGTACAACAAAGTGAGTCAGCTATATGTTTAGATGTGTCTCCTTCCTCTTAGATCTCCCCCACCCACCTCCATCCCACCCCTCTAGGTGGGGCTGTCAGAGCACCAAGCTGAGCTCCCTGTGCTACAAAGCAGCTTCCCATTAACTATCTATTTCACACGTGCTGAGGAAGATTGATGGCAAAAGGAGAAGAGGGTGGCAGAGGATGAGATGGTTAGATAGCATCACTGACTCGATGGACATGAATGGACCGGGAGCTAGTGGAGGACAGAGAAGCCTGGTTTGCTGCAGTTCATGGGGTTGCAAAGAGTTGGGCACGACTTAGCCACTGAACAACAACAGCAAATCTCCCATTTCATCCCCTCCTCCCCTTCCTCCCATATCTATAAACCCAGCTAGAAGTTCTATTACAATAGAAAAAGAGAAAACTGGATAGCTGCCTTTGGTTTTCACTAAGTTCATTTTCTGGGCCCTGCACCTTCGGCCTCTCCTTCCCCAGGTCCTGAACACCCTTGATGCCCTGTCTTATCAATAGCTTGAAGTGTAATCACCCTCCACCCCAGCCCCACACCTGCATCGTCCCCAGCTCAGCAACTGTTACCTGCTTCTCTGGAGAGCCAGTGATGGAGCGGGGGCGGCACGTGGAGGTGGGCGGGGCCATACTGGGTGGACGAGGAGATCCAATGGCTGAGTTCTAATCCTAACTCTGTGTGCGTGCTGCGTGCTAAGTCGCTTCAGTCTTGTCCAACTCTTTGTAAACCCCACGGACTGTAGCCCACCAGGCTCCTCCATTGGTGGAATTCTCCAGGCAAGAATAGTGGAGTGGGTTGCCATTCCCTTCTCCAGGGGATCTTCCTGACCCAGAGATCCAACCCCCATCCCTTGGATCTCTTGGAATTGGCAGGCAGGTTCTTTACCACTAGCGCCACCTGGGAAGCCCCAGTTCTGACTTTGCTCATCACTTGTTCTATGATCTGCTTCTAATTATTACACTCTCTCTGGACTAAGAGAAAGAGTGTATTGCAGATCCAGAAAAGGACAAAATGAAAATTAAAGGGAAGACATCCTCCATTTACTCTACAGAGAGCCTGGCACACAGACTGAAAAATATGTGTATCACCTTTTGAACACTCAGGAAAGCATTGGTAATGGAA
Organism: Odocoileus virginianus; assembly: GCF_023699985.2. Classification (NCBI taxonomy): domain Eukaryota; kingdom Metazoa; phylum Chordata; class Mammalia; order Artiodactyla; family Cervidae; genus Odocoileus; species Odocoileus virginianus. Next base: position 14,691,289 of record NC_069690.1, on the reverse strand, counting down.
ATAATCCATTAATTGGGAAGCTGGTTAGGCACATCTACCTCTACCCAGTGGAATGTTCTGGGACTTATGAGAAGAATGAGGCAGCTTTACTGTGCACTTATATGAAGGGATATTCAAAATACAGTAAGTACTAAGAGTTAGAGACAGAAGGGTGTGCATAGCAGGAAGCTGTGTGGAATCATAGGCGCTCGGATTTACGTAGTCACTTGTCTGTATAAAATCCCTCTGCAAGGATTCATGAGAAACTGTCTCTAAGGAGAGGAACTGATGACCTGAGAAGAAAAAGAAAGACTTGGTTTTTACCCTAAGAGCTTCTTACATTTTATACCAGGAAGGGTCTACAGTAAGAGATAAGAAAGAAAAAGGAAATGTTTTGTGATAATTATTTTTTTTGGAAATACAAGACAAAATATTCTTGTTTCAAATACTTGCATATTTTTAAAAAGTGACTTCTCTAGTATTAATTGTTGTTGGTTTTTAGACTTCTCTCCACTTCCTGTTGTAAATGGCATCCGTAACATTCATGTTGCTTTCAGGTTCCTTTAGCTTCTGCTAAAATTGACTGGCTCAGTTCTCCTTTCTCCTTTCGAAATTCAGCTCCATTTTAAAAGGAAGTTAATCTGTTCGTTGCAACTCCACCCCTAATTTTTTTAAAATAGATTATTTGGAAAGACTTCTCCATTGTCTTGGTTTCCTCTAATGTCTTTCCGTGTCTAGTGAAACATGGGATATTTTTGTAATTAGGTTCTCCTTGACCCAGAGGAAATCTAAGCGAAATTCAGACATGGAGTTATTTAACCTTTTCCCATCAGAGTGTAGGCAATGGAAGTTTTGTTGAAGGCGGATTGAAGGGCACACTTGTGGGCTTGAGGCCAGGCTATAGGCTCAGGGAGGTTCATTTGTTCGCTACAGGTCGGTACCCACAGATGATGTGATAAATATTTAGTCTTGGGCTCAGAGAGTTTTTTCCTCTGGACCTTAACTGCCCCTTTTAGAAAAGGTGAGACCTCTTGAAAAAGCAACTGAGGCCTTGCCTGGTTCAGCTCTGTCCATGTTCATTGTGAGGGTTTTCCTCAAATCCCCCAGAAGCCATGACCCTCCCCCCTCCTGGCCCAGCCCTGGTAAGGAAGAGACCCCAGATGCTGAGGAGGAGGAGAGAACCTGAAGGAAGTCCTGGATCTTGTCAAGCTGGCCTCTTCCTCCCAGAGCCTCGCCCTCTGCTCCTCTTAGGGAGAGAAAAGGATTTGTCAGGATGCTCACATCTCAAGGGACAGAAATCCCTAAACTGAACTTGCTAAAAACGCCCCACTAGCTTCAGTTCAGTCCCTCAGTTGTGTCCAGCTCTTTGCGACCCCATGGGCTGCAGCACGCCAGGGCTCCCTGTCCATCACCAACTGCCAGAGTTTGCTCAACCTCACGTCCATCGAGTCGGGGATGCCATCCAGCCATCTCATCTTCTGTTGTCCCCTTCTCCTCCTGCCCCACTAGCTTAATGGCTCCTATAACCCAGAGAGAGAGCTGTACTTGGGGACACTGGACCAGCGGCCTCCCCAGCTGTCGGAGCTCTCCATCCAGCCCATCTACGTTATTTCGAATGTGGTCTTGATTCTATCAGCAGGAAAGGAATCGTCTTTCCCACCACAGAGATGCAGCCACCAGCCCCTCTGAGTCAGAGCCAAAGGCTCAGCTGCCTATCAGAAAAAGGACCACTTTCTCCCACATCCTATTAGAAAACCCCCGGGGCGTGGAGGCCTGGCAGCGGTCATTGGCCCAGCAAGAGTCACACGCCCATATCTGTACCAACCAGCACACCAAGAGAACCATGTCTCTCCGTCTTTCCTGCTTAAGTATCATCTCCTTGGAGAAGTCTCCCCTGAAGCTCTGATTGCAGGAGTATCTCTCTTTTACAGCACTCATCTGAACTCCACTTATGCATGCTTGTGTGATTATTTGGTTAGTATCTGTCTCCCCCATTAAGCAAAAGCTCCACAAGGGTAAGAACTGTATAGCTTTTCTGTCACTGTATCCGTAGCACTTGGCACACAGACAGACACATAACAGTAGGTAGTGGAAATATATCTATTTTTTCCAAAACAAAACAATAGGAAAGTGAACCATATAGCTATCCAGGGAAGAAGCATTCCAGGCAGAAAAACTAACCAGTGCAAAGGTCCTAAGGCAGAAGCTTGTCCAGGAGAACAAGGAACCAGTGTGCCTGGAATGGGTGAGAGGGAGAAGTTCAAGGTTAAGTCCAGGGAGAAAACAGCAGCTAGGTTTCTACAGAGACTGGGAAGCCATTGCAAGGACTTTGACTCTAAGTCAGAGGTTTTAGGCAAAGAATTGACATGATCTAAATTGTGTTTTAACAGGAGTTCCTTGCTTCTATAAGGGGCAAGGAGGGGGCAAGGAGGGAGCAAGGATGCAAGTTAGAAAACATGGCATGAGCCAGGTGAGAGATTATAACACCCTGAGCCAACTTGTGGAGGGGACAATAGATGTTGTCAGCATTGGATATATTTTGAAGTTCGATCAAAAGGATTTGCAGGTGGATTCATTGTTGGTTGTCAGAGGAACAAAGGACTCAAGGATTTTTAGCTGAACAACTCCAAAAAATGGAATTGTCATTAACAGAAATAAGCAAAAGTGTTAGTCTTATAATGTGTCTTGGACATTTAGAGAAAATATCAAGCCCCATACACAGGTAGATAAAGATATCTGGAGTTCATGGGTGGTGATGTTGGGAGTTATTAGGTTTAATGATATGAAAGTATCAATATTCAACCACTTGGACCTATAAAATGGTGATTTCTTTTATTAAACTATAGATTTATTATTAAACAATTTTTTGCTACTTTTATTTATTTGCTACTATTTGGCTGCATGACATGTGGGAACTTAGTTCCTGCATCCCTTACATTAGAAGCACCGAGTTTTAACCACTGGACCATCAGGGAAGGCCTGAAATAGTGATTTCTTATGCATCAACCTAGAGATGGTTGTTCAAACCATTACATTGGATTCAATCACCAAGCACTGGATGTAGGCAAAGAAGAGATGAGGTCTATTGGCTGAGCCCTGGCAATCTCCACAGTTTAAATGTCAAGAAGGTCAAAAGAAACCAGGAACGGACACTAAGGAGGAATGGGGGAAGTGGGTGGGGTGGGGGAGCAATAGAAAAACCAGGAGACTATGGTGCCTGGAAGCTAAGAGGAGAAAGTATTTCAGGAAGGAAGGGGGTGATCTACCAAGCCAATGCTTTTGAAACTTCAGAGAGCATAGACTTAACCACTGGACTTATCACTGGTCCCTGGAGGCTTTGAAAAGTTATTAGAATGGATTCAAGAGAGGATGGAAGAAAGGAATAGACGACAGTAGGGACAACTATTTACAGAGCTTATCTTTCTCTTAATACCTGAAAGGGTTGCTGTATTTGAGGATTGGCAAAGGACTGAGAATAGAATTGTAATCATACCATACAGAGCAAAATTCAGATACTTAAGTTCCAGTCCTCCTAATCAACAGCTTGTGAACCCCTTAGCTAGGAAAAGAATTTCTGTGTGTAAATTTCTAGGATCTGCTGAACTTGGCATAAACTGGTCTGATTCTACACCAGTCTGAGTTGGGAAGGTCACTTCCACATATAAACATGTTTAATAGTATAGAGATTTATCAGTCTCTGAGTATGCAGTTTTTTTTTTTTAATATTTGTTTGATTTTTGGTTATGTAGGATGTTAGTTACAGCACATGGGATCTTTCATTGTGATGCACTGGTTCCGGAGGGCATGGGCTCAGTGGTTTTGGCTTGTCAGCTGAGTTGCTCTGCAGAATGTGAGGTCTTAGCTCCCTGACCAGGTATTGAACTTGAGTTCACTGCATGGTAAGTCAGATTCTTAATGATTGGACCACCAGGGAAGTCCCTGCAACTGTCCAAATTTCTTATTTTAAGCAGAGCTCTTACTACTTATTTTCTCAAGAGGGTTACTATCTCCAGTAGCCTTGCAAAAGATCTGCAATTACCTGAAAGACTTCTCTGTCTGGCCACTCTGTAGCTCCCTCTGGGAGCTTATTAGTGATGCCAAAACAAGCCAGGCCTTCAGATTTTCAAGTACCATGCCTTTTTATCTTTTTTTCACAGCAAAACACTACCTTTTGAGCCATTTTTTGAGATCTTTGGGGAAGTTAAACCTGCAATGTAATTAATATATTTTCCTATGGCTTACACTGGGCTCCAACCCTGCCTCCCCCCAGAGTCTTCAGATAAATCACAATAGCTAGAAGGGCAGGAAGGAATTTTTGCAACCAGAGGGAAAGACAATTATTTAAATCATCTTATCTTGAAAGAACCAGGAACTCAATTACTCCAGACAGATGTAGTTCACAAGAATCTGTTAGATCCCATGATCGACCACCCCGAACACTGACCAGTTGGGTTGATGAAATTCATCCTGTCAAAAGCAGAATGTCCAGGCTGAAAAAGAACACGCATCATCAGAATGGGGGCTGTTTGTTTGCTTGGGTTTTTTGAAAGGTCATTGTTTAAAGGGTAGCCCCCTGTGGGAAAGAATTCATGAGAATTCTGTTGAATTTTTTAAGCCTGTGACATTTAGGCGTTAAATGATATTTGAAAGCTTTCTCTCTTCATGCTTTGGTCTCTATCTTTGCCTCTTTCTCTCTCTTATTCTCTCTCTCCCAGATACTTTATAAGGAAAAAGGTCGGCATTTAAATATTAATAATATATGGTTTTTATTGTACATAATATTAAACCTTTAAAATTATATAATAACCTTGAGATTTAAAAAATTCCCTTTGTAGCCACCTTTAAAGCATTTGTGGCATTGTGGTCCAGGCTGAGGGACAATTCTCATTCACAGCCCCCTTACAGACATCCAATTATTTGCCTGTCCTGGGATCTGCTAGGGATTGGCCTCCAGGCTTGGGTTTTACCTCACTCCTCGGGTGGGGACTCCCTCCCGGCACTCCTATACTCAGTGCCATGAAGTGTCACCAAAGAGAATGAGAAGTTGACTTGCCCTCGTTGTGGCAATTTTATTCAATAATAGCAACTGCCTGGCAGACAAGACCCACCCACTGGATTTGCTTCCAAAACGCACCCAGGGGGCTGTGAGATTCTGCTGTTGGATGAAAGAAACATCTTTGGTGAGACTCTAGGAGTCTGAATGGGGTCTCTGCCTTATCTATAGCACCACTAATTCTGACTCTGCTGAGCTGCAGAGCATCTTGTGAAATCTTTCCTGCAAAGCCATTCTGGATGCTCTCCAAGGCTTGGTCACCCTAGCTGGCTGGAACTCCCCAAAGGTCTTCACCACGAACAATAGCAAAGGCAAACTTACATGGAAAACATGAAGACACTCAGGACCAACCACTCCCACCCCACAGCACACATCAGTACCATCTCCTTCACAGTCCTAATATCTAGCTGCCAGGAAACTAAACAGGCTACTTGTTGAATAGGATTTCTTCATATTAACCGCTTGGAGGCCACAGTGCATCTGCCAAGATGAATAACTTGGCGTTGGTCATGGTCATCAACATCACCATCACCATCATCATCTTAAAAATGGTCCTCACCCAGGAACTGAAGGAACATACCTCAACATAATAAAAGCTACATATGACAAACCCACAGCAAACATTATCCTCAATGGTGAAAAATTGAAAGCATTTCCCCTAAAATCAGGAACAAGACAAGGGTGTCCACTCTCACCACTACTATTCAACATAGTTTTGGAAGTTTTGGCCACAGCAATCAGAGCAGAAAAAGAAATAAAAGGAATCCAGATAGGGAAAGAAGAAGTGAAACTCTCACTGTTTGCAGATGACATGATCCTCTACATAGAAAACCCTAAAGACTCTACCAGAAAATTACAAGAGCTAATCAACAAATATAGTAAAGTTGCAGGATATAAAATTAACACACAGAAATCCCTTGCATTCCTATACACTAACAATGAGAAAACAGAAAGAGAAATTAAGGAAACAATGCCATTCACCATTGCAACAAAAAGAATAAAATACTTTGGAGTATATCTACCTAAAGAAGCAAAAGACCTATACATAGAAAACTATAAAACACTGATGAAAGAAATCAAAGAGGACACAAATAGATGGATAAATATACCGTGTTCGTGGATTGGAAGAGTCAATATTGTGAAAAGGAGTATACTACCCAAAGCAATCTATAGATTCAATGCAATCCCCCATCAAGCTACCAACGGTATTCTTCAGAGAACTAGAACAAATAATTTCACAATTTGTATGGAAATACAAAAAATCTTGAATAGCCAAAGCAATCTTGAGAAAGAAGAAGGGAACTGGAGGAATCAACCTGCCTGACTTCAGGCTCTACTACAAAGTCACAGTCATCAAGACAGTATGGTACTGGCACAAAGACAGAAATATAGATCAATGGAACAAAATAGAAAGCCCAGAGATAAATCCACATACCTATGGACACCTTGTCTTTAACAAAGGAGGCAAGAATATACAATGGAAAAAAGACAACCTATTTAACAAGTGGTGCTGGGAAAACTGGTCAACCACTTGTAAAAGAATGAAACTAGAACACTTTCTAACACCATACACAAAAATAAACTCAAAATAAATTAAAGATCTAAATGTAAGACCAGAAACTATAAAACTCCTAGAGGAGAATATAGGCAAAACAATCTCTGACATAAATCACAGCAGGATCCTCAATGACCCACCTCCCAGAATATTGGAAACAAAAGCAAAAATAAACAAATGGGACCTAATTAAACTTAAAAGCTTTTGCACAACAAAGGAAACTATAAGCAAGGTGAAAAGACAGCCCTCAGATTGGGAGAAAATAATAGCAAATGACGCAACAGACAAAGGATTAATCTCAAAAATATACAAGCAACTCCTGCAGTTCAATTCCAGAAAAATAAATGACCCAATCAAAAAATGGGCCAAAGAACTAAACAGACATTTCTCCAAAGAAGACATACAGATGGCTAACAAACACATGAAAAGATGCTCAACATCACTCATTATCAGAGAAATGCAAATCAAAACCACAATGAGGTCAGGATGGCTACTATCCAAAAGTCTATAAGCAATAAATGCTGGAGAGGGTGTGGAGAAAAGGGAACCCTCTTACACTGTTGGTGGGAATGCAAACTAGTACAGCCACTATGGAGAACAGTGTGGAGATTTCTTTAAAAACTGGAATTAGAACTGCCATGTGACCCAGCAATCCCACTCCTGGGCATACACACTGAGGAAACCAGATCTGAGACACGTGCACCCCAATGTTCATCGCAGCACTGTTTATAATAGCCAGGACATGGAAGCAACCTAGATGCCCATCAGCAGACGAACGGATGAGGAAGCTGTGGTACATATACACCATGGAATATTACTCAGCCATTAAAAAGAATTCATTTGAATCAGTTCCAATGAGATGGATGAAACTGAAGCCCATTATACAGAGTGAAGTAAGCCAGAAAGATAAAGACCAATACAGTATACTAACACATATATATGGAATTTAAAAAGATGGTAATGATAACCCTATATGCAAAACAGAAAAAGAGACACAGATGTACAGAACAGACTTTGGGACTCTGTGGGAGAAGGCGAGGGTGGGATGTTCAGAGAGAACAGCACTGAAACAAGTATACTATCAAGGGTGAAACAGATCACCAGCCCAGGTTGGATGCATGAGACAAGTGCTCAGGGCTGGTGCACTGGGAAGACCCAGAGGGATGGGATGGGAGGAAGGCGGGAGGGGGGATCGGGATGGGGAACACATGTAAATTCATGGCTGATTCATGTCAATGTATGGCAAAAATTGCTACAATGTTGTAAAGTAATTCGCCTCCAAATAATAAAAATAAATGAAAAAAAAAAAAAAAAAGATCCTCACCAAGTGCTTACTCCAAGATGGAGTCAGAAGATTCCAAGATGGTAGAGTAGAAGGCTGTGTGCTCATATTCTTCTGCAAGAACTCCAAGATTAAAACTTGCTGCTGAACAATCATCGACAGGAGAATGTGGGATCCCACCAAAAAAGATAACGCATGTCCAAGGACAAAGGAGAAGCCCCAGAAAGATGGTAGGAGGGGCAAAATCACTTTTAGAAATAAACCCCATACCCACCAGAGACACTTGGAGAGCTCAAACAAACCTTGTGTGCACCAGGACCCAGAGACCCCACAGTTCAGTTCAGTTCAGTCCACAGTCGTGTCTGACTCCTTGCAACCTCATGGACTGCAGCACACCATGCCTCCCTGTCCATCACCAACTCCCAGAATTTACCCAAACTCATGTCCATTGAGTCAGTGATGCCATCCAACCATCTAATCCTCTGTCATCCCCTTCTCCTACTGCCTTCAATCTTCCTCAGCATCAGGGTCTTTTCAAATGAGTCAGCTCTTCACATCAAATGGCCGAAGTATTGGAGTTTCAGCTTCAACATCAGTCCTTCCAATGAACACTCAGGACTGATCTCCTTTAGGATGGACTGGTTGGATCTCCCTGCAATCCAAGGGACTCTCAAGAGTCTTCTCCAATATCAGTTCAAAAGCGTCAATTCTTTGGCACTCAGCTTTCTTTATGGTTCAACTCTCACATCCATACATGACTACTGGAAAAACCATAGCCTTAACTAGGGAGTTGACCGTGACTCAGATTATGAACTCATTATTACCAAATTCAGACTTAAGTTTAAGAAAGTAGGGAAAACCTAGGCCATTCAGGTATGACCTAAATCAAATCCTTTATGATTATACAGTAGAAGTAACAAATAGAGTCAAGGGATTAGGCCTGATAGAGTGCCTGAAGAACTATGGACATAGTTTTGTGACATTGTACAGGAGGCAGTGATCAAGACCATCCAAGAAAAAGGCAAAATGGTTATCTGAGTAGGCCTTACAAATAGCTGAGAAAAGAAGAGATGCAAAAGCCAAAGGAGTAAAGGAAAGATATTCCCATTTTAATGCAGAGTTCCAGAGAATAGCAAGGAGAGACAAGAAAACCTTCTTCAGTGATCAGTGCAAAGAAATAGAGGAAAACAATAGAATGGGATAGACTAGAGATCTGTCCAAGAAAATTAGAGATACCAAGAGAACATTTCATGCAAAGATGGGCTCAATAAAGGAAAGAAATGGTATGGACCTAACAGAAGCAGAAAATATTAAGAAGAGGCAAAAATACACAGAAGAACTATACAGAAAAGATCTTCATGATCCAGATAACCATGATGGTGTGATCATTCACCTAGAGCCAGATATCCTGGAATGCAAAGTCAAGTGGACCTTAGGAAGCATCACTGTGAACAAAACTAGTGGAGGTGATGGAATTCCAGTTGAGCTATTTCAAATCTTAAAAGATGATGCTGTGAAAGTGCTACACTCAAGATGCCAGCAAATTTGGGAAACTCAGCAGTGGCCACAGGACTGGAAAATGTCAGTTTTCATTCCAATCCCAAAGAAAAGCAATGCCAAAGAATGTTCAAACTACCACACAATTGCACTCATCTCACACGCTAGTAAAGTAATGCTCAAAATTCTCCAAGCCAGGCTTCAACAGTACATGAACTGTGAACTTCCAGATGTTCAAGCTTGATTTAGAAAAGGCAGAGGAACCAGAGATCAAATTGCCAACATCCTCTGGATCATCAAAAAAGCAAGAGAGTTCCAGGAAAACATCTATTTCTGCTTTATTGCCTATGCCAAAGCCTTTGACTGTGTGGATCACCACAAACTGGAAAATTCTGAAAGAGATGGGAATACAAGATCACCTTACCTGCCTCCTGAGAAATCTGTATGTAGGTCAAGAAGCAACAGTTAGAACTGGACAAGGAACAACAAACTGGTTCCAAATTGGGAAAGAAGTAGGTCAAGGTTATATATTGTCACTCTGCTTATTTAAATTATATGCAGAGTACATCATCCGAAATGCCAGGCTGGATGAAGCACATGCTGGAATCAAGATTGCCAGGAGAAATATCAATAACCTCAGATGTGCAGATGACACCACCCTTATGCCGAAAATGAAGAACTAAAGAGTCTCTTGATGAAAGTGAAAGAGGAGAGTGAAAAAGTTGGCTTAAAGCTCAACATTCAGAAAACTAAGATCATGGCATCCGGTCCCCTCACTTCATGGGAAATAGATGGGCAAACAGTGGAAACAGTGGCAGACTTTATTTTCTTGAGCTCCAAAATCACTGCAGATGGTGACTGCAGCAATGAAATTAAAAGATGCACCCCAATGTTCATCGCAGCACTGTTTATAATAGCCAGGACATGGAAGCAACCTAGATGCCCATCAGCAGACGAATGGATGAGGAAGCTGTGGTACATATACACCATGGAATATTACTCAGCCATTAAAAAGAATTCATTTGAATCAGTTCTAATGAGATGGATGAAACTGGAGCCCATTATACAGAGCGAAGTAAGCCAGAAACATAAAGACCATTACAGTATACTAACACACATATATGGAATTTAGAAAGATGGTAATGATAACCCTATATGCAAAACAGAAAAAGAGACTCAGATGTATAGAACAGACTTGTGGACTCTGGGAGAAGGCGAGGGTGGGATGTTTCAAGAGAACAGCATTGAAACATGTATATTATCTAGGGTGAAACAGATCACCAGCCCAGGTTGGGTGCATGAGACAAGTGCTCGGGCCTGGTGCACTGGGACGACCCAGAGCGATTGGGTAGAGAGGGAGGTGGGAGGGGGGACCGGGATGGGGAATACATGTAAATCCATGGCTAATTCATTTCAATGTATGACAAAAACTACTGTAATGATGTAAAGTAATTAGCCTCCAACTAATAAAAATAAATAAATAAAATAAAAAATAAATAAATAAATAAAAGATGCTTGTTCCTTGAAAGGAAAGCTATGGCCAACCTAGAACGCATATTAAAAAGCAGAGATGTTACTTTACCAACAAAGGTCTGTCTAATCAGAGCTATGGTTTTTCCAGTAGTCCTGTATGGATGTGTGAGTTGGAAGCACTCACACACATCATTGGAAGCACTGATGCTGAAGCTAAAACTCCAATACTTTGACCACCTGATGCGAAGAACTGACTCACTGGAAAAGACCCAGATGCTGGGAAAGACTGAAGGTGGTAGGAGAAGGGGACAACAGAGAATGAGATGGTTGGATGACACCACTGACTGTATGGACATGAGCTTGAGTAAGCTCTGGGAGTTGGAGATGGACAGGGAAGCCTGGCGTGTTGCAGTCCATGGGGTGCCAAAGAGTCAGACACAACTGAGTGACTGAACTGAAGTGCCTACTCTATGCCAGGCATGTAGCGCTCAGTGTTTACATGCACTGTTAGCTCAGTGAAGCTTCATGACAAACACAATTGGTAGTTATAATTCTAATGATCCCCGTTTTACAGAGAAGGATACTGAGACTCAGAAAGTTAGTTAATCAGGGTCATCTATCCAGGAAGTGGCAAAGTGAGAATTTGAACCCAGATTTGTTAGTTCCCAAAATTCATGTTTATAATTATCATATTGTACTGCTGTTACAGTTAAGGATATCATCAAATGTCTCAACATTACCCAGGAAGTTGATAACCTCCTCCTTGGGATATAATACACTGTCCACATTCACCTTCTGTGTTTAGCAGACTGCAGAGAAAGTCTGACAATTAACTCCCCAAGGCAGTGAAGTGCAGTGGAAAGAGCCCAGATAAGGGTATATTTTCTGGGTCCACCCTTCATGGCTATGATTTTTAGTTGAGGTTCACTCATGCCCCTCGTCCCCCACATTTGTACCTGTAGAATAAACCTTAATTATACCTGGGTGTCTTAGCTCAGGCACTTTTGATTGTAAGTGATGGAAATAAAGCCAATTCAACTTTTCACTTAGCACAGTCATTAGCAAATAGTGGAAGCTCCATAAATATGTGTTAAATGCACAAGTGAGTATCTTAAGAAAATAGGGGACTTCCCTGGTGGTTCAATGGTTAAGAATTTGCCTCACAATGCAGGGAACATGGATTTGATCCCTGGGTGGTAAACCAAGACCCCACATGCCACAGAGCAACTAAACCCATGCATTGCAAGTATTGACCCTGTGCACTGTGGATCCTGCACACCACAACTAGAGAGTCCACGCACGACAAGGAAGGAGTCCATTGCTGTGACTAAGACTCGGTACAGCCAAATAAATAAATAATTTTTAAAAAAAGAAAATAGGAAGGGTATCAGAAGGATACCGGGGCATCTCGTAGCATCAGCAAGAAATCTGAACATCAAACCCCCAAAAGATCAGGTCATAGGCAGGTCTAGTGATGCCCAAAGGAGGAATCCATGGCAGAGGGTGGGCAAAAACTGTGTCTGCCAGCTTCTCCTAACATACCTCTCCCTGAGCCTGGCAATACCTGGAGAGTGATCTGCTACGTATGTGTGTGTGTGTGTGTGTGTGTGTGTGTGTGTATTTGGAAGGCTAAGACCTCATGAAATGGGGCATAGATATGTAATGCTAAAACAGATGGAAAACAGCAGTTTCATTTAGGTTCTAGTTCCAATCAAGATTCAGAACAAGCACAGCTGCTTGTCTCCTACCCAAGAACTTCTCCAAAGGAACCCCAAGGAATTAGAAAGGAAAGACTAAAAAGCCAGGAGAAACTTCTGAAGGTGAGGTGCTGTTTTGAACTGGAGAGGAGGGTGGAAAGTCATGCAGCTTTAGTCTGCACAGGCGTCAGCTCTGCACAGTAATGAAAAGTGTAACAGAGAGGGGTAAATGTTAGGAATGCTGGTTTTACTGTTTCCCAGTCATAGCTTCTAGAAAAGCCTATGGAGACTCAACCCTCTGGTCTAGGAATCCTCAGGAGTAAAAGTACAGCAATGTAGCAGTCCTGTGCTTAGAAGAGGCTGAGGCAAGCGGATGGAGGCACTGACTATTGGGAGTCACCTCCTCTCCTGCCCTGTCTGAACCTCCAGGGCTTTACAGTGTAAGGAGTGTGTCCTCTGAAAGCTGTCCCTCCCAACCAGTACAGGGTTAAAACCTGACCTGAGCCTTGTCTCGGGGAAATGTTCTCTGATGCCTGGGGCTCCCACCCTTAAGGCTCACCTCCCCCTGCTCACTGAATTCATTGAAATTGGAAAGGAGGGATCTGGCCTCTTAGCACAAGCATTGCCCAAATGCATTGCCAATATTCGCAAGAAAAAAAAATGAGCTCACAAGCCAAAATAACAAGACAATTGAGAACCACAAATGTTTTCATTGTAAATAGAGTTCTTTCTGGGACCAGAGGTGAAGGCTGGGCAGAGGACTGAGATTCTAGCACTGGGGGGAGGTGAGGAAAGGGGGCTGGTGTCTTTATCAACCACATACCTCATGGTAGGTACTGGATAAACTGCTATGTAAGTCCTCCTAAAGAAGGTCATCTTGCTTAATGCTAACCTGTATCCTTTGAAATGGGACTTGCAGCTTCCACTTGACAATGAGAAGTTGAGGATCAGAGTGGTTAACTGGTTTATTGAAGGACATCCAGTTTACAAATAGCACCACTGAGATTTTAAGCTAGACTTGAGGTCTTGGAAATCCAGGTTCATGTCACTTCCTGATTGTGTGAACTTGACCATGTCAGTTAACTTCTCTGATTTAACTCTGTTTTTTGGCAGAATAGGGATGAGAAGTGTATCTAACTCATCAGGTTGTGCACTGAACTTAGACCAGCTCCTGACAGTTATTTAGTACTCAATAAAGATAGCTTGTTATTTCTATTATCCTCGCCTATATGTTCTCCTTCCTGGAGAAGGGGATGGCCTGGCTGGCTACAGCCCATGGGGTCGCAAAGAGCCGGACATGACTGAGCGACTAACACATGCACATGTGTTCTCCTTAACAGTCTGTCCCTTGGGTAAAAGGTAATATATCACTTCTCTTACCTTTTCAGTTTAATTTCTATTTTATATTGGAGTATAGTTGATTTACAACATTGGGTTAGTTTCAGATATTCAGCGAAATGATTCAGCTATCCATACATATATCCATTCTTTTTCAGATGCTCTCCCACGTAGGTTATAAAAATATTGAGGAGAGTTCCCTGCACCACTGTAGTTCTTTGTTGATTATATATTCTATATATTTTATTATATATTTTAGTGGGTATATGTTCATCTCAAGCTCCTAATTTATCCCTTTCCCCTAATCATCTCTCTTCTTGTTTAAATAACAACCAGTTGGTACTGTTACTTTTGCTTCTTAAAAAGGAAGTCTACCCACATGGTCTAGAAGAGGAGAAGCGAACTTGGGTTCTGAAATCAAGCCCCAATCCTCCAGCAGATGTCTCAAACTGAGAGATTAAACCCTCACTTAGGAAAAAAGATCCCTCCGAGTGCCCAAAGGACACAGCCATTATCACAGAAAGGATTCCATCCCCAGATCGTATCTTATTTTATCCAGAAATGGTCACAGGCCGACACTGAAATATAAACCATTGAGAAGTGCCTTCTTAACTAATTGACTATCTATGCAGTGGAATACTATGAAACTCTCACAACTTATCAATTCAAAGGTGTTAAAGCAGAATACACACACACACACAGAGGCACTTCTGAAAATGTTCAATGCAAAAAATACAAAGCAAGGGTCAGACCATGATGCAACTATGGGAAAGATAGCTGTCTATGAGAACAGACTAAGATAAGATTCAGTAAGGCATGTTAATGTCCAGGAATATAGGTAATATTTAGAAATGTTTTTGCAGTTATAGTACTTTCAATAGAAATGTAAAACATTGAGGAATAGACCATTTTATATTTATATTAAAACATCTTGGGTATTGCCTGGTGATCCAGTGGTTAAGACACCACACTTTCACTGCCAAGGGTCCAGGTTTGATCCCTGGTTGGGATACTAAGATCCCACAAGCCATGGGGCCAAAAAAAAAAACACAAACATATTACACCAATCTAAACCTAATGCATTCTTCTTTTGCAGGAGATTAAAACATATGTAATCTAACATAGATTTACCATATCCATACAAAACACAACATCACCCTAACCTACAGAAATTTTCAGAAGGGCAAGTGAATTCATAACTATAACTGAAATAGGATGCTGTTGCTAGTCAAGAACCCCTCAATGACTGACAGGAAGAGAGGACCTACTACGTGCCAAGCACTTTGCAGAGTTTCCTGTGGAATCCCTATGTTATCCCTACAATGTATGTATCATATTCGCATACAGATGGGGAAGTGAGACTTGGAGAAGTGAAGAGACCAGCCCAGCATCACACAGTTTCTGGGTGTGACTTCACCTCACCACACCGTGATACTCATCAGTTTCAGGCACAATCAGAGACAAGATCAGTGGGTTTTGCAGGTTTCTCTTAATCAACCTCAACCTCCCCTCACAGTCTCTTTGCAAGGCAGCCCATCTCCTCCCCTTACCAGAGGGTGAACTCCCCCTCCCCAGGCTGAGCTCCAGAAGTCCTGGCACCTCACCTTCCTCATCTCTGACACTGGGCCAGGCAGGAGTTAAGAAATGATGGACCAAAGAGACAAGAATTTCCAAGTCTTCCCTGATGGCTGCCCCATGACATGAAGACCCCGAGTTAGTACGAAGGTGCCTGCCACACAATGGCAGGCATGTACCTGTGGCTGTGAGTGGTGGAAATGTCACCTAACCACAGATGCTGTGGTGTGATTGATACGACTGATATGCGTGGAAATTTTGAAGGAAAGGACAAGATAATACCAGAGAAGATATCAGAAATAAACAAGGTGAGGGACTTCCCTGGCGGTCCAGTGGCTAAGTCTCCGTGCTCCCAACCCAGGGGGCCTGGGTTCAATCCCTGGTCAGAAAACGAGATCCCACATGCCACAACTAAGACTTGGTGCAGTCGAATAAATAAATAAATATTTTTTAAATAAAAGATTGTTTAAAAAGAAATAGACATGGTAAAGCAGGCTTTAGTCTGTGAATTATGCTGGGCCACTTGGTCAGTGCATGATCAGGATCTGGTATATAACATTGTCAAATTAAACACTGAATAAGTGTTTCTTAAATGGATGGATGAATTCTGATTATTTCCTGAATCCATGCAACTCGGCTTTGAAATCCCACAGGCATACTAAAATCAACATGCTGCAAACTTAATTCACTATCCCCTCCTTTGTCCCCAAGCCATCCCCTCATCCTGTATTCCCACCCATGGGTGAAGGAGGCTTGGTCCATTGGTTATCCAACCAGAATCTAAGCTGTCACCCTTGACTCCTTCCTCTCCCTCACCGGCCCCATCTCACCAGTCACTGAGTCATGGCAGTTCTCTGTCTTAAATATCATTAAACCCTTCTGTCTCTTCTCCAAGCCTGGAGGTAACCATTTTGGTTGATAGCCAGTACCATGACTGAGATCTTAGGCTTAGCATCCAGACTACCTGGACCACCATATGCCAGCTTGAGCCCATCAGTAGACCACTCAACTTTGAGAGCCATCACTTTTCTCACCTGTAAGATGAGGAGGATCATAGAGGATTATTGGGTAATGATCATACGGTAAAGAATCTGCCTGTAATATGGGAGACCCGTGTTCAATCTCTGAGTCAGGAAGATGCCCTGAAGAAGGGAAAGGCTACCCACTGTAATATTCTTGCCTGGAGAATTCCATGGAAAAGGGAGCCTGGCAGGCTACAGTCCATGGAGTCACAAAGAGCTGGACATGACTGAACTATTAACACTGTCACTTTTCAAGAAGACCACTATGAGAATTAAATGGGGGCAAGGAGGTCACCTCCCTCTTCCTTAATATAAGATCCTACTGACTATTCTCTTGCTTCAAGTCCTGACCTTTTCTTCCCCAAATAGCCAGAGGAACCAATCTGAAATGCAAGTATGCTCTGTCACTCACAGTTCTTAGTAGAAAAAGCCTGCCTGGGGGAGTCATAAAATCCTGAATTCCAACTCATGGATGCCCGTAAAAGCCAGTTACTTTGATTCTCTCACATCCTCAATATCTTCATTCCAAAACATCACTAGACATCATTGAATGCTGAGGGTTAAATGTGATAACACATAGAGAGTCCTTAACCCTGGTCATACTGGGCACTCAGTGAATCAGAGCTCTTCTTCCTTCCTTCCTCCCTTGTCAAAGGCAAGGAAAAGGGCAGGGTATGTGGGATGAAATCAGTCTCTGGGAAGAGAGACCGTGATCAGTGGAGAAAATAAAGATGACCACTGATGAGTCAGCAACCCATCTTAGGAACCCACCCTGCTTCATCCAGACCCCCTGTAAAGCAGAGGTTCCCAGTGCCGACCATTCCTCAGAAGCCTTGGCAGAGCTGGTAAAGTAACAGCTTCCACTGCCCATCACACCCTAGTCTTGAAATCCCCATGTGGGGGCCTGGGAATCAGCATTTAAATGTGCATCCTAGGTGATCCCATGGAGCATGTCTCAGTTTTTGGCTTTGCTTAGCAAGGGCTTCGGGTCTTCCCAGGTGGCACTAGTGGTAAAGAATCTGCCTGCCAACACAGGAGACATAAGAGATGCAATCCCTGGGTCTGGGTCCGAGAAGATCCCCTGGAGAAGGAAATGGCAACCAACTCTGGTACTCTTGCCTAGAGAATCCCATGGACAGAGGAGCCTGGTGGGCTACAGTCCATGGGGTCACACAGTTGGACATGACTGAATGACTGAGCACATTCATATATATATATATATATATTTATGTATATGTATGTACATACCTCTGTATGTGTGTGTATATATAGTGTATAAATATGTGCAAATGTATGTACTATATAATTTGTATACATGTTTATGTGTATGCATATATATATTCATACCCATATATGTGCTGATGAATATATGCATCTATATATACTGTATGTGTAAATATGTATACACTAGAGAGAGTGTGTATGTGTGTGTACCCTCACAATAGCCCTCATTATCAGCCCATTTAAAAATTAGAGAAATGGAGGGTCAGAGAGGTTAATTAACTTGCCAAGGTCTCAAAGCCAGATTTGACTCCAAATGTTCGTGACTGCAAAACTCACGTTCTTTCCACTCTGTTTTCTCTCCTAAAAACAATACAAAAATATATACATGACAGATCTAGCTCCCTGAAACACTTCTTCTAAATTCTATGTACATTGACTCCAGGAGTTCCCCAAATGTGTCTTATCAAACCCAAAGGTTTGAGAGTCCTTTGGATTGCAAGGAGATCCAACCAGTCCATCCTAAAGGAAATCAGTCTTAAATATTCATTGGAAGGACTGATGTTGAAGCTGAAACTCTGATACTTTGGCCACCTGATGAGAAGAGCCAACTCATTGGGAAAGACCCTGATGCTGGGAAAGACTGAAGGTGGGAGGAGAAGGGGACAACAGAGAATGAGGTGGTTGGATGGCATCACCGACTTGATGGACATGAGTTTGAGTAGGCTCCGGGAGTTGGTGATGGACAGGGAAGCCTGGTGTGCTGCAGTCCATGGGGTCGCAAAGAGTCAGACAGGACTGAGTGACTGAACTGACTAACCGAAACCCAAAGGTGGGGGAGTGAGGAGGCAGTGAGCTCTGCGCATTACCAGGTAGCCCAGATATGCCAGGTCACGAGGCCAGAGAGCCAGTGCCCAGGGAGCTACTCGGCCACCTCAAACCCCTGGTTCCTAACTCTCGTCTGTCTGCATGTTTTAAGACTACCTACTCTGTAACAGAATGTTTAGACTCCCATACAAGGGCTCAGGAAAAAGTGTTTGCACTTAAGAATATGGAGCAATAATTCCCTTTTGGTTTCTACCAAAATTTTGCACGTTACAAATTGCCTCTTTGCAGACTTTAAATAATGCATGACTCTCCAGTGATTATTGAATGGAGATTTTTTCCCCCCTACAATCTCTTGTGGTCTATTACTTGTCTCTGGGATTTTCATAATCTTATTCATGTTCTGTTTTGCGTCTCTGGCCTGCTCTGCACACAGCAAGGTGGCTTATTCAATAATCCAGCTGCTTGCAACCCGTGGTAGGTGGGTGGTTTCCGGCTAAACAGGTGAGGAAACCACATTCTTGACTGGGTAACCCAGTGGACGGTAACTTCCACGTAGGCAGAGTCCGGTGGTTGAAGGGATTAAAGGGCAAGGGGCCACACCCTTAGCATGATACTTGGCCCAAGGTAGGCACTTCATATTGATTGAATGAATAACAAATGGAAGAATGAATGTTGGGAGGTTATATTGCAACCTACTATCCAAAGTAGAGTCTGACCCCAGGTCTGCAACTCTGTGGTCCATATTCTTTCTGCTATATTTTGTCATCTTGCCATTATATTTTGTTTTCTGTTGTCCTTTCTCTTCGATCACATTTTTCAAAATTTGTGTGTGCCATTTATTTTTTAGCTGAGAAGAGATTTACATTTTCATAGTTCATGTGTTAGTTTTCATGAGTGTCATTTCTCTGGGCTTTCACTTTTGATCGTCATATTCAGAATTTCACACTTCTCCAGGGATTAACTGAAGGGTTAGGTGAGAAAGGCAGTCAACAGTACTGCTTCCGGGGGTAATGGCCTATTTATGGGCTGCTGGTCTGAGGGGCCCTAGGCCTCCATGTCCTTTGTTGGCATGGATAGCAGGCCAAGCACCCAGACCTTCTCTGCCAGCATCTTATCATACCCTCCCACTTGGGGGATGGATGACTAGTCAACTATATTTATCAGGAGAGGCTGAGATATTCCATGGTATCCAGAAATCCCCCAACTCATTGGCTTATAATGAGCAGTCGTCTGTGGCTTTTTCATGTTACATGTCCAGCATGGGGCTTCCAAGGGTTCTGCTCCACCCTGAGGCAGGTGGAGAGGCCGCTGTCTGGAACACTGACAGTTATCATGGTGGAGGAAAAGAGAACTTGATGGGGTCTTACACCAGCAATTAGATACTTGACCCAGAAATGTCACTTCCTCTTATGTCTTGATGGCCAGAGCCATTCATATGATCCCATTCAACCACAGAGAGGCCAGGAAATGCAGTACCACTGGGGACCCAGAAAGGAGAACCAGAAATAATTGATGAACTACACAAACGGCAGCACATCCACCAAGACCACACCCTACTTAAAACCCTTCCCAGCTCTCTCTCCCTACCAAGTTCAAGTACAAGCCCCAGGGCAGAGCACATGAGACGCTCCAAGTGTGGCCCCGACCTGCTCGACCAGCCTTATCTCCACTGCTCCTCACATGCTTCCAGTCTCCCAAGGCCCAGAGGGTTGTCCAAGCTTGTGCCTTGAACCCATTCTCTTCCCATCCCCTGATCTGTCTACGAACTCACTTATGAAGACTTGGGGCAAATAGCTCCTCTTCAGATATCTGCATTTAGAGAGGAATGCTCACTTCTGCCCTCCTTAATGCATGGCTCACTGATATCTCGCCCCTTCTGCATCTTCATGTGTACATTCCCTCCACCACTCAGACCCCATGGGACAGTGGCTATGTGCTACTCTTTTCAGAATGTGCATATGTGCTAAGTCGCTTCAGTCATGTCTGACTCTTTGCGACCCTATGGACTATAGCCCCCCAGACCCCTCTGTCCATTGGGATTCTCCAGGCAAGAATCCTGGAGTGGGCTGCTGTGCCCTCCCCCAAGTGATCTTCCCAACCTAGGGATCAAACCTGCAACTCTTAAGTCTCCTGCACTAGCAGGTGGGTTCTTTACCATTAAGTGCCACCGGGGAAACCCCATTTCAGAATATTCAGACCTAAAACTGTCCTCAGTTTAAAGGAGATATTCAGCATGTATTTCTTAAATATTTGGTGATGATTACTTTAACAGCACCTACTATTGTGTGTCTTATTAACTTGTAATAATATTATGAGTCACTATGGTTTATGGCTTCTTCTATACTTTTCCAAAGAATGGGCCACCTCCGTCATGCTGCTGTATCTTGAGACCTTCTCCATGGCTATTTGGCTGCACAATGAGATTTGACCTTGAGATTCAGGAAGGTATGTCACAGAGAAGAAACTAGACTCTGACCTACGAGAGCCCTATCATACTCAGACTTGGAAAGCCTCATTGTCACCAAGACACTCATAGCATGACTCTCATAACCTAATACTCTTCTAGAAGAATGGGTGTGGAGGGTGATACTTGTAACCTGTGCCTGGAGAGAAAGGAACTACGTGACCTTGTGAATTAGCTATGCCTCCTCTGATGGATTAGGTACATGATACTGACTCATGAAAAGAAAATTATTTACGTGCACAGGAGCATCTCTTGGAAACCAACTGAATCTTGGGGACAAAAGGAAGCAGGACTTGAGTGATGCTTGGATTTTACCTTCACTCTGGCCTGTTTCTTTTTCTCTCTAGGTTGCCTTGAACCTTCTCTCTCTACAGGCCAACTTCCTCCTCTTTCCACTCCACAGGGTGGAAAACCGGATGTTAGCAAGCTAATGGCTTTGTATGTAACAATGCAGACCATGAGGGAGACTGCGTAGCTCTCTTGGATCCAAATCTAGAAGTCTCAGGAAGAGGATACCTTGGCCCAGCCAGGGCAGAGGGTCCGCTCTTAGACCAATCAACTGTGTCCAGAAGCTGGTATCCTGTTGTGACTGAGCTGCTCCCACCATGTGGAGGAGGGAGAAGGTCCAGGTTACCAAAAGTCATCTTGACCCAGAACCGCTTAAGCCATTGGAAAGAATCAGCATTGATGAACAACTCTCGACATCAGAGGATAGAAAGCATAGCAGTTCTGAGTGCACAGCCATCATGAGGGATACTTACCAAAAATACAGATTCCAAGGTCCTGTCACTGGTAAGTTTGATTCAGCAACTCTGCACTTGAGCCAGAGCATCCACAGTTCAGACAATCGTCTCAGGTAATTCTGATGCATTGCTGGATTTAAGAGAAGCTGGCTTAGCTTGTGTTTCAACTTTAATTTTATGTCTCTGTTTTATTCATTTCTGTTTTTGGGTTTATTACTCTTTCCACTTGCCTTTCACTTGATAATTTGTACCCTTTCTGGGTTATTTAGGTAGAAACTTAATTCCCAGTTTTTCTCCTTTCTCTCTGTTAGAGACCATCACGCGCAATATTTTTTCCTCTAAGTACCAGCATGGCAGCATCCCATAAATTTATATGATATGCTGTGTTTATATCTTTGTTCTTTAAATACTCTGTTCTGAATTGCTTCCCTTTCTGTGGTTTTATTTAGGAGCACCAACTTCTATGTGACTGGCTAACCCCTTCTGGTTTGTGAGATTTATTCCTGATTTCATTGAAGTGCAGTCTTAGGATATGGAAGGCGAAATGATTCTGTCTTTTCTTATTGAATAAATATCTTTATTTCCTGAGAAGCAATGCATTCCATGAAGAATCTGTTCAAGAAGGCTAACCGGCCAAGTCCAAGATTTGGGTGTTGCTGCCCTATACCCCATCCCCATCGAACAGCCATCCTTCATGTCACTCCTTGGTACACACACGTTTAAAATTTTGCAAGCAGCAGGTGAGAAGAGCTCCTTGGCATTGATGCCTGGCTGGGCTTCTAATTAGCTCCGTGCAAGCTTGGACTAAAGGCAGGCACACCCTGGACCTTAGTAGAATCAGTTATGCAGAGCTTGCCCTACAGGATCAGCCAGGTTTCTTTAGATGAGTGAAGACATAGCAGGGGTTTCAAGAAGGCGTGCCATGCTCTACACCCACGAGTACATCACAGTCTTTCAATGAAACAGAGCTGATGGGAAGTGCAAACTTTGCTAGTGGAAATAGACCTAGGGATTGTGTCTGCCTAGCTATTATTTGGCCAATAGAAGAATATGAGCACCATTCACCTCCTTCATCCCCCAGTGTACTTCTTCCTTATGTTTAAGAATTCAGCTCAAGAGTCAATTCCTTCAGGAAGTATTCCCACCACCACCCCCCACCCCGCCGCCTCTTTCCCACATCACTGATTCCTGTACCCACAGATCAGCTCAGGTCATCCCCCTGGTCATCCCTGCTGCCTTGTACATCTCCATCTCTGCACTCTGAGCTTCCTAGTGGCACAGACTGGGAATTATTTCAAGGAGAGAAATATACTTGATGTCTAGTTTCTGGTGCTGAATGGAGCGATGTACTGAAGGGGATGGATAGAGCACATACACATCATCACGAGGATATGAAATGAGATATTTACTCAGCAAATATTTATGGAGCACCTACAATGTGCCAAGCGCCAGACATACGAGAGTGAACAAGAGTGTCATGATTCCTCTGGTGGGGAATGTGGGCTTCTAAACGTGCTTGTGTGTGTGTCAGGGGTGGGGGGTGGTGGCGGTTCACACATGGGTGGAATAGAGAGTGCTGTGGGAGCATACAGGACTATGCATCTCTTGCCACACTGGGAGGTCTGAGACGCTGCCTGGATGAGATGGCTTTTAATATGAGG
Source organism: Odocoileus virginianus (assembly GCF_023699985.2). NCBI lineage: Eukaryota > Metazoa > Chordata > Mammalia > Artiodactyla > Cervidae > Odocoileus > Odocoileus virginianus. Next base: position 14,667,901 of record NC_069690.1, on the reverse strand, counting down.
CTCTAGAGATGGGGAGTCAGCGATGCCCAGAAACGGGACAGGGAAAGATTGTCCATGGCAGAAGTGACAGTGGGTGAAAATGCAAGAGGATGGAGCGAGTATAATAAAAGGAGTCACAGTGTTAGTGGGTCAATGTTAGGGGGAGGAGAGGAGGTTCTGGAAAGAGAAATGAGAACCGCTGGACCATATAGGAACCTGTGAGCCATGCTAAGGGTGTTGGACTTCAAGAGCAAAGGGACCCCACTGAAGATCTCACACTCACTTAGGCAAACCTAAGTGAGAGATGGTGGCTACTGGAGCGAGGGTGGGGGCAAGGCCCGTGGGTAGGAAGGGGAGAAGAGAAATGTTTAGGAGATAGATGCATGGACTCCAGGATTGATGGGCCACAGGGGTGAAGATAGCAGGGCAGTCCAGGACGTTTGGGGGCTTCAGTGGCATCATCCATCAAAAGGAAAAGAACACCTGAGGAGATGAGGGTTTTGAGGACACGTGGAGAAGATGATGAATCAGATTTGGGCAGGTCACGTTCGCTATGTTTTTGGGTCACCTGAAGAAGACGATGTCTAACAGGCAGTTGACTGTTCATAATAACAATGACAACAACTCAGTGAGCCCCCATGACAACCTCAGAAGGAAGGAAAATGAGGCACAGAGATGTCAAGCAACTTGTGCAAAGTCACACGCCACTGAGAGGCAGAGGTGATTTGGGTTCCAGAGCTCACAGGAAGGAAGTAAAGCTCAGGAGAGAGGTGTCCTGAGCCTAGTGGTATAACTGGAAATTCATCTACACATGAATAGAAGGCCATCAAACCCACGGGGATGGACGTGATTACTAAGGGCATAGAGTCCCCCGAGGAACACTGAAGCAGAGGAACCAAAAGGTGAAACTGAGTGGATGGCCAGAGAAGTGGGAGGGAAGCCAGGAGGGAAGGCTCTTTCCAAGCCCGAGGGTAAAAAATGTGGTCCAAGGAGATACTGAATAGCATTGCCATACACTGCTCACCTAGAAGAGGAGAACACAGAAATGACTGTGGGAGTGAGAAGTAAAGAAGTCTATTGTTGCATTGGGGAAAACGGCCTCTGTAGAGTCCTGGGGGCAAAGTCCCTAAGCTAGTGAGCTGAGAAGCTAGTTGTAATGGAAGGGATATGACAGCAAGTGTAGACCAGCTCTTAAATGTGTTGTTGAAGCGGGGGCTGGAGGAAGGCCATGGCCAAGGAAGTTTCAGGCTTTGCTGAGGAGTACCTTCCCAGAGGTGCTGATAGTGGTGAAGAACCCGCCTGCCAGTGCAGGAGACGTCAGAGACGCAAGTTCGATCCTTGGGTCAGGAAGATCCCCTGGAGAAGGCAATGGAAACCCACTCCAGTATTCTTGCCTGGAGAATCTCATGGACAGAGGAGCCTGGTGGACTGCAGCCCATAGAGTTCCAGAGTCAGACATGACTGAAGTGACTTAGCACAACGCCTTGCCAGAGGGTTTATCCATCATCACTATTTTATGTTGAATATTTGAAGAACACCCAAGTCCCAAAACATCTTAAAGAAAGGAATAATTTTTCAATAGCAAAGATGGTCAAGCCTATCTAAGTGTGGATAGAAAGGTGTTAATAGAGAAGATGAGTTTGGGAATATAGGACAGAGAGTATCATCAGGTAAGTGAGGTCCCCAACAGGGCAAAAAGGGATGGACTCCAGGAGGAACAGATCCAAATAGGAGCAAGTATGCTGCTCCTGGGGAGACAGGCTGGGAGAGTGAAGACCGTGGGGGCAGAGGAGGACCACCGGCATCCCTGGGCTTGGAGATTGTAGCATCGGTCTTCTTCAGGAGTAGCCAGGAGCCTAGGTGTGATGGAGGAGGAGGTGGACAGGTAGACTGAGTCAATTTGGCAGCTTTACCAGGAGAATGTAACCCAAAGACAAAGGAGAAAAGGAAACTGTTGACAGTAAAGTGGTAGGAGACATTCCGTGGACTCCAGCCAGATTAAAGGTGCTATGAATCCTCTATTGCCATCTCCACTCCTACCCTCCACCTGCCCACTACACCCTTATCACAGGACTTATAGGGTCTAGTCAAGGTTCTTCCTTGGTCCTCTGTCTCTGATATCCAGAGCATCTTCTGGGGGTGGGGGAGGGGGAGGCTCCAGAAAAATGACATTACTCAAAACCATCAGCCTCGGGACTACGTGACCCTTGGGGACTGTCCCCAGGCTAGGTCCATTGGGAGGAAATGTGAGTCTTCCTTTTGTCTAAAGCTCTGAGGACTTTGGGGAACTTTCCAGCTCGGCTCTAATTGTAATCCCTAAGTACACATGCTATGTCCCAAAGTCAATTCATAGAGTTAATGCAGTAGCAATGTAAATCCCCCTAAGTCCTCTAATAGAAATTGACAGCCTGGAGTGTGGGATGTTCATTCTTCCAAGTGAAGACCCATCAGAGGACTCATCTTTCGATGGCCACAACAGCCCATCCCTCTGGAGCAATTACGCTATGCGACGCCAGTCAGTGGGACCATCCTAAGCTAAGTTAAAAGCAGCGAAGGTCATCAGGAGAGATCCCTGAGATGAACTTGAACCCCAGTAAAGCTAACGATAGGCTGACAAAGGAAGGCACCGAGGAAAGAGGCTGTTATTTAATAAACATCACCGGGACAGTTGGCCAAGGGGCATGGGAGACTTTATTTAAATTCATACAGCAGGCCTGTCAGATTCAGACATATCATACAGTTAATCTGTGACAAACCCAGAGACAAGGGACAAGCATCGCCACCCCTGTGGCCGATGAGGAGATAAATTCCCAGCTCCTGAAGAAACAGATAACATCAGGGCTCTGACAGATGGGTTCAGACACATAAGAACGGAAATTTTTACACCACCATGTAATAAAAAAATAAATATCAAAAGGAAAACAGTGGCATCCATTAGGTTTGTCATATCCCCCTTCCCAAGCCTGCTTACTGCCCCAAACTAATAATGGACGGGCCACGACATGACTCCCCCTGATAAGTGGTCAAAGGAGATGAACAGAATCGCACCAAGAAATGGAGACAGTAAATCACCACGTGGAAACAGGCAGCATCCCGCCAGCTAGGAAATAAAATTTAGAACCAAGCACCTCTCAGGTCTCATTACATGACTATTAAAGTCGCAATAAATAAATAAATAAATAAATGTGATGAAACCCAAGATGGGCAGCCAGTGAAAACACATCCTTCGGCACTGCTTTTGAGAAAGACTGGACCAATTTATATAAGCAATCAGGCAATCAGAGTGAGAGCTGTTTATATTCTCCAACCTGGCAATCCTTTCTCTGGTAACAGAGTTCATAGTATTAGCCCCAAAGAAACAAAAACACATCAGTAGTGGTATTGCCTGTGATAAGGTCAAAGAAGAGGGGCCTGGCCAAATAAAGCAAAATGGGTTAAGAGTGGGATAAGATGATGCCACTGTGAATGATGGATGTGGGGGCATGGTAGGTTCTGGAAATGTTTCTATGAAATATCCATGGTCATCATGAGTATGCACCTCAAATATCTTCCTGGGTATTGACAAAGAGTAGACTTTGGACTGGATAGCATTCCCTTCAAGTTTAATGCTTGCTGAGATTTTATAAGTTGAATACAGGATAGCATTCCCTTCAAGTTTAATGCTTGCTGAGATTTTATAAGTTGAATACAGAATTTAGTCATCCATTCACAAATCGATGAGTGTTGACCCCATGCCAGACAATAGAGATATTAAGATGAGGAAGAAATGTTTCTTAACCCTAACAGCCCGTGGTCAAAAGGGAAGATAGGCACACAGAGAGACCCGCATGCAAATATACATACACACACATACATACCACACCTGAGTGTGTGGCAAATGGTACGAGAGGTGTAGATGCAGTGTCACGCACAGGAGGCCGAGGGTGTGGACAGCATGACAGAACATCACAGGCAGAGACAGGACAGCTCAGAGGTTGGGCAGACGTGGAGGGAGGCAGTGTTCCAGGCGGGAGAAGCGGAATCGCGCAGGCAGTGGCCATAGAAGCTCAGCGTGTGTGTGTCTCTGTGTCTGTGGGTGTCTGTGTGTGATTGTGTGTGTGTGTGTGTCCGTGTGTCTCTGTGTGTGTCTGTATGTGTCTGTGTGTCTGTGTGTGTGTCCGTGTGTCTGTGTGTGTCTCTGTGTGTGTCTGTGTGTGTGTGTCCGTGTCTCTGTGTGTCTGTGTGTGTGTGTGTCCGTGTGTCTCTGTGTGTGTCTGTGTGTGTGTCTCCGTGTGTCTGTGTGTGTGTCTGTGTGTGTCTGTGTGTTTGTGTGTCTCTGCGTGTGTCTGTGTGTGTCTGTGTGTGTGTCTCTGTGTGTCTGTGTGTGTGTCTGTGTGTGTGTCTCTGTGTGTCTGTGTGTGTCTGTGTGTGTGTCTCTGCATGTGTCTGTGTGTATGTCTGTGTGTGTCTATGTGTGTCTGTGTGTGTCTGTGTGTGTCTGTGTGTGTCTGTGAGTGTGTGTTTGTGTGTGTCTGTGTGTGTCTGTGTGTGTGTCTGTGTGTGTGTCTGTGTGTGTCTGTGTGTGTCTCTGTGTCTGTGAGTGTGTGTTTGTGTGTGTCTGTGAGTGTGTGTCTGTGTGTCTCTGTGTGTGTGTGTGTCTGTGTGTCTCTGTGTGTGTCTGTGTCTCCTCTATCACCATAGATCTGGTGAGTCTGGAATGCTTCTCTCCTGGGGCCCAGAATGGTCTTCCCACGGTCACGTCAACCCTGCTGTTTCTCATCACTACCTTCCACTCCTAAACCACCCCCGTTCCCCGTGCATCCCCACCAAACACACACATGCCTTCCCGAAATAATTCAGGGCCATCTGCCCTGAGTAAAAATGACCTGGCTGTGCTGTATGCTATGTGAATAGGATTATTCTAAAGCCAGTCTAAACAGGAAAGGATTCTGGTAGAGTCCACATCTTATTCACAATGGAGTGTTCTTTCTTAAAGGAATGCTTGGAAAGGATCCAAGCATATTGAAAGGACACATGGAACCTCAGATGAAATTATCTGTTACCAGTTTCCTGAATGTGCTGGCTATAGAAACTGCTGTTAATAAATCGAGTAAAGCGGGAAAAGTCAATCAGGAAAGCCAGCCCCCGACTCAGATAAACATTAACAGATGTGTGGCATGTAGAATGCCATAAAGCGCTATTAGAAGAGTAAGTAGCCACAGGTTGGCATTTGAGTGTCAATGTTTTGAAAGCTGTGGGTGTTATGATAATTCCGCATACAGTTTCATTTGACCAGGTACGGCTTGGCATTTAGAAACTTGTCTGTCTGTGAGAGGGAATGCTGAGAGCTTTGAAAAGGAAACGAGGACATAAATCAAGAGGTTCTTATGTGAAAGTAATAAAAGAAGGGGTTTGATGACATGGTATGATCACCAATACATCAACATCAACCCATGACTTTAAAAAAACAAAAAGTCCTTTCTCAGCTGAGACGACCCAGTGGCCAATGGAGATGCCTTGCTTGTTATCAAGAAGCATGGACGTGATATCAACACAGTCACAAGTGCAAACGCAACCACTCCTGACTGTTATTCTTAGAAGACTGGGATTCCCTGAAGGATGGACCATTCTGGAGATAGATTCAGGAAAGAAAGCTGAATCAGGAGCACCTAACGACTAGAGAGCAGTGAGGTTCTGGTTGGGGTGGGGAGCGCCTATCCGACCACCCTGGGGGTAAGCGGTTAGGAGGATCCCTCTTGGGGAAGTTGTCAAGCAAAAAAACAAGTGGAACTTGAACTTGGGCATCAAGACAATAATTACAGCCCCTGAGCCGGCTGAGAGTCTATAAAAGATACTTGAGTCGGGGTTGGTCCTTTGAAAGGGAGTGAACGTTAATATAAAGTGAGCTGACAAGATGGAAAAGCAGTAGCTGAAGGGCTGTTCTCGCAAGTCAGGAAAGGCTGTACGTCGATCACACCGTGTTATCAGCAATCCATCCCCAAGCTTCTGTGTGTCTCCAAGTTACAAATTACAGCCGCTCTTGCCCGACAAGCCTTCAGACATCCCCAGCGATTTAGCTGAAGTTGCAGAATGTGTGCAGATGATTCTATCAGGATGTCTTTAAATCATGTCTGATGTGTGTTTGAGAAGAAAAGAGGGGAGTGGAGAGACGGGAGAATCCCCTTGAGGGTTTATGTGCCTGCCTCTGCCCTGAGAATGGGTCACGTAACCAGCCAAGGGTGCTGGGACCTGGGCTTGAAGAAGAGTTGGAGGGGAGTCTTGTAAGACTGGCCACAAAGACTGGCTGACTGCCTGGCCACCCTGCAGCCACGTCCTTCCAACCCTGCATGCATGCATGCTATGTTGCTTCAGTTGTGTCTGACCCTTTGTGATCCTATGGACTATAGCCCGTCAGGCTCCTCTGTCCATGGGATTCTCCAGGCAAGAATGCTGGAGTGGGTTGATGAGCCCTCCTCCAGGGGATCTTCCTGACCCAGGGAGAGAACCTGCATCTCTTGAGGCTCTTGCATTGCAGGCGGATTCTTGACCGCTGAGCCCTTGGAGCAGTCCAAGCTTGTCATTTGGGTTGCAATCATGTGGCAAAGACTTCTCTCTGATCACCAACGTCTATGTCCTCCTCTTGGCCCGCAGCTAGACTGTCTTTCCCAGGGTCTGGCCGTCACATGATAAAGGTCTGCCCTGGCCAATGGGTGATCACCAGGGACATGTGTCACTTCCGGGACCGCCCCCCACCCCCACAACTCCTGGTGAACCTTCTCTTTGCTGGAGCCCCTCTCCGGCTGGCTGAATGGAAGTGACCCTTGGGTTGTTTACTGGAAGCCCTAGTTGAAGGTGGCCGAGCTTCCAGCAGCCCAGGGTGGGTCCAGAGACACCACGAAGGGCAGCCTCCTGATGACCTGATCGCACTCCAGGCCCGTGGCAGAAGGAGGAAATATATGACTTGCATCTAGAGCCTGTTATACAGAGGGAGGTAAGTCAGGAAAAGAAAAGCAAATATCCTATATTAACATATATATATATATATATATATATATATATATATATATATAATCTAGAAAAATGGTACTGATAAATCTATTTGCAGAACAGGAATAAAGACAGACAGAGAATGGGCTTCTGGACATAGAGGGGGAAGGAAAGGGTGGGATGAATTGAGAGAGTGGCTTTGACATATGCACGCTACCTAATGTGTAAAATAGACAGCTAGTGGGAAGCCGCCGTGTGATACAGGGAGCTCAGGCTGGTGCTCTGCGAAGACCTGGAGGGATGGGAGGGGACTTGGGAGGGAGGCCCGAAAGGGAGGGGACATGTGCATACTCATGGCCGATTCATGTTGTTGTATGACAGAGACCAACACAGCATTGTAAAGCATTTTGTTGTTCAGTTGCTAAGTCGTGTCCGGCTCTTTGCGACCCCATGGACTGCAGCATGCCAGGCTCCTCTGTCCTTCACTCTCTTCTGGAGTCTGCTCAAATTCACGCCCACTGAGGTGGTGATGCTGTCTAACCATCTCATCCTCTGCCGCCGCCCCCTTCTCCTTTTAGCCTTCACTCTTTTCCTTCGCTCTTTCCCAGCATCAGAGTCTTTTCCCATGAGTCGGCTCTTCACATCAGGTGGCCAAAGTATTGGATCTTCAGCTTTAGCAATCATCTGCTGATTAAAAATAAATTTAAAAAATTATAATATATTATATGTAAATACATATATATGCATATACATATATAGCTTCTGTTGCATCTGAGGGTTTATTTGTTACAGCAGCAAGAATCACCCTAACCCACACGGATGGCAGAGAGTTAAAACAAGTCACCCAGCTCTGACTCTGACTGAACCACCGGATGGATATTTCCCAGACCCCTTGCTTGGTTTTTTTTGGCAACTGGAGGGACGGTGGCAGCACACACTGAGGGCTGGCCAACAAGGGGGCGTTGGTGGCTATCTTGAATGGCAGCCCCCTGGGGCCGCAGGAGGAGAATCAGATGGACAAGATGCTGCAGGGTCACCAAGTCACAGGCATCTTGCCCTGTGCTGCGTGGACTATGATCTGCTGGGCCTGGGAGGTGCTGGATGTTGACAAGGGCAGAAGGCGGCTCTGAGCATCAGGGCAGCAGCGGCAGGGAAGGGGGCTCACGGGGAGAACCAGGCAGTCAGCCGCACGGGGGGCACATTGGCCCGCGCCACGCACCTGGAGCTCTCTTTTGAAAAGGATCCCTTCTGTTAAATGTAATAAGTCTCCTTTGAAGTAACACATGGTTGGGCTTGTGACTTTGGCTTTCAGGGCCCTGAAACTGGTTAAAAGAGCAATTCACATGAGTCACAAGGGAAGGAATGACTCGGGTGCCTGGACTGGAACGACCTCTGTCTGCAGCTGGGTAGCTCTTTAAGGAGGAGGCCTGAGTCGCTTACTAAAGACTTCTCAGAAAGTCAGAATCTGTGCGCTTGCCTCAGACCCCAGCCTCATGGTCAGTTCTTGACTTTGTACTGACTAATGGGAGCCTACGGGAGCAAGCCCATTAATGGCAAGGACGGGAAACTGAGCCCACCCAACAAAGTCCAGGGGCCGTTGATTCAAGAAGACCTCAGGATGGCTCTGATTCCAGCGGTCACGTGTCTGATGGCCCCCAGATGGGTCCAATGTGGGTACGGTTAGGTAGATGGGCGGGTCTCACTGAAATTTCAGTGTAGAGGAGACTTCATCCTATTGTGATTACAGCTATCCCAGAGGCACAGTGAGTTGGTCTGGTCAGTGGTGGTGAGCTCCCTGTCATTAGAGGCAAACAGCAGAATCAGAAGGGCTGCTTCTCAGAGACTGTTACACAGGCTCCTCTTTCTCTGGAAGGGCAGAGGCATGTGTTCCCAGGAGCTCTCAGTTCCCAAATGCTATACTTCTGAGTCTTTTCCCAAATACAGCAGCATCTATTTTATTGTATTTCCCCCCTCCAAGTTCCATTCCCCTTTCTTGGAATAGTAAATGCCCCAAGCACACTTTGCAGGGACTACCTCTCCTAATCTATAGGCTCTGGGGATAAGGAGAGTCAACCCCAGCCCTAGGCATAAAGCATGCTATCCAAGTTGTCTAAGTTTCAATTCAGTTCAGTTCAGTCACTCAGTCATGTCCGACTGCAACCCCATGGACTGCAGCACGCCAGGCCTCCCTGTCCATCACCAACTCCTGGAGTTTACTAAAACTCATGTCCACTGAGTCAGTGATGCCATCCAGCCATCTCATCCTCTGTTGCCCCCTTCTCCTCCTGCCTTCAATCTTTTCCAGCATCAGGGTCTTTTCAAATGAGTCAACTCTTCACATCAGGTGGCCAAAGTATTGGAGTTTCAGCTTCAGCACCAGTCCTTCATTGAACACTCAGGACTGATCTCCTTTAGGATGGACTGGTTGGATCTCCTTGCAGTCCAAGGGACACTCAAGAGTCTTCTCCAACAACACAGTTCAAAAACATCAATTTTTCAACACTCAGCTTTCTTTATAGTCCAACTCTCACATCCATACATGACTACAGGAAAAACCATAGCCTTGACTAGATGGACCTTTGTTGGCAAAGTAATATCTCTGCTTTTTAATACGCTGTCTAGGTTGGTCATAACTTTTCTCCAAGGAATAAGCATCTTTTAATTTCATGGCTGCAGTCACCATCTGCAGTGATTTTGGAGCCCCTGAAAATAAAGTCTGACACTGTTTCCACTGTTTCTCCATCTATTTGCCATGAAGTGATGGGACTGGATGCCATGATCTTAGTTTTCTGAATGTTGAGTCTTAAGCCAACTTTTTCACTCTCCTCTTTCACTTTCATCAAGAGGCTCTTTAGTTCTTCACATTCTGCCATAAGCGTTGTGTCATCTGCATATCTGAGATTACTGATATTTCTCCTGGCAATCTTGATTCCAGCTTGTGCTTCATCCAGACCAGCGATTCTCATGATGTACTCCTCATATAAGTTAGATAATACAAGCACGGTAACAATATACAGCCTTGACGTACTCCTTTTCCTATTTGGAACCAGTCTGTTGTTCCCTGTCTAGTTCTAACTGTTGCTTCTTGATCTGCATATACGTTTCTCAAGAGGCAGGTCAAGTGGTCTGGTATTCCCATCTCTTACAGAATTTTCCACAGTTTATTGTGATCCACACAGTCAAAGGCTTTGGCATAGTCAATAAAGCAGAAATAGATGCTTTTTCTGGAACTCTCTTGCTTTTTCGATGATCCAGCAGATGTTGGCAATTTGATCTCTGATTCCTTTGCCTTTTCTAAATCCAGCTTGAACATCTGGAAGTTCACAGTTCACATACTGTTGAAGCCTGGCTTGGAGAATTTTGAGCATTACTTTACTAATGTGTGGGATGAGTGCAATTGTGAGGTAGTTTGAGCATTCTTTGGGATTGCCTTTCTTTGAGATTGGAATGAAAACTGACATTTTCCAGTCCTGCGGCCACTGCTGAGTTTTCCAAATTTACTGGCATATTGAGTGCAGCATTTTCACAGCATCATCTTTTAGGATTTGAAATAGCTCAACTGGAATTCCATCACCTCCACTAGCTTTGTTCGTAGTGATGCTTCCTAAGGCCCACTTGACTTCACATTCCAGGATGTCTGGCTCTAGGTGAGTGATCACCCCATCGTAATTATCTGGGCCATGAAAATCTTTTTTGTACAGTTCTTCTGTGTTTTCTTGCCACCTCTTCTTAATATCTTCTGCTTCTGTTAAATCCATAGCATTTCTGTCCTTTATTGAACCCATCTTTGGGCAAATGTTCCCTTGGTATCTCTAATTTTCTTGGAGAGATCTCTAGTCTTTCCCATTCTGTTGTTTTCCTCTATTTCTTTGCATTGATCACTGAGGAAGGCTTCCTTATCTCTCCTTGCTATTCTTTGGAACTCTGCATTCAAATGGGTACATCTTTCCTTTTCTCCTTTGCTTTTTGCTTCTCTCTTTTCACAGCTATTTGTAAGGCCTCCTCAGACAGCCATTTTGCTTTTTTGCATTTTTTTTCTTGGGAATGGTCTTGATCCCTGTTTCCTGTACAATGTCACGAACCTCCATCCATAGTTCATCAGGCACTCTGTTTATCAGATCTAGTCCCTTAAATCTATTTCTCACTTCCACTGTATAATCATTAGGGATTTGATTTAGGTCACACTTGAATGGTCTAGTGGTTTTCCCTACTTTCTTCAATTTAAGTCTGAATTTGGCAATAAGGAGTTCATGATCTGAGCCACAGTGAGCTCCCAGTCTTGTTTTTGCTGACTGTATAGAGCTTCTCCATTTTGGCTGCAAAGCATATAATCAGTCTGATTTCAGTGTTGACCTTCTGGTGATGTCAATGCGTAGAGTCTTTTGTGTTGTTGGAGGAGGGTATTTGCTATAACCAGTGCGTTCTCTTGGCAGAACTCTATTAGCTTTTGCCCTGCTTCATTCTGTACTCCAAGGCCAAATTTGCCTGTTACTCCAAGTGTTTCTTGACTTCCTACTTTTGTATTCCAGTCCCCTATAGTGAAAAGGACATTTTTTGGGGGGTGTTAGTTCTAGAAGTTCTTGTAGGTCTTCATAGAACCATTCAACTTCAGCTTCTTCAGCATTACTGGTCAGTGCATAGATTTGGATTACTGTGGTATTGAATGGTTTGCCTTGGAAACGAACAGAGATCATTCTGTCATTTTGAGATTGCATCCAAGTACTGCATTTCAGACTCTTTCATCGACTATGATGGCTACTCCATTTCTTCTAAGGGATTCTTGCCCGCAGTAGTAGATATAATGGCCATCTGAGTTAAATTCACCCATTCCAGTCCATTTTAGTTCACTGATTCCTAAAATATAGACGTTCATGCTTGCCATCTCCCGTTTGACCACTTCCAATTTGCCTTGATCCATGGATTTAACATTGCAGGTTCCTATGCAATATTGTGTTGGACCTTGCTTCCGTCACCAGTCATATCCACAACTGGGTATTGTTTTCACTTTGGCTCCATCTCTCTATTTTTTCTTTAGTTATTTCTCCACTGATCTCCAGTAGCGTATTGGGCATCTACCGACCTGGGGAGTTCCTCTTTCATTGTCCTGTCTTTTTGCCTTTTCATATTGTTCATGGGGTTCTCAAGGCAAGAATACTGAAGTGGTTTGCCATTCCCTTCTCCAGTGGACCACGTTTTGTCAGAACTTTCCACCATGACCCATCCATCTTGGGTGGCCCTACATGGCATGGCTTGTAGTTTCATTGACTTAGACAAAGCTGGGGTCCATGTGATTAGAGTGGATCGTTTTCTGTGATGGTGGCTTTCTGTCTGTCTGCCCTCTGATGGAGGATAAGAGGCTTATGGAAGTTTCCTGGTGGGAGAGACTGACTATGGGGGAAATTGGGTCTTGTTCTGATTGGCAGGGCCATGCTCAGTAAATCTTTAATCCAATTTTTTGTTGATGGGTGGAGCTGTGTTCCCTCCCTGCTATTTACCTGGACCCAAACTGTGGTGGAGGTAATGAAGATAATGGTGACCTCCTTCAAAAGATTCCTATGCATGTACTGCTACATTCAGTGCCTCCAACCCTGCAGCAGGCCACCACCGACCCACGCCTCTGCCGGAGACTCCCAGATACCCACAGGCAAGTCCAGGGCAGTCTCCTTTGGGGTCACTGCTCCTTTCTCCTGGGTCCTGGTGCACTAGTTTCTGTTGTGCCCTCTAAGAGTCTATTTCCCAGTCCCATGTAAGTTCTGGAAGCTCTATGGTGGGGTTAATGGTGACCTCCTCTAAGAGGGCTTATGCCATACCCATGTCTGGTGCACCCAGAGCCTCTGTCCCTGCGGCAGACCACTGCTGACCCGTACCTCCACAGGAGACTAAGTTTCATGTAAGGATCACTTTGAATATTTGGGATGATTTTCTTGGGCTGGAAGTTTAGGGAGACTGCTGCAGACATGCACACAGGTGCTCCCATGGTTTGCTTTCCCATGGGTGACCCAGCCTTGGGGGTCCCAGACAGAAGGCTAACAGGTCTCCTCTCCTCTCTCTACAGCCTTTCTGAAGTCTGCATTGATTTCTTTTTCTCATTTTCTCACTCAGGACCTATAACTTCTTTCCTGTCTAGGTTTAAGGTCAGGCCATATGACAGTGATTAGTTCAGGAGTGAGTGAGCAACTAAGTCCAATCAGAGTGGATTCTAGGGTTTGTGTAGGAGCCACCAGCAAGAAACTTTATCTCTCCTGCAGGCATGGAAACAAGCAGGCTGAAACTAGTCTTCTACAGTCTTCCTGACAGTGTGTGGGGCCTCAAGATAGAGCCACCAGCAGAACTGGGCTTAGAGTCATTAAAAAATCAGGCTCTGATCATATTACCTCAGTGCCTGGATCCAGCCATAGCTGAAGCCAGAACTTTTCAGTTTATTGAAACAATATGTTCTATTTTTGATGATATTTTTTAGGGTGTGATTTTTTTTTTTCCTTCACTTTCAACAGAGAGAGAGAATCCTGGTGAATGTGATGGGTTTTCATGGAGGGGTCTCAGGAAAGAAGTTATAGGTCCTGAGTGAGAAAATGAGAAAAAGAAATCAATGCAGGCTTCAGAAAGGCTGTAGAGAGAGGAGAGGAGACCTGTCAGCCTTCTGTCTGGGACCCCCAAGGCTGGGGCACCCACAGGACAGCAAACCATGGGACCACCTCTGTGCATGCGTGCAGCGGTCTCCCTAAAATTCCAGCCCAAGAAAACCACCCCAGATATTAAAAGTGATCCTACATGAAGCTCTTTGAAGCACTGTGTGTAACAGTGAAAGATTGGAAACAGGTTTAACATCGAGCAATCAAAAGTTGGTCCAGTGAGCTTGCTACCTTCAAAATGACATTTATGAAGTGTATGTAATACCATGGAAAATCCTTATGATAGTGTGAAGGGAATCAGGGCGTGAAATGGTCTAGTTAATATGAACTCGACTATGTGAAAAGGAAAAAAAAAAAATCATATACAGGTAAAACAATGGAAGCAAATGTACCCAAAAATTAATGCTTAGGTAGTGGAATGATTTTTCTTCCTACTTTGCTCTATTGTTTAAATTCTCTTGGTCTTTTTCATAATGGAAGAGACTTTTGTGTGATGTCATTTGATGATGTATCTAGGGAGAGGGAAGCACAGAGACAGGTAATTTCTGAAATAAGAGAGACAGACGACATCACTAGTCATTTACCCTGTTACATGCAGGAGACCCTGGTGAAGTGGTCAGATCTGGTCCCCAGGGTGTCGCTGAGCAGCTAGATGACCTGTGGGTCTCTTTATCGTCCTAGACCCTGGCATCCTCCTCTGTCAAAGAAAAGGCATCAGAATAGATGTTCCGGAAACAGCTTCAAACAAGTCAGAGTGTCTAGGTTCTCCACCCATGTGCTTAGCCATACACTGAAAGAGCTCCCCTTTGAACCTCAGTTCTATGGATGGAGATGATCCACCCACACCCCCTCCCGGGGAGCTATGAGTCACTTGCAAAAGCAGGTTGTCTTGTTAGAAAGCCCCCTCCCGCGGCCTCAGCCCCAACTGCTGTCACCTCTGCCCACTCAAATTAAGCCCTCTGTACATAGCAAGACAGTGTCCTCTCTGATGGCTTTTCAGGCTGTGCCCTTTCTGGTTTTCCTAATGCAAAGCCTGATTACCTGCTCTCCAGAAACACGACTGGGCTTGCTCCATCAGACACATGTCCCGAGGGGGAAGGGTCTTGGGAATTCACAGCCATAGATTCCAAGCGTGAGACTCTTGGGATGCCCCAGGGGAGCACTTGATAACACATGTCCCACAGGACTGCCTTCTCCAAGTGAATAGAATTGTCCCCGTTTTGTTCAAGACCCAAGTCCTGGAGCTGGGAAGAGGTCCCACCCAATGGCTGATCAGAAGCTAAAACTCCAGAATGGGGGACTGGGGGGCTGCAGGACCCACCTCTCGGAGGGGCTCAGGAGTGCAAGGACAGAAGAGGTGGAGACTGGAAAGCTTCTTAAGGGTCATTTGGTCCACTTGATCCTGGGACAAATGGAAAAACACAAAGCCAGAAAGAGCTGAAACCCGCCCCAGATCACAAGGCTTGTCTGCAGCAGTTGTTTAGTCACCAAGTCACGGCCGACTCTTTTGTGACCCCATGACCGAAGCCCCACCAGACTCCTCTGTTCATGAGTTTTCCCAGGCAAGAATACAGGAGCAGGTTGCCATTTGCTTTCTCCAGGGGACCTATCCCGACCCAGGGATCAAACCCGCATCTCCTGCCTTGACAGGCAGATTATCACTGAACCACCTGGGAGGCAGCAGAAAAGTTGAAGTTAAATCTTGACCCCTGGCTTTTGCCCTCACTTCATCATCACTTCCACCTGGGGACAGGCAACAAGGGAGGGCCTGCAAGGGCAGAAGGAGGCCAAACGATGCCCCTTGGGTCCCGTGCTCTGGGCTGGGAGGGCTTCCATCTGTCCTCATTCCTGTGGGGTGCCCTTGGCATGTTCTTGCCAACCCTCACCCAGGCCTGGCTTTCCCAGAGATGCTCAGAGGGGATGGTTGGATGGCATCACTGACGCAATGGACATGAGTTTGAGCAAGCTCTGGGAGTTGGTGATGGACAGGGAAGCCTGCCGTGGTGCAGTCCATGAGGTCGTAAAGAGTAGGACACGACTGAGCGACTGAACTGAACTGATGATGGAATATCTTGTGTGAACGGGCCTGTCCACCCTACACCTGGCCTGTGGTCAACCTAGCTAAGCCAGGTTCTTTAGGGGCATGATTTGAGCATGCCCCCATCATCTCTTTTCTAATCTCTCCCCTTTCTACTTGGCAAACCCTACCCATTCTTCAAGAGAAGTGACAGCCACACATCCTCTGTGAAGAGAAGCCTTCTCTGCCTCCCAAAGACAGGTCTGATTACTCTCTCCTCTGCACCCAAACGGTTTGGTAACCACCTCTACTAGAGCTCCCCCAGTGGCTCAGATGGGAAGGAATCTGCCTGCACGGCTGGAGATCCAGGTTCCATCCCTGGGTTAGGAAGATCCCCTGGAGAAGGGAATGGAAACCTACTCCAGAATTCTTGCCTGGAGAATCCCACGGACAGAGGAGCCTGACAGACTACAGTCCATGGGTCACAAAGAGTCAGATGCGACTGAGTGACTAACATTTCTTTTTTCCTTTTATAACAACTGAGTGTTGTCTTGGATCGATACTTTTCAGCGTCAAAACACTTCTTGACGTTTGGGCCAGATAACTCTTTGCCATAGAAGGATGTCCTGTGCACAATAGAATCTTTTGCAGCATCC
Source organism: Odocoileus virginianus (assembly GCF_023699985.2). Taxonomy (NCBI): domain Eukaryota; kingdom Metazoa; phylum Chordata; class Mammalia; order Artiodactyla; family Cervidae; genus Odocoileus; species Odocoileus virginianus. The sequence goes on along the minus strand of NC_069690.1, from coordinate 14,651,651 downwards.
CTGACCTCTACCCACTAGACACTGGTAGCAATCCACTCACTCTCCACCCTCGTATGACAACTGAAAAATCATTTCCAGACATTGCTAAAACTACATCCAGCTGGCAACCACAGTCTGACAGTTGTTGGGTTTGTGTCTTTTCTTCCATTCTGAATTCTAGGAAAGGATTCCATTCTCTTCTGCATCGGTCAGTGCCCAGAACATGTGTGTCTGTGTCAGTCAGTTGCATCCAACTCTTTGTGACCCGATGAACCATAGCCCACCAGACTCCTCTGTCCATGGGATTCTCCAAGCAAGAATACAGGAGTGGGTAGCTTTCCCTTCTCCAGGGGATCTTCTGACTCAGGGATGGAACCTGGGTCTCCTGCATGGCAGGCAGGTTCTTTACCGGCTGAGCCACCAGGGGAGCCCAGAGCATAGCAGTCACTTAGAGATTGTCTACCGAATGAACGGGCTTCCCAGGTAGCGCTAGTGGTAAAGAACCCGCCTGCCAATTAAAGAGACATGAGAGACTTGGGATCAACCCCTGGGTCGGGAAGATCTCCTGGAGAAGGGCATGGTATCCCACTCCAGTATTCTTGCCCTGGAGAATCCTATGGACAGAGGAGCGTGGTGGGCTATGGGCCATAGCGTCGCAAAGAGTCGGATATGACTGTAGCGACTTAGCGCATATGCACTCACTTAATGAGCAAGTGAAGTGAATCAGAAGACCCCAGGAAATGTGGTCTGGCTCGCGAGTGCCGCTGGGTGCAATCCCAAATGTGACCACTAGAGGGAGGAGAAGGCCGCCGAAAGCGCAGGCTGGCGCTGGGAAAGGCCGGGAACCCAGCGCCTGGAACCCACCCCGCCTCACTCTGAAGGCTGCGGGTGACACGCGCTGGTTCCTCCTCTGCGGCCTGCCCTGTGAATATCTCCGCTGAGACCTCAGACCTCTGCTCTTTCCTATCTATCTTGCTCCTCCCTGGGCCTTCTCATCCAGTGTCACCATTTAAAACACCGTCTATTGCTGTATGCTGATAACTCTCAAATTTACATCTCTGGTCCTGACACCTCCCTAAATTCAGACTGCATTCCAGTTTCCTCCTTGAACCTATAGGTAGAAATAAAACCTATAGTTAGAAACCAAACATTCCCCCCCACACACTAAACCCCACTCTTCCTGCATTTCGGTCAGTGGTCACTCCATCCTTCTCATTGCTCTGACCAAAACCCTTGGACTCACTTCTCCCTCCCCATTTGACACTCAGCCTGACAGCAAATACTGTTGCTTCTACCTTCAAAATACCACCCGTCACCGTCCGAGCCCTCCTGACTGTCTCAGGCATGACACCCGCCCCGGCCACCACTGTCGTCTGTCACCTGGCCCTCCTGACGGGCCCCCGACCCACCCTGGCCCTACAGGCCGCTCTCCACGGCAGCTCCGGGCAGCCCATCCAAACCCTGAGGAGGCAGGTCTTGTCCGTCCGTGTCCTGCATCTCCACTGCCCCCTCCCCGGCCACCCCGGTCTCCCGGCTTTGTTCCTGGCATCTGTCCCCCTGGCACCTTCTCCACGTCTCCCGCCCAAGTGGCTCCCTCACCCCCTCAGGTCAGGCCCCCCACAGAGGCCGGGAAACCTTGTCCTTTGGAGCAGAGAAAGGTTTATTGCAAGGCCATGCAAGGAGATGGGTGGGCTCGTGCCCTAAAAAGCCCTGAGCTCCCCCAACGCACTTTTAGGCAAAGCACTTTTAAAAGCCAGATGAGAGAGTGGGGGTCACAGGGTCTGTGATCAGCTTGAGCACTGTTCTCTGACTGGCAGATGGTGGGGTAGCAGGGGTTAGCATTATCAGTCCTTTGGCTCCAAGAGGCCTGGGGCTATGTGCTCCCTCATCCTCAAGTAGTTAACATCTTTGCTTTGGTGAAGGGGCTTCCCTTGTGGCTCAGCTGGTATAGAATCCACCTGCAATGCGGGAGACCTGGGTTTGATCCCTGGGTTGGGAAGAATATATCCTGGAGATGGGAAAGGCTACCCACTCCAGTATTCTGGCCTGGAGAATTCCATAGACTGAGTAGGACATGACTGAGCGACTTTCACTTTCACTTTTGCTGGAGTTGGGGAGGTTTTTTACATCTGCAAAACAACTCAGCAAATGTGCATCAGATACTGTTATCCAGATACTTCCCGGAGGATCTAAAGCAGAGGACAGGGAGAAGGCCGGTCCCCAGAAGGCCCCACAGGGTCCTGCTCTGTTTCATGGTTGCACCCTGACACGCTGTACAGTTTACTTACTTTCTTATTTGCCTTTTTGTTGTTATTCACGATTGTGTTCCCACTGGAGTCATAGTCAGTATCCACACTGTGTCCCCAGGACCGGGTGTGTGACAAGGGCTCACCGAACAACTGTGCAATGACGAGTGGGCGGGGGGTGAGTGGATGACTCTCCCATAAAAGAGCCTCAGCTTGATCTTGGGTGGCCTCAGCCTGCAGCAGCTTGAAGCAGGGCTTCGGTTCCCCAGCCAGAGATTGAGGCCGGGTCACGGTGGAGAGAGCACCAGATCCTAGCCACCAGGCCAGGGGTCAGTGACAAGGGCCTGGCTTTTCAGCTTTGCAGAAAAGAATTCCACAAAGATGCAAGGTACTGAAGCAAGTAAAGTATTTATTAGGAGGAAAATAGGGTACAGTATGTGTAAATAGGTACATGGGCAGGCTCAGAGAGAGAGTCAGAGTCACACCTGCATGGCAGTTTGAATTACTTTTATGGGGCATTTCATCTGGTTTTCCATTGGCCGGTCGTTTTGAGCCTGGTTCACAGTCCATATTTGATGTATCTGAGGATCCTCCCATGTGTGTGCATGCATCTCTTAGCCAAGATGGATTCTACCCCAAAGGCCTATGGGTAGATCATCCCTTGACATCACTACCCTTTGACCTCCAAGGAGCTTTTCTGTGCATGTGTGGTCTGGGAGGTCTCCTCACATCGAGAATGAGAGAGATGTGGCCTGGACAGGGCCTAGCTTCCTGCCTTAACTGTCTTGCTCTTCTGGTCTTGGAGTCTCGGTTCACAGGGAATGAATCTCCAATTGTTTTACCCTGGCAAGGGGGTGGGGGGTGGAGGGGGCGTCTATCTACCTCCTGCCTCAAGCTGACCAAGGAGATAGCCATTCTCAGCCCAGGGGGCTTCCTGAGAGAAGGATCATCCACAGAAGAGGGGCCTTGTTCATAACAGAGCGTAGAATTTTCCAGAAGTTTTGGCAATGAAGAGGTAGAGAGACTATTATTTTTGGACACCTCTGGGTGTTAAGAGAACAACTCTGGAGTCTGAGAAGCAAGACTCAATCCCCAGCTTTGCCTCTTACCGCCTGCAGGCTGCAGGCAAGTGTGTGAACATCTCCACGCCCCAGTCTCACAACCAGGAACAGTCATGATACCAGCCTGGCAGGGCTGTTGTGAGGATTAAAGGAGTTAATGCATGTAAAGCCCACAGAACAGTGGAAGTAACTCCATGGTGGCTCAGTGGTGAAGAATCCACCTGCCAAAGCGGGAGACGTGGGTTTGATCCCTGGGTTGGGAAGATGCCCTGGGGAAGGAAATAACCCACTCCAGTCTTCTTGCCTGAGAAAGCCCATGGACAGAGGAGCCTGGCGAGCTGCGGTCCATGGCGCTGCAAAAGAGTGGGACTTGACTTAGTGATTAAGCAACAGCAAAGTACTATGTAAGAGGTCGCTGCTGTTTGTTCTGCCCGTAGTCCGAGTCCCCGGTCGGGAAAGAAGACTCCTCGAAACAATGCAACTTGCAATAGGGGAATTTATTACTGACTCGAGCCAGGACCTCCCGCCCTCACCAAGGGTGTGAGGACTAAAAGGCCCCGAGCCCCAATTCTCTCGGGTACTTATTAGGTCAAAAAGAAGCAGCAGGTAGTTGGCGCAAGCGGATTGGTTACAAGCGGGTAGTTGGCGCAAGCGGATTGGTTACACAGTTGCAAGGCAATTTTGTTGGCCCAACGTGGGGCTTTCAGCTTTCCCCTGATAGGTTCCCTTTTTCTTGCTAGGCATATGTTGATTGGCTAGCTCCAGGAGGCCTGATAATTATGTTACCCCGGGAAACCAGGCCTACTCCTAATCTAGGCTGCCTGTCATGGCGTTAGCCGTGACAGCCTCACATGTTGGTGTTCTGTTCTTCACACATCTGTCTGAGGCTTATAGCTGCCCTGGAGCCCATCAGCCCATTCTGCCCATTCTGCACATCCTGCCATCAGCCCATTCTGCAGATCAAAATGTTGAGTCTTGGAGGCCATCAGTTGCTTACTCAAGACCTCACGGCCAGTGAGAGAGGATCCCAACACATTTCTGACTCTGTCGCTCTCAAGAGGGCGTGGCTGGCCAAACAGCGAGCCCTGAATTCGGTCCCTGAGCCCTTCCTTCCCCTTGGCCCTCCTCCCTGGTTTCTGCTGCCAGCGCTATGGGGCCGCCCCGTGTTTTACAGACTCCGTTTTATAGCTCTGGCCAAGGGAAACGCTAACTCTTCCGGGCTCCATTAGCAGCGCGAAGTCAGGCTGGCACCTCAAAGCGCACTTTGCGAAACACCAAAGCTGCTGGGGTCATCAGGCGGGGGTTCCCATTCCCAGGCGGACTCCCCACCCGCTCCGTCCCTGGGGGAGAGACCGCCAGACTGCGGGTGACAGCACAGTGAACAGAGGACCCACCCGCCAGCCCAGCCTGCTTCCTAGCCCTTCCCTGAGGATCGGATTCTCGGGACCAAGATGGGCCTGGGATCTGCATTTTAATAAGCTCCCGAGGGAAGGCTGGCATGCTGCGATCCGTGGGGTCGTAAAGTCGGACATGACTGAGCGACTGAACAACAGAAGAGGATGCTTGCCTCAGGGCACTTTGAAAACCACTAGCCCTGAACGGAGGACGTGGACTCTGGAGTCAGGCCGCCTGGGTCCAGAGGCCATCTGTGACCCTGGACAGGTTTCTCAGCCTCTCTGAGCCTCGATTTCCTTTCCTGTGAAGTGTGGGTCACAGAGGTTTCTAGCTGGCAGGGCCCCACGAGATAACACGTGTGCGGCGTTGATACAGTGGCACTCAGGGCCCAGGTCACAGTTGCCGCTGTCTGCGTCGTTGCCTCGGGTTGTTTCCCAAGGGAACATTCCAGATTCGCAGATTCCCTTGGGCCCAAAGGTCAATGCAATGGGATCCACAGGTCCTTGGGGCCAGGCAGACTCGGGGACCCAGCACAGGAAGGGCACAGCCTCCCCTTCTAGAGGGACAGATGACGCGCGTTATCACCTGGCTGGTGTCTCCCCGAACCACAAGGATGCCCCTCCCCTCCTCCTTCCCCACCTCCTCCATCCCCAACCCTAACTGGAGCTGCATGCCCAGTAGGAAGGTGGCTGTCTTGGACACCCCGGCCCTGCACTGAGTTTTGAAGCCACACAGAGGTGCCCAAGGCCAACAATGGACCCACAGCCCAGAGGGAAGGGAGCAGGTGGGTGGTCCTGGGGTCTCCTCCGGGCCTCGGGGAGCTGTCTGCCTGTGGCCAGTGGCCTGTGGCTGCAAGCTGACTGACCTCCACATGTGCCTTGCAATCCGACCTCCTTTCCTGGGAGATGAGCCCTTTTCAGGAAACTAGTTTCTTAGGCCTAAGAAGATGCCGGCCCCCACTTCAAGTCTGTGTGACTCTGCAGTACAAAGCATCAGTGGAATTACACCCAGTGTCTTGAAATAACCTCTAATGGAAAATAATCTGCAAAAATCCTGAATCACTAGGCCCTGAACCTGAACCTAACCCAAGCAACTATAATTTTAAAAAATGAAGAAAACCCAGCAATGAACCGACTTTCCAACCAGCCAGGGAGAAGTCCCCTCCCAGGACTTCCTGCTTTCTGACCTCAACCCTCCTGACCCTCCCGTTCCCACCCGTCCTCCCCCCACAGGAAGTAGAAGTGAAATGAAAGGCGCTCCGTGTCTGACCCTTTGTGACCCCATGGACTCTAGCCCACCAGGCTCCCCTGTCCATGGGATTCTCCAGGCAAGAATACTGGAGTGGGTGGCCATGCCCTCCTTCAGGGCATCTTCCCGACCCAGGGATCAAATCCTCATCCCCTGCCTTGCCTGCAGATTCTTTACCGTCTGAATCACCGGAAGAGAGAGGGGAGGTAACCAAGAATTTGGGGAGCGAGGCACTGGGGCGGGCTGGGCTTAGAGGATGAGAAGGGAAGGAAGCACAGGCCTTGACCGTGGGCGGGGCAGGACCCCCAGCCCTCCACGCCGCCCCTGTCTGCACCCAGCCTCCAGAACGCCTCCATGCCCACTCGCAGGGCTCCTCTCTCTCGATCTTGCCCAGGCACTCACTGTCTGTGCCCTTCCCCTCATGGGAGACCTTCCATGATAATCCTCTTGTACCAGCCGATCTGGTTCCTGCTCATCTCCCAGGATTCCGCCTGCGGTCTCAGCCTGCAAAGCCTGCCCTGACCTCCCCTTCCCCAGTCTGACTGGCGTCTCCTGAGACTCCTCAGCTCCTGTGTGTGAGACATCCCTCCCCGCCCACCACGGCACTCTCCCTGGGGCTCGCAACCGCCCTTTGCAGGACCACCGCCACTCAGTCTGACCTCCTGCAGGGATCCGAGAGTCTCTGTCCTTGGCCACCGCTCTCCCCGCACCTCCCAGGCAGCCGAGAACCGGAGCTGCCAGCGGAAGTCGATGGAAGGCAGGAACTTGCAGGAGTCCCCACTGGAGCCAGGCCACCTGGCCTCTCAACGACCCCTGGGCTCCTCCCCTTCCCCATCCACACAGGCACCCCAGGCCAGAGTCCTACTGTGGCACGTGACAATCCCCCGGGGCCAAAGCTGCCATCACCACCTCCCGCAGGAGCAGGCTCACGGGGCATGTCTGGGTGGGGTCTGAGCACTCCCCAGCAGGTGGGGTCGCCCAGAGCAGCTGGGAACATCTGGATGACAGAGGGGCGGTCAGGAGAGCAAAGTGCCCAGTCAAAATGGCCCGTCAGCGGAGCTGCAGCCGGCAGGGCCTGGAGACATCAAACCTGCCAGCTAAAACGCCCCATGAATATTTAACAGCCGTCAATATTTAATTAGTGCAGACAGATTAACTCGGAAATCGCACACACTTGGGTTGGAGGGAGGGGGAGTGTTGGAAGCGGTGGGGGGGGGGGGTGGGCTCGAGGGAGAGGCCGAATTTATTGCGTGGGGCCCGAAAGGCTGCCCACCTTCCCTCCCCGCCACCCCCAGCCACCTCCCCCTGCAGAAAAGAAAGCAAGCAACAGTGAGAAAAATCTTAGGGCAAGGGACACCGGGAGAAGCCCAGGGGAAAGGCAAGATTTGGGAAGGTGGGGTGAGGGCAGTGCTGGGCAACCCCCGTGTCAGCCGCCGCCTGGACCCCAGCCCAGCTTCCCCAGGAGCAGGTGTCAGTACGTAATTACCTCTGCGCCTCTGGCTTTCCTAGATTATGCTGTTGTTTATTGCATCCGCAACGCTACCCTGAGTCTTTTATCCCCTTTGAGTTTCTTGGAGTTTTATCACCTCTTGTGCCACTTTTTTATTTAATAGAGTTTCCCTGAACTTCATCGTCTGGTAATAAATTGCTGTTGTTGATGTCTTTTTTTTTTTCGTATAAACATTTGGTCAGGGACTTGTAAAATGCCAGAACCAAACCTGGACTCGGGCTGCCTGTCTATGCTAAGGGTAACAGCCCAGCACAAAAAGGGCTTGTGTTCCATGAATGAACAAGCTTGCTTCGCTCCTTTCTGCCTTGAGCATCCTTCCCCTCTTTTTCCTCCCCCAAGACTTCACTCAGAGATCATTACTCCCCGCCCAAAGGAAGCGTTGCTTAACATCATATTTTGTGATCATCTTTTACCTCCCCCATGCTGAGCTCCTCAAAAACAGTAACCCAAACCTATAAACACATCACACCAAACTTGGGAATGGACATGTTGTGAGTGCTTAATGATTTATTTTTATTTTTAATAAATTGAGAGGAAAAGATATTTTTAAATAGGAACTAGAGTTGTCTAAGCACATGGTGTTGATCCCTTGTGTATCAGTTAGTTATGCAGTATAACAACAGAAATCTCAGTGGTATATGATAATGAATATCTATTCTCAAAGATATTCAGGTCAGTGGAAACTTGGCTGGACTTTCAGCCAGGAAATTCTGCTTCAAATCATGGTGGGCTTCCCTGGTAGCTCAGCTGCTAAAGAATCTGCCTGCAATGCAGGAGACCCTGGTTCGATTCCTGGGTCAGGAAGACCCCCTGGAGAAGGGATAGGCAACTCGATCCAGTATTCTTGCCTGGAGAATTCCATGGACAGAGGAGGCTGGCGCGGTACAGTCCATGGGGTCGTAAAGAGTTGTACGGAACTGAGCAAGTTTCACTTTCACTTTCATGGTGGCCAGGATAGCTCTGCTTCTTCACGACAGGCTGGAGCTGGCTGGGGAGGCACTACTCGAGCTGGGGGTCTCGTCCACCCTGGATGGGCAGGATGGGTGTGGCATGGTCATCTCATGGCAGAGGCGAGGTGCGGGAAAAGATGCCCACCCACACAGCACATTCCAAGTCCTTGCTTTTTCCATGTTGCTAACATTTCACTGACCAGAGCAAGGCACGTGGTCAAGCCCAATGTCAAGGGAAAGGAAAGTAAGCTCCACATTCGATGAAACTGTGGCAAGGATTAGATGAAATAAAGACTTTGGGCCAGGGTTTGAATCGATCCCAGGTGGGTTCCCACCACACCTGGCACAAGACCCCTCAGCGACAGGCCCCCAGTGGGACCAGACCAGTCCCATGTGCTGCTCCCTCTTGTCCTCATCCCTACCCCCACTCTGCCCCCTACCCCCGGGGCATCAGGGTTAACAAAACAGCAACAGATGTGAGATTAAAGAAGCCACTGGTGTGAGTCGCCAAAAGCAGAGAGAAGGGGACAGAACCAAAGGTGAGAATCAAAGTCAAGGTCAGCCCACAGGACAAAGGAAAGAAGTCCATGGTAAGGGCAAATGATGGACTTTCGCCTTGGACCTCAAGTCAGCTCCAGCTCCTGGCTCCACCTTGGGCAAGTCCTTGCCCACTCGCTGGCCTCAGTTTCCCAGGGGTGACAAGGCCTTTGGACGCTGGGATCCCACACACCCCTAAGGACACCAACATCCTGTCCCCTCAGGCCCATCATCCCTCAAACTCCACCCCACTTCTTTCTGTTCAACACGTGAAGTCTGAAATCCTCCCTCAACACCTCAAAGTTACAGCCAGACAGTCCCCTGCCTATGTTGTCAGAATTCCCAGGCTTCAGGACAAAGGACAGTCACTCAAAGTAGGTCACTGGCAGGTGGGTGCTTTCTGTCTGATGTGTAGAATCCAGTGTTGAAAGTTAGACTAAGCAGCTGGTAGAACAGAAAGGAACCCTCTTGGGAATCTGAAAAATGTGGGTTTGAAGTTTACCACCAATATGTAGAGTTGAGTAAACTTGGAGGGGCACATAAGCTCTCTGAGCCTCAGTTTCCCCTGCCTGTGAAATGGGCTGGTCATAGAAGCACTCAGGGCCACTGAAGGAATTACATGATAGGATGTGTGCAATGTACCTAGCACAGTGCCAAGCCCCATGGCGGAACTCAACATCTGGTGGTAATATAGTACTTCCTCCCCCTCTTCTGTCTCTAGCTCTTGAATCTTCACTGTCTCTCCTCTTTAAAAAAAGTGTGTGTGTGTATATATATATATATATATGCATATATATGTGAAAATTAACCATATGTATAATTAAAACAACTGCCAACAGTTTCATCCTTTCATCAGCTAATTCCCTTCAGACCCCAAGTTCTGCATCTGGACGTGGTGATCTGAACTGGGCAGGCATCAGCCAATTTTTCTCAGTATTCTCTTTCCTACCTTTCATCAGCTCTATTGCCAGGGCCTCTGTCCCTTTCTAATTGCTCATCTCTTGGATTTCTTTTCTTCTTTTCCTTGTTAAAGACCAATTTTACAAAGCACTTCAGCAGCTCAGCCATTTTTATCATCATCATTAATTTTATTTCCCTTCTCATTTATTAATGGCCTGGGCAGCTCTCAAGGATTTCTTTTCCCCTGATATATTTGTAAAACGCCCTTCTTACTCCCTTTGGCGGCCCCAAGACTCTCCACAGGTTTATTTTTTCCCTTGGCTGCCCTTCTGTTTCCCTGAGGCCATTACTGACTTCAGACCTCCCTGTCTGCACCCCTTCCCCACCTTCCAACTGTGGGGTACTCGCCTGTTCCCACCCTCCCTCCTCAGACACCCTGGCCTCTGAGGCTGTCTTGTCTTGAGGCTCCATCAGTGGAAAAGGTTTGTTAGGCTCCTACCTGTCCCTGTTCCACACCCACCAGGCCCCTTTCATCCATGCTGGCAATCAGCTTGAAGGGGCCAGAAAGGTCTAGATCCTGCCCTGGTCCCCACCGCCAGCCCCCACCACTCCAAGATCCCTGACTAAGGCAATTATGCCCAGGAAGCATCCATTCATTCATTTTCCAAAAGCAGGATTGAGGTATAATTTACGTACCATGCAACTCACCCGTTTTATGTGTTTAATCATTAAACTCAATGATTTTTCAGTGCCTCTACAAGATGTACAACCATTACCAACAGTCCAGTTTGAAACATCCTCATCACCCCAGTAAGATCCTTCACAGCCATTTATAGTTAATTTCACTCCTCATCCCCATCCTCAGGAAAAAAACAGGAAGAAGGAAGTAGGTTGTTTACTCTGCATTATCAATAGTAGTGGTTGTGACCATGCAAAATGCAGCAGTGTGGTGTCATCTCTCATTTTGTCTGGCACAGCAGTGATGCTAACCCCCAGGTCCTATCCCCTGCTCCAGGGACACATGCAGTGTCCACACCCAGGCTTCTAACCATGCACCATCCACTGGGAATACACGGAGCTCCAGCCCTAACTGCTCCCTGCCCATGGTCGAGAACTCCTGGCATTTCTCATTCTCTGCTACATTCTGTAATAGATTCTTGGAGCCTCTAAAATTACTGATCTCTCTAACACACTCTCCCCCATCTTGCCCTTTGAGCTTCTTGGTATTGACCTTCCCAGGCCAAGGAACTTAGCAGTCTCTTGCCTGTGATTGGAGCTTTTGCTCTATCTAAATTGTCACAGGAAACCTTCCGCCCTTCCCCAACAACCCCCTCCCAACCTCAGTCCAGCCTAGGGTGTCATAGATGGAGTCTTCTTAAAGGACTGAACATTCTTCAAAGCAAGTCACAGTAACAGATAGAGAAAAGCAAAAGATACAATCTTATAAAAGAATATATCCTGTGCCCAAATTATGGCATATGTGGAATATAATACCTGTTACCCTGTAGACCAAAAAAAAATGTTATTAAATTTAAGCCCAGAGTTGAAGTATTTGAATTTCAAAAGACTATCTGTACTAAGCATAAAAAAATTGCCTGAAGATTGGGAAGAGAGTTGATACAAATGATAACTGACAGAGTACAATCCAGTGGTCCTCAGACTTCAGGATTTTGTAGTTCAGCAAAAATTTTCAAGAGAAAAATTGAAGGATTCAACATAAGGTTGCCAGCTTTATCCTGCCAAGCACAGATGCTTAAGAAGTCAAGTCTGGTCTACCGACTCCATTGTTTCATACATAAAAGGATGTTTTAGCACCAAGAAAATAGGAAAGAGAGAATACTGGTGCAGGGGGAAGGGGGGGGGGGTGGCGGGGAAGATAATCCTGTTGAAAATGAATGCTTAGCTTTGTGAAAAACTCAGTCTTGTCTCTCTCACTTTCCCACAAGTGGATGAGGGTGATGGTGTGGGGCACTGGAACACCTAAGTTAACCACAGGTTAATTATAAAATGTGCAGAATCCCATTAGGGTTCAACCCTCACCCAGATGCTGCCTTTTACACAATCACATGCAAGTTGTAGGGACCCAGAGATGACAGGTGAGGGGTGAGGGACAGGGGTCTTGCCTTCCCTGGGGTCCTCCTTCCTTTGAAAACTGCTTCTCTTTGTCCTTTTTAAGCAGTTGACTTCCAATGCAGCATCATCATTCCCGGTCTTCCCAAGCTTCTCGATGTTATTTTCCTGATGCCAATTTTCCCCAGTAAGTGTTAGTCACTCAGTCGTGTCTGACTCTTTGCAATCCCATGGCTGTAGCCCAACAGGCTCTTCAGTCCATGGATTCTCCAGGCAAGAATACTGGAGTGGGTAGCCATTCCCTTCTCCAGGGGATCTTCCCAAACCAGGGATTGAACCTGGGTCTCCTGCATTGCAGGTGGATTCTTTACCATCTGAGCCACCAGGGAAGCCCCAGAAGTTCCTGATAAAATTCGGTAACTCTTTCCAAGCAACTGGCTGCTGGGTTTCTAAGAGCAGCCACTTCTCGGTAAACGTCAGTCAAATTTGGGTTTAAGGGTAAGGTTGCTTCCTGCTGGGCTCCACAGCACCTCTTGGTCAAGCACACATAGAGCCAGACCCCTAACCTTCCATCCCCATCTCATTTCCTATCGGCCTGTTCTGTTTTCCACCATTATCTGGATTATTATTAATATGTATGGTCAGTGTACCTTCCACGGGGGTGGAACACAGTGGGAGTAAATGATATGAGGAAGGAAGTTGCTTTAGAGTCTACAGAAGTCTAGATGTCATAGAATTATGTGGTTTCTGTGTCAGAAGAGATGGAAGAGTCTATAGCTACCACTGGGGCAGTGAATGCTTGGGAGCTAAGAGACCGAGGGAGGAGCCAGCGTGATAAAGAGGCGCTCAGGTGTCTGTGGGTTCCAACCCGAGTTCCACCAGCCACATAACACTGAGCAGGCCACTTAACTAGACCTCAGTGTTTTCACCCCAACAAAGAGAAGATGACCAGCCTCAAAGGGTTGTGGTGAGGATTAGAGGAATAAGGTACTCAGAGGGGCTGACCCAGAGTGGGGGCTCCTCCCCATCTCCCCCTGTTTTCTTAACTCTAAGGGAGGGTGCCCGGCAGAACAGACTTGGAGAAGAGAGATGTGATAAAGGTCAAGGGCAGAATTTAGGTGAATGTGGGACAGATTCAATAATAACCCCAAAACATTCATCCCTGGGCCTGACTGGCTGATGTAACCAGGCTCTGTAGCACTGAACTGGTTTCACATCTCTGCCTCTGACGCTGAGATGCAGTGAGAGCCCCGAGCCAAACGTGTGAACGTGTGTCGGGCTGGAGGACGTCAGCAGCCGCGGCGTCACGTGGCTGGGTGCCGGGCACCTTGTAAAGAGGAACTCCTGCAGGCAGAGAGCGTCAGCTCTGACCACCGGGCACGCTGCATTAGAGAGAGGAGCACAGGCATTTGCGGACTGCCCCGAGCCTCCAGCGGGTACCTGAGAAAATCCTCATTCAAACCCCACGTGCCCTTCTTCCGGGCACCCCGTGTTGCCCCCAGCTGGGAGAGGGGAAGCTACCCGAGAGATCCATGCAGGAGAGCCTTCTCCAAGGCTTCAGTTCAAGGGTTCAAGGTGAGAAACTCCCGGACCATTTGATGTGTCCTGTCCAAGTTAAACACAGATGAGGGGCTGCAGGGAGTGGGGCGGGGGCGTGGCTTACGGAGGGTGTTATTTGGATGCAGAATCAGATTTAAGAGGGGAGGACTTCCCTGGTAGTCCAGGGGTTAAGAATCCACCTGCCAATGCAGGGGACAAGGGTTCGATCCCTGGTCTGGGAAGATGCCACAGGCCACGGGGCAACTAAGCCCGTATGCCACAATGCCTGAAGACCACATGCCTAGAGCCCGTGAGCTGCAACTCCTAAGTCCGTGTGCCTGGAACTGGTGCTCCGAAACAGGAGGAGCCCCTGCAGGGAGGAGCCCGCACAGCAGCTAGAGAGGAGCCCCCACTCGCCGCAACTAGAGAAAGCCCCCACGCAGCGATGAAGACCCAGCACAGACAGAAGTAAAATACAGAAAACTTTTTTTAAAAAGCAACTTAGCATGATAATTAGCATATCAACAAATAAATAAGAGGAGAGGGCAAGATGAAATGGAAATCAGGAAGGATGGAAAGGGAAGTCAGAGGTTTTTTCACCACCTCCTCCCACCCCCACTTCCTCCTTCTCCTTAAACTTCCTCCTCTCCCCTCTCTCCACAGGAGCAAGAAGGAGCCCAGCCCGCTCCCCTAAGGCGCCTGCCGCCCCCTACCATCGTCCTGATTCCCCCTACCCCTGCCCCCATTCCCTCTTGACCCAAGAGAGAGTTCTGCCACCTTCCACACCCTCTTTTAATAATTGTGCATTTCCCTGAGACTCAAAGGCCAAGGAGAGAGAAGATGATTTCTCCATCAGTAAGCCCTTGAGCAAGCTTCTCAAAGGGATGCTTTCCCGACAAACTTGCAGGCCTTATTTTCTTCACAATCTCAAATGAGAGTGATGCCATTCATCCTCCACTGATAGAGCTCCACCAACCAGTCATATCATCGCTGAGTACCAGCGACATGCTTGAGGCCAGCAGGACACTTTCATCCTCCAAATAATCCAGGGAGCCCTCCCCTCCCCCCTCCCTCTGACTCAATATACAGAAGAAACTGAGGCTCAGAGAGGCGATCGGCTTTGCCCAAGATCTGAAAACAAACAAATCATGGAGTCAAATACAGAAAACGTTCCAAAGAAAGTTCCTCCGTGCTCTCATTGAAATATGTATACGGCCTAGGGGTGTAGCAGTCAGGTTCTTGAAAGATAAGCTCACAGAAGTGAAAGGAAGTTTTCTGGAAACATACCTGAGGCTCCATGGATCGGCATGAAGCCCAGGGAGTCAGGCTCGGGAGTAGATGGGCCCCAGGGCCACTGGGAGGGCCAGGCATGAAAGGAGGCCAGCGGTGTCCCTCTGTTGTGGCTTTGCCCTGCGGGTACGTGAGCTTCCCGCTTTTTTCTGAGGTTTGGTGTCTCTTTTCTACTCCAAAAGATGCTTTCAGAATTCAGGCCACACTTATTCATGTGCTGTCCTTTTGGGGACAGGCTCACAAGTCCCAGATTACCATCCCGCCAGATTGTAGCTGTTGGGAAAGTAATAAACCTCCAACAAGTTCCACCAGGAGGAGACAATTGACAGTGGTAGGGGACACAGATCAAGCCTGTCAATCCTAAAGGAAATCAACTCTGAATATTCATTGGAAGAACTGATGCTGAAGCTGAAGCTTCAATACATTGGCCACCTGATGCAAAGAGTTGACTCATTGGGAAAGACCCTGATATTGGGAAAGATTGAAGGCAGGAAGAGAAGAGGACGACAGAGGATGAGATGGTTGGATGGTATCACTGACTCAATGGACATGAGTTTGAGCAAGCTCTGGGAGTGAAGGATAAGGAAGGCTGTGTGCTGCAGTCCGTGGAATCCCAAAGAGTCTTGATGACTGAACAAAAAACAAGGACACACGGATCACAGTGGGCTTCACAGAATAGGTGAAGCTCAGGCCAGGCTTGAAAGGAGGGCAGTAGCAAGCTAAAAATGGCTCACTGGGGCTGCATTCTGGAGCACAGACCTGGACCAGCAAGTGCATTAACTTCTTTGCTCCTCCCAGCAGCCCTGAAGTAGGGGCTAGTCTCACCCAGAGCACAGGTGGGGAAACTGAGGCTCCAGAAGCTTAGTTTTCTTTCCCAAGGCCTCACAGTTATAAATGGCAATCAGAATTCAGTCCCGGGTCTTCCCTGGTGGTCCAGTGGTCAAGAAGCTGCCAGCCAATGCAAGGGACATGGGTTCAATCCCTGGTCCGGGAAGACCCCACGTGCCATGGGGCAGCTAAGCCTGTGGACCACAATTACTGAGCCTGTGCTCTAGAGCCCAGGAGCCACAACTACTAGAGCCACCGCAATGTGAAGCCCACACACCGCGATGAAGAGCAGCCCCCATTCACCGTTAACGAGAGAAAGACCATACACGGCAATGAAGACCCAGCGCAGCCATAAATAAACAAAAAATTTTTTAAAGAAGAATTCAGTCCCGGCCTCACTGACTCCAGAATCCAAGCTCTTAACTTCTCCGCTGGCAAATAATGCCTCCCTATTAGAGAGGCTTCCACATGTCAAAGTGCCTCCCGGATCCACTATGTCAGCGCACGCTCACAGCAACCCTGCAAGTAGATAGGGCAGGTGTGACTAGGCTCACTTCCCCATCAGGCAGATGGGGCCCAGAGATGCTAAGTGATCCACCCAAGGTCACACAGCTTATTAACAGAAGGATCAGGCCTACTGCCGCCCTCTTAGCCCCCTCCTCGCTGCGGCTTGTGCCCTGAGGCTCCTGAGTGCCTGGCCAGGGAGAGGGATCAGAGTCTAATCAGGAAAGAACAAGGCAGAAATGTGCATTTCCAGACATTTCACTCCCAGGCAGGCGCCTGACCTATCGCCCCATGTGAGCACCCAAGGGCCATCCAGCGCCCGGCACCCTGCCATCTGGGGAGGTCTGGGAACAATTAAGCCCAAACGAGGAATCAGTGCCCAACAAATTAGCAACAGGTAAAAGCAATCAGGCCATCTGCTGCCTCCCACCCATGGCCACCGCCTAATCCCCTTTCTCGGTGGCTTCCGGGCTCCATGCTTAAACACAAATTAACATACTGGCCTTTGCATATGTATTTATGGCTTCAGGTGGGGAGAGAGCCACAGGAGCAGGTGGTGAGGAGGCAGTCGCTGGAGATGCTTCGCTCATGCAAATGTCCTTTGTTAGAGACAGAAGTCCGCTGAAGGACATGGGATGGGCAAGCTGGAAGGCAGACCACGGGCTTGACTAGCCTGTTATGGGGGCGGGGAAGCAGGTAGAGGGACAGTTCTTGGTCCCTCATGGGAAGCATCTCCACACCCCACTCACTCTCGCCGAGGTCTTGCGTCCTGCATCCCATCAATCATATTAAACATGATGGAGCAAGAGGAGGCATGTGGGGACTTCCCTGGTGGTCCAGTGGCTAAGAATCTGCCTCCCAACGCAGGGCACGTGGGTCTGATCCCTGGTCAGGGAGCTAGGATCCCTCATGCCGCAGGAGAACTAAGACCATGTACCTCGACTATTGAGCCCGCGTGCTGCAACAAGAATCCCTCGTGGAAGAACTAAGACCCAACCCAGCCAAATAAATAAATATTTTTTAAAAAGAGGGGGCCACGTGATCATCCACATGGTCAGCAGGAGACATGGACAGGGCAGGAAGAAGCCCCAGGCACTCAGGTGGCCAGCCTGCCTACGAGCCAGTCTTGAGCTGCCTCTACGAATGAATCTCGGTTTCCTCTTTGCGAGTTTCCAAGATGCGCATGTGTGCCAGCCACACTGAATAGGCTATACTTAAGAATGAATATTAATGTGAGTAGAAGATGGTATTTCCTGGTCCTTCAGGCCCAGCGCTTTACTTGGTCTTGCCCTTGCAGCAACCTCATGGGGTAGATGTTATTATACTCATTTTGCAAAGAAAGAAATGGAGGCAGCAGCCAGGTTAAAGTCAATGATTTGTTAGTAGGTACCCATGCTCAGAAGATAAAGCATCAGAGGATAAAGCATCTGCCTGCAATGTAGCAGACCCAGGTTCGATCCCTTGGTTGGGAAGATCCCCTGGAGAAGGAAATGGCAACCCACTCCAGTATTCTTGCCTGGAGAATCCCACAGACAGAGGAGCCTGGTGGGCTGCAGTCTATGGGGTCACACAGAGTCAGACATGACTGACGCGACTTAGCACACACGTATGGTGGGTCTAGGCTGCAGCAGGCTCCAGGGGAGCCCCTGGAATGCAAAGATATACAAACTGGGGGTGATGCTTGGCCTTGTGGCAGAGTCAGAATCAGCCACAAGTGCTGCTGAGGAAATGATGGGCATGGTGACAGATGGACAGGTCTCCCTGCAGCCCAAGTTGCAAAGAGGAACCATCCAGAAGTGAAGGAAGAGGGGACAGTATATGCAAGGGCCTTGAGGAGGGCAAGACTGGGTGACTGGGACTGGTGTGCCTGGGACCTGTGCAAAGAGAGGGTATAGCTAGTGAATAGCAGGGACCAGGCAAGACCTCACTGGCTCTGTAGGAAGTTCTGGATTTTCTCTTAGGTACAATGGGAGGCTGCTGCCAAACGTTATCAGGATCAGTGAGCCTCTAAAGCCAGGTTCCCACCACCATCTTGCGCTGTCCCTTCCCACCTTGTGCCTCCCCTGCAGCAGGGACAGGAGGATGGCAGTCACCTCCTTGGAAAGTCTGCCCATAGTCACAGAGTGGGCAGAGTGAGGACCCTGGGGGTTCCCAGGCTAGGGTTTTCTCCTAGTCACAAAGAGAGGCTGAAAACAGGGCTGGACTAATGTCCTTATGCCATTATAGTCCCAAGTTAGCCAGGATGGGGACAGTCAAGGAAGGAAGGAACCTGCTTCAGTAAGTCCTCTTGGTTGACCAGAAAGATGAACTCTTGCAAAACACATCTCTAAACGTCCAGGAATCTGTTTGGGGGCAGAGAAGGCAAAGAAAGATCTGAGCCCCTGTGCTTTCGATCTCATGGGGAAAGGGGTCCACCAGTGGTCCCAGTAATCTTCAGCATCCCAGCCTCAGGAGTGTGTACGGCTAGACTCCACCCCTTACCCATAGTGTGACCTGGAGTGAAACAGTCTTTCTCCAGCTGGAAAATGAGTTAAATCTCCCTCCCTGGAGCACGGGGAGGACAGGATGGGTGTCAAGCACCCAGCCTGATGTGTGCACTTGGGTGCTCAGTCAATGCTAAGGGACAAGACTGTGAGCCAGTCCTGCTTCCCGGCCACTCGTCTCTCCAGCCAATCAGCATCAACCTTCCATCTCCCGTTGTCCCAGAGCTTTGCCGCATCTGAAGTTTCAAATCCCTTGTTAAAAATAATCTTCAAAAAAAAAAAAAAAGTCAGAAGAGGAGGCGGGGAAGGAAAAAAGGGAAAGAGAGAGGAGAAAGAAGCTTTTTTTTTCCACCCAAAGCCAGATCTCTAAATCTGCTGGTGGCCAGGGACAGCCCTGCCGCCTGCTTCTCTTGGAAATCAAAGGGCCTGCCGAGTAAGCCGCTGCAAATAGAGGGCTGGGCTCTTTGAGGGTGGGAAGCCAGAAAGAAGCTCTTACTATCCTCGTGAACTCAGAGAAATGCCTCAGGCCGGCCCAGGCTGTGGGCTGTAACTGCCCAGGTGGGCATATAACTGGTGGGGAGGGGAGGGCTGTCAGTGCCAGCTCAGGCTTAAGGAAGGGAGGGGCGAGACCAGCATTTGTTGGGCTGTCAGACCCTCATCCTGCAATGCTGGCCAGCCACACACATCTTTAGCCTTCATTGTTTCATCTGTGAAATGGGATGATATAGCCACAGGCTCCCCATGCATAGCACACAGCAGGCTTCTCAAGTGGTACGTCTGATCTCTTTAGACAAAGGGGAGGGATGGGGTGGGCTCAGGTGTCCCATCACCAAGCCTGCCATCCTTCCCACCCCTCCAAGCTGCCCTTCCTCTCTAGCTCCCTAGAAGTATCTTCCTCGTCAGTGGCAAGCCACACATCCGAGCTGTTTGCCATCATCCTTTCTTTCTCTCTCCACTCTGACCCCAATGGCCAACCTCCCCACTGTCCTCCTGATCCGTCCCAGCCACCTCCCTCCAGGCATCCCTGCCTCTGGCCTCCCCCAGGCTCACCAAGTCCACAGCTGCACATTCAATTCCCAGAAGCCCACACGTGGCTGCTTGTATCCTCTGCTCCATGCCCAGCCTCATTGCCCATCACCAACTGTTCCACCTGGCGGTCAGAGCCAGCTGCACTCACAATGCCCCAGCCTAATGGAACAACCAGCACAGTACAGCCTGACCATAGCTATCATGCCAGGCTCCAGCCTCCCCTTGCTTCACACCACTGTCATCCCTAAGACTCAGCCTGCCCTAGCCAGTCTTTTTGTTTTTGCTCCTGCTGTCCCTTCCACCTGGAAGGTCCATCATCCTAAAATGATTTCTCCCTTCAGAATCCTACCAGCCAGAATATTCTCTTCCCAACCCTGCAGGATTTGAACCCCTCCTCCCAGGGCTCAGCATCATCTCTTTATGATAGAGGAATTAATACTGGCACCTAATCCTCCAAATCCACAGTTAAGTTGGTTCATGGACCAGGAAGTGAGATCTGACTGAGCCAATGAGAGAGATTCCTGGGGATGTAGTGAGTGAGTGGGAGCCGGGGCTAATCCAGGGCACTCATGGGATGCATGGCATGAAATTGTCAAGGGTGTGGTCATGCTAGGGAACAGAAGAGGATGTGCATATGTGGACCAGAGCCAATAAGTGAGCATGTGGGACCCTCAGTGCAAGGGTTTCTTGAGACAAGCCAGCACTCACACATCCTCCCCACTTCTCTCTGTCTCTGTCACACATGCACACAAACAAAGCACACAGAATCCTTATAAATCTTCACATTCTTAAGCCCTATAGTTGGTGCAAAGTAATCGACAAATATTGAAGTGCAAGATGAGCTGTGCTCTCCAAGTCTCCATCCTACTGGGCATATCAGAACACTTCCAGTTGAATGATAAAATGATAGGGAATGACAACGTGGCTCTCCTTTGACAGGGTGCTATTCATAGCCA
Organism: Odocoileus virginianus; assembly: GCF_023699985.2. NCBI lineage: Eukaryota > Metazoa > Chordata > Mammalia > Artiodactyla > Cervidae > Odocoileus > Odocoileus virginianus. The sequence goes on along the minus strand of NC_069690.1, from coordinate 14,631,126 downwards.
GGATCTCAGGTCCTTACAACCTGGCCGCATCTTTCAAGCACAAAGAGCAGAAGGCTTGGTGTGTTTGAGGCAGAGCTGTGGTTCAGATCCCATCTTTAGACTGACTCCCCAGCCCCTGTGGGCAGAAGCTGTGGAAGGCGCTTCATCCTTGGGAACTGTGGCTGGTTGGGGATTTAGTTGGAAGCAGAGCTCCTGGAGCCTGTGGATCTGCACTTCCTTCTTCTGTAAGTTGAGAATCTGGAATGTTCCATCTGGGTTAAGTAATGGGTGGGTATGAACATCACGTGTTCCCCACCCCGAGCCTCTGCTCAGAACAACTTCCTCCAGGAAATGTTTTCTGAAAATCTCCCCTCACCTCGGGCTCCGAGACATTCCCATAGCTCCAAACCATGGCAAGTGGCAGAAGGGCCTGTTTGCACTTCTGTCATCTGTCACCTACAGCAGCCTTTGAGCCTTAGTGACAGGGACAGGGTCTCATTCACTTCTGCATCCCAGTGCCTGGCACATCTCAGACATTTCAGGAAGCTTTACAGAACATGTGAGTGAGTGAATGAATGAGTGGAGGACTAGCCCAAGACACAAATCAACACTACGCACGGGTGCAGTCCCAGAAAAAAGGCCCCCCACCTGTGAGTGTGGGGGGAGGAGAGGTGGAGGAATGTGCTAGAAAAAGGATGCAGGCAGTTTCCCCAAGGGGGGATGGGTTAGCCTTCTCAGGATAAGAGGGAGATCGAATAGGGAAAGGAGCCCTTCTGCCTTCAGTGGGGTTCACAGAGGGGGCTCAGTCCTCAGGTCCCAAGAAGAGACCAGCCCTGAGCCACAAAGCCAGCAATCTCCATCACTGTGCTGGCCAGGAAAGAGAGGTCCCTCCCGCACCACCCCCGGTGCTGCCTGTACACTACCAGCTCCCATGGCTGAAAAACTGGAGGGTTTTTTTCCCCTGAAGCACTTCTAGCTATAGGAATCTGGGAAATGACCACAGAGACACTCCCTCCCAGACCCCTCAGCTAGCCCGACAGAAAGCCTGGAAAAGTTCGTCTTCCCCCAGCTCCCCACATTCCATCATCTGTGGCCAGTGGCCAACTGTGAGCAAGTTCATTAATATTAATGTTAATAATCTCCTACACTTGCTTCACGCTTTCCCGCTTACAAAGCACTTTCCGATCCATCATCTCATCTGATGCTCACCACCAGCCTGGGAGGTCAGCGGGGCAGTGATTATCATCCCCACTTTACCGAGGAGAGAACGAAGGTCCAGGGAGAGAAGGGATGGGCCCAAGGGTGCACGTGGCAGCCAGCTGTCCCGACCCCAGGCAGTCACTCGACCTCTTCGTCTCACGGCTGCCAAACCGTTCCCCCAGCTACCGCGCCAATGTCAACATCAACATCACCTCCTGGTTCAGATGATCTGTTCTCAGCCATTAGAAAGACAGGCTTAAAATAAATAAGAAAGACAGGCTCCAGCCATCTGCTAGAATGGGTGAAACGACCTGCCAGGAGTTTGCTGAGTGACCTTGGGCTAGACATTTCCCTCTCTGGGCCCCCAATCCACTTCCTTGTGTGTCAGATGAGAAAGCTGGGCTGTTCTAGCCCTTCTGCCCTCTCTTCCTGAGATGGGAGACCAGGGAAAGCTGAAGGGTCTTCCCTTGGTCCCTGGCTCAGGCAGGTAGTAATCACATCCCCTGAGGTCCCCTCCTGGAGTATGAGGGGTCCACCTATCATGAGCCTAGGACCACCACGGAATGGAGCTATGAAGCAACAGAAGACTCCCAGGACCCCTCCTGAAGACGGGGCCAGAGCTAGCAAAAAACTGCTCCCCTGTGACAAGTGCTTTCCGCACATTATCAACATACCTCAAAATAGCCCCACCAGATGGCAATCATTTCCATTCTTTATGTGAGAAACCTGAAAGAGGAAAACTTTATTAGAGGAGAAGCTTGAAGCTCAGAGAGATCACTTGACTTCCCCAAAATCACACTGCAAGGAGCAGACTCAGGTTTCAAACCCAGATCTGGTCTGTTGGCTCAGTCCTAAATGCTTAATGATCCAGAGGTGAAACAAGAGGGAGAGGAGCCAGAGGGGTTCGTCCTTCCTCCTTTCCCTTTCTTCCAGCCTGTCTCACCTCCCCTCTCTCTTCCACCTTCTCTTTCCCTGTGGTTTCAGCCCTGCACGGGGCCTCTTCTGCTGTACCAGCTCACCCTGTCATCTCAGCCCAGGCTGAGATTTATGGATCTCACTTCAAGGATTTTTCTTTAATAATAACATTTATAATCATTTTAGAAATTAAGAGCTGAGGATGCAAAGCTTTTTAATTAAAATAATCCGCAGTTGATAATTATAGGACTCTCTTAGCTGGAACCATCTTCATTCAATCTGTCACACTCCCCAAAGAAGGCACGAGATAGCTGTGAGCAAGTGGGCGAGCCTGGTAGCTGTGTGTGTAAAACCACGTGGCCGAGGGCTCACCCCCAGGGCTTCTTCTGGGCAGGTGAGCTCCAGGGTGAACTGGGCTGCCACTCGCTTTGAGGTCTGTCCCCTATGCGCCGTGCAGGGCTGGCTTGCCATGTGATGATGGTCCTTCTGGAGATCTGCCCACTTGGCACACATCTTCTGTGGGTTTCCCTGTGGGCTCAGAGGGGCCAAAGCCCAAGGTGCAGAAGGATGTGTAAAGGCTGTGTGCATGCATGCATGCTCAGTCATGATCGACTCTTTGTGACCCCATGGACTGTAGCCCACAGGGTTCCTCTGTCCACGAGATTTCCCAGGCAAGAATACTGGAGCGGGTTGCCATTTCCTCCTCTAGGGGATCTTTCTAACCCAGGGATCAAACCTGTGTCTCTTGCATTGGCAGGCAGTTTCTTTACCACTGAGCCACCTGGGAAGCCCAAACCAGTCTAGTGAGAAGCAAAACTCGCTCAGCCCCTGCCTCTCTGCCCCGGTGCCACCCTCACCCCCTCCCAAGGCGCTGCCCTGCCCTCTGCAGTCAGGAGAGGGCAGCGAAGGCCACCAAATGCAGCCCTGGATAGCGTCGAAGAGGGGACATAAATAAGGACTGGAGAGCAGTTGGCTTGCAAGGTTGGGTACCAACAAGTCAAAACAGCACCATCCCATGCCCATTACTGAGAAGCCATCTGCTCCACACGGCCCCACCGCAGCTGACAGGGGGTCCATGGGAGAGTGAGACACACCTCTTCCCCTTGGGAACTCACATCCCTGCATAGACAGTCCATGTGTAAACCAGCCATAGGAGAAAGTGATGTTTGCCCAGGATGAAGCTAGAGGGGTGAGGGGTAAGTTATCAAGTCTATGTGTGGAGCCACCCTGGAGGGCTTCATGGGGGAGGGGATGTCTGGGCAGGGTTGTGAAGGATGAATAGGAGCCCACTGGCTCCATGACAATCACACACAACTTCTAGGATTCCTCGAGTGTTTACTATGCTCTAGACACTGTGTTGGTTGTTTGCAGCATCTCATTCCAACTTCACAACAAGCCTTGAAGATAAACATGATGATTAACACAATATTTCTTTGTGTTTGTTTTTTTTTTTTTTTTATTTCCAGACAAACAGGCTTGGAGCAGCTGTGTCATATGCTTGAGGTCACAGAGGCAGGCCCTGAACCCCAGAGCATTGATGCCAGCACTTGTGCTTAGCCAGTGGGATATTAGGTGCTCAGGATTAACAGCCTCCTGGGAGGAGCACGCCCCCTGCAGAGGAAACGTGTACGAGGGGTTCAATGTGGGGAACAGGAGTGAGGGGCCAGCGTTATTCTGCCAGGTTGATTCTGAGAAGCCCAACTGAGTGACTTCCCATGGTGGCCCTTAGTTTTCCCATCTGTGAGTCTAGGGTGGGGGCTCTCTCTCGAGACCCTTTTGGTTCGGGGAGTCTTCAGCTTTCCCAGACCTTCTGCTGTATCTCTAGTTCAGCTCGGGCAGGGTTATTCTCCTCACTCAACCCTCAGCATTAAGGAGGAGAAGGCGGGTCTTCCCTGGTGGTTCAGGAATTAAGAAGCTGCCTTGCAATGCAGGGGACGTGGGTTCGATCCCTGGTTGGGGAGCTAAGATCCCACATGCTGTGGGGCAACTAAGCCCATGCACTGCAACCAGAGAGAGCCCACTAACTTCTAAGTTAAGCTCTCCAACTTCTCTCTAAACTAAGACCTGACTCAGCTGAATAAGTAAATTGAATAAATGTTTAAAAAAAAAAAGAGAAGGAAGTGCAGGGAAGGTCTCCCTACCAGGACTCCACCCAAACTACTTAGAGCAAAAATGTGATGGGACTTCAGTCCTGCTGGCGGGCTCCAGGTGACTTCTCTTGGGCTCATTCATGCCTCCCTTTCCTCCTGGAGGAAATGAGGGTTGCCGGTGGGTCAGCCGGGGGAGGGCTCCCCAGGAGAGGTGGTTGTCCTGGCAGCTGGTGCCTGTCTGTCCACGGGCTCCCTTTGCAGCCCAGAAGTGGCAGCCTCCTGCCCTGCCCCCACCAGGGCCTCCCCCGGCCGCGGACGGCGACCGGAAGAGGATTACGCAGACTCACTCATGGATAAAATTGGGTCTCGGCCTGAAGAACAGCAAGGGAAAAGTCCAGGAGGAGCCTTGGCCCAGCGTGAGCAGGGACTAGGCCTCATGTTGGTAGGGAGGTGGCCTGGGGTGGGGGCGATGCTGTGACCAGTCCAGGACTGGACACCAGAGTCACCTTCCCATCTCAATAATCACATCTCAGAAGCATCCCCGGGTCAGAGCCTGCACTGTGTCCTCCAGAGGGCAGATGTTGGCTGGAATCATTGAGAATAAACTGGGCCCACCTAGACCCAGGGCTTCTGGGGAGCTGCTTGGCTGGAGCTGGGCAGCCACAGCCTGGGGTGGTGGAGTGCAGAGGAGATGCCAATTTTACAAGGCTCTCAGCTTCGGACTAAGATGGGTTAATTGAAGCCTTGGAAGGAGGGGGATTACTTAGAAAGCCCACCCTTCTGAACTCTGCTCAGCAAAGCACATCTTTCACGGTCCTTCCTTATGTAGTGGCTGCCCTGGAAGGGGAATTTCCCTCCCCTTCTGTCCCCTCCCCCCAGAGAACACTGGACGCCAAGGTGGTTTCAGTAAGAGTTTTACTGTCGCTAAAAATAATGGAGCAACTCACATCTCATTTCCTGTATTCTGTAAGTACCGTAAGGAGAGGGAGGGGAAGGCGTCAGCAAAGACGCTGGAAAACATTTAGATACAATAAAATAAGTATGTTAAAAAAGAAAGCAAATCAATGGCAGATAGAGGATTCATAGTGATGCTTACTTTGGGTGGAGGAAGGCAGGAGATGGGATGGACAGGAGGAAGCTACACAATTACGTAGAGATCACTGTCAAGGTCTTAGCTTTTATGCTGGGTGGTGGATTTAAAGGTACTTATTTTTAACACAAAAGAATGAGTGAATGAATGAAAAATAGCTCCAAACATGGACCAGTGAGGAGAGTGTGGCAAAGATTATTTGGAATAATTATTCAAATTCTATGTACCTGAGCTTCAAAGCGTTGGGGAAAATATCAAAGGAAAACATAAATTCTAAGATCAGCTGCACTATCCGGCTTCTTAGACACCTGGATCCATGAGTCCTCCTGGCTGTCCAGGTAGAGTCTTGAGGCCCAGCTTATCCAGAAAATTTACTCTTCTTAAAGCAGGTTGCAGCCTGACTTACCTGGTGTCCTGGACAAGAAAAAAATATTGTGAATTGAAAACAAATTATCCTACAACACTGTAGACTAAATGATGTCTGCTCTGCTGGGACTCAAGGAGTCATGATGGCAGGGTATTTAATGTGATTGAAGGGGTGGGTGAGGGGCAGAGGAGCCCAAGGCCCTGCTCTCCTGGTCTGTCTTCCACTTTAGGGCCTCTGCCCTGAGAATCCTGTCCTGACTTGGGCCTGAGATGGGCTGGGTTGTGTGACCGCTGTCACCCCTCTGCAGGACCAGGGCAAGGGCACTGACCCCTCTCCCACCTCTGTCTTCACCTCCCATTCATTCTGTCTTCCCGCCCCTCCACTCCCACCCAGGGCAGCTCTGTAGAAAGAGTCCCTGAACATCCTGGGCTTCCCAGTTCACTTTGCTCTCCCACCTCACCTGTCCAGCTGTGGCTGGGTGCTCCTGAGGAGTTCCTCTCCTTCCCACAGCAGCAGGAGGGCTGGGTTCCCTCCGTCTCATCCCACAGAGGCCCTAGTGCCTTGCTTCAAAGCCCCCAGGGAAGCAGAGATCAGAGGGATCCTTAGCTCACTCTCCTTGTTCAAACAGCTCATCTCCATCTCTCTCTAAATAAGCTTGTACATGCATGCATGCGTGCAAGTTGCCTCAGTCATGTCCAATTCTCTGCAACCCTGTGGACTATAGCCCCACCAGGCTCCTCTATCCATGAGATTCCCCAGGCCAGAATACTGGAGTGGGTTGCCACGCCCTCCTCCAGGGGATCTTCCTGATCCAGGGATCGAACCCGCAACTCTTACATCTCCTGCATTGGCAGACAGGCTGTTTACCACCAACACCACCTGGGAAGACTAAATAAGCTCGTACATCTAAATAAATACCGTGGGGCCTGCCAGTGAGACCTCCCATGCTATGTCCAGGCTCCCATGGGCAAGGTGAGCAAAGCTGATGATATTGGAGAAGGCGGGAAGGCAAAGTCAGAGGCCACGCTCAGGAGGAGGTGGGGCCCACACCTGGGCGGAGCCTCTTCCATAAATCTCAGGACACTTGCACACAGCCTTTCAGGGTCACACAGCCCTTCACTGTATGTGATACCCTTGACCTTGTCTCGAAAGCTTTTGTCCCCACTTTCTGTCTCAGGACAGAGAAGTCTCCACTTTGCCAGGATGACTCTAGGAAAACAGGGGACAGGCCCAGGTCCATGAAACAGGGGTGGCACAGACAGGCCTAGAGCCCAGCTCTGATTTCCAGTCTGGAGTTCCCTTGGGCCACCACGTCAGCCTCCCTGCCTTGCTCCATGAAGTTGGGAGAACCAGGGCTGCCTCCACTGTGGACGGCTCTTGGAAGGCCACCGCCGCCCTCTTTGGGAAGGCTGTTCCCCAGAGTGGAACAGAAAGGGCAAGGGCCAGGGCCAATGGCTGCAAGACTAATGGCCACAGAGAAGGCTCTGATTTAGCCCAAAGGAGCCCCTGGTTACGAGACTCATGGGAAAAAAAATTCAAATTGGTAGGGTAGGATCTTGGCTTTGTCTATTTCTAGCTGTGGCACCCAGGTCTGACCACTTTTACTTACAGTTTTGGGGCTTCAGGGTCCCCATCCCCATGCAAAAATGGGATGTTTATTTCTCATCTTCCTGTCTCATAGAAACACACTGAGAATTAAATGCGATGTGACTTGTTACAAAAGAGCCTCCTAAGTGACCCTATTCAACTCCAAGATCTAACCCTTGCTTCTCCATGCTGCCCCACAAAGGGAAGGGGTGGTGGCTGGGCAGAAAGGGACGTCCCAGCGGTGGGGGTGCCCCAGGCCAGGACAGTCCGTGAGCACGCTATGCCAGACCCCACACTGGACGCTGGGAATGGAGGGGTGAAAGTGATCAACGTGGCCCCTGCTTTTCTGGAATTTAAACTCTAATCCAGTGACTCTCAGCCGTGGATGGACCTTAGGATCCCCTGGAAGGAGTGGAGAAAAAAACACACACACAAAAAAAAACCCACACACATGCACCAGTGCCCAGATCTCTTTCAGACCAAGTGAATCTGAATCGGTACTTTTTTTAAAGCACCAGGTGACTTTAATGTTCAGCCAGATGAGACAATAAAATCAGCAGTTACAGATCGTCCTCATCCTTGCTCTGCTCAGGCAAGTACTTGGAAGGGCGCCTGTCGGACGTTGGTGGTAGTGGTAAGGAGAAGGTCAGGGAGGACTTCCTGGAAGAAATGACAAATGACCCCTTGCATGGGGATGATGAGTTGGAAGAACAGCAGGCAGTCCTCCTGGACAGAGTTCAGAGCGTGAGGGGAAAGTGCATGAGATAAGGCTGGAGGAGGCAACAGTAACGAGGGTCCAGATCATGGAGGAGACACTTGCCCTGTGACTGAGTCTGCAGACCCCACAGGCGATGGGGGACATTGGAAGATTTTAAGCAAGGAAATGACATAACCACAGCTGTCTGTCTGGAGCTGTCTACGGGGTTCATCCGTGTGGCAGGGTCCTCAGCAGGTTGGATCAGGACCTCCTCCTCTATTCCCCCGGCATATGGGGTGGGCAGAAGCTCTCCCCAGGGCCCCTGGGGTCTCCCAGTTTAATCTCAGTTCCATGATGCATTAGCGAGGGGCTCCCGGGCCGGCCAAGTCCCTGATACTAATCGGCCACTGAGGTGGAATCAATGACAACTGCATTGATCTTGCCTCTCTTTGGCTCCTTAAAGAGCTTATTGACCAGAGAGCCTCAGGGGGCTGGCTTCGTGCAGCAGAAACCTGAGTCTCATTCAAATGTGGGACAAAGAGGAGGAAGAATACGTGAGGAGGGGGCCTTCCAGGCCCCTGCCGCCTCAGTCAGTCTCAGGCTCCTTCGGGCAGGCATCCTCACTCCTGCACCCAAGCTGGTTGTCTCGGCATCAAAACCTGCGGCCTCACCTCTGCTGTCTCTCCCCCTCCCCAGTTCTAGCCACACAGAAGGAAATGCTTTGTGTTCCCCACTCTTTGCCTCCAGATATGCTGTACTCTCTGTCAAGGGTGCGATCTCCACCCCAGCTTCTCCAGTCTGATCTACTCCTTCGAGGTCCGGGTCAAATATCGCTTCCTCTTAGAAGGCTTCCCTGGTCTCACCTCAACAGGAATCGACTCTTCTTCTGTGTGTCAATAGCGTTTGATAGTTACCTGTATGTGCATCACTCATCACACTTTTTACAACCATTTACTCTGTCTCTCCCTCCAGAGGGTCAGCTCCACAAGGACGGTGAACCTGGTCACTCATCTATGTGTCCCCGGCACAGTGCCTAGCGGAGTAGAGGAGCTGCTCAATAAAGGAATGAGTGCTGAATGAATGAATAGACGTTTAAAAACACTTCTAGCTGGAGGATAATTGCTTTATAATGTTGGGTTGGTTTCTGCCATACAACAGTGCTAATCAGTCATAATTATATATATGTGTGTGTATATATCCCCTCCCTCTAGCGCCTCCCTCCGCTCTCCCATCCTACCCCTCTAAGTCATCACCCAGCACCAGGCTGGACTCCCTGGGTTATATAACCGCTTCCTCCTGGTTATCTATTTTACACATGATAGTGTATATCTATCAATGCTACTTTCTCCATTCATCCTACCCTCTCCTTCCCCCACTGTGTCCACAAGTCCATTCTCCATGTCTGCGTCTCTATTTCTTCCCTGTGAATAGGCTCATCTGTACTATTTTTCTAGATTCCAAGGGTATATGTGTCAATATCAGAGAGCTGTTTTTCTCTTCCTGACTTACTTTACTCTGTATTAGCAGGCTCTAGGTTCATGCATCGCATGTCAACTCAGATTTGTTCATTTTTATGGCTGAGTAATATTCCGTCATATGTAGGTACCACATCTTCTTTATCCAAGAATGAGCGGTTTGTAAAATCCTGAGGACTCCCTTCTCTAACCCTGACCCAGCACGGCCCCTGAGAGAACAGAAGAGTACAGACTGTGCCTAATCAGACTTGGATGACAGCAGTTCAGATCCAGATCTTGAAATGCTAGAGATGGAAGGACACTTAAGCCTTGCTGTCATCAAGTTAAATCTCTAATTTTACAGTTGAGGCCGCAGCTCTAGGGAGAGGAGCTTGCTGTCTCAAATCTCACAGAAGCATGTAGCAGGCCCAGGGCCCTCCAGATGCTGCTTTATACGGGCCTGGCAGTGTGAGCGGGGGCTCCAGAGCCCTCTGAACGCCTCCAGCCATTCCCAACCATCACTCTAACTTCCTGGGACACCCTTTGTCTCTTCAAGGACATCAGGCTGAGCAGGGATCTATTATCTGGGCCACAGAAAGGAGCTTTCCTAAAGACCAAAGTCTATTCTTTGTGACAGGAAGACACGTTACTTCCCATCTAAAGGCTTCAGTTTCCCAGTCATTGAAATGGGAGGTAAGAGGCTCTGTCTTTTCTCTCCTGGTCTTAGGAGAAGTGACTCCTAGAGGAGGAAACCACCCCCAGGGGGTCAGGCCACCTGATATCAACTAGAAAGGGCAAGAGAGCATGGGGTTCTAGGAAGTCAAGTTGGGGAACATACCCCGTTTTTCGTTGTTAACTTTTCTGTTGAAATCCAAAATATTCACAGAAAAATGCATTTATTGTAAGTGTGCAGTCTAATAACATGTTCAAAAGCTGAACCATCCATGTAACCCATATCCAGATCAAGAAACAGACCCTTCCCAGTCCCTGAGGAGTGCCCCCTGGGCTTCTTCCACTCACTGCCACTCAGGTCCACCACGCTGACTTCAAAAGTCATAGATGAGTTTTGCCTCTTTTTGTCCTTCATATAAATGGAACCCTAGAATAGGTCCTCTCTGGTGCTTGCCTTCTTTTGTACCACATTGTGCTTCTGAGATTCATCTGATTCATCCGTGATGTTTCATGCCATGCTAGAGTGCCCCTTCTCACTGTTACACGGTATTCCATTGTGTGAGCATATCCTAATTTATTTATTCATCCCACTGTTGATGGGCATTTGAGTAATTTTCAGTTTGGAGCTATTACAGAGAGTGTTAAAGAAGACTGTTTGTTAATATTTTAAATAATCATTTTTCAAAGCAGATGCTTGAAAATAGCCAGGAACAAAAGGATTGTGCACACATTTCCCTCATTTAATAAATGTCTATTAAGTACCTACTGTGGCTTAGAATGATCTTTTCCTTTCCTCTCCTGAGCCTAGCCTTTATAGACTGGGTGACATTCCATCTTTTCTAGAAAACCTTTTATGATTGCTCCCAACTTACATTGCCATTCAAAGTCCTCCTAAGTTTCAAGGTAGATTTTTCATGAACACACAGCAAAAAGTAAGTCCACATGGCTGGCCTTCTCCTGATCCTTCTTTGTGTTCATTTTCAAGTGGGTCCTCCCGAGGAGCAGGCACTGGGTCTCATTTTCTCTGCCTCCTATGGTACTCTGCAGAGCATTAGGTACCTCACTAAACTCACCAAATAAGAAATGAATTGAAGTAGATCTATAGGAAGGTGACATGAAGACATGAAGACCCCTGTCCCCTCTCTCTACTCATACCTCTGAGGGAAAAAAATTATGCAAAATATGGGAAAAGATATTGCAAAACTTGAGCAAAATCCATGGACAGCAATGGATGGGGCGATGCATTGCATTAGACTTGAAAAACAAAATGGGTAGATTCCAGATCATGAATGACTATGGCTTATCTTCACTCCTCTTTACACTCATCGGTGCAAATAATCAAAAAGATTTGGTAGATGCAGAGATTTGGCTGGCAGGCACATTTCAGAACCATGGATAGAGAATCCCATTGGCTGCTCTCCGAGAACCACAGCAAAACCTTAGAACAAGACACTTTGGTCTCACTGGAGCTTCAGGAAAGTTCACATGCATTTCCATTTTCCTACAGACACCTACTAATCTCTAAATCCCTCCTAGTGAGTTGCAAAAATAAAGTCCTTAGAGCCAAATAGACTTGGGGTTCAAATCTATCACCTGTCAGTGTAACTTTAGGAAAATTACTCTCTCTGAATCTGAATTTCTTTTATTTACAAATGGTAATTATAATACTTTTTTTCCCCCAAATGTATTTTTCAGGTCTTAAATTTAGGTTTGGCTCTCTTTTGTAGTTTTATTTGTTTGTTTGCTTTGGGGTGAGATTAAGTCTATCTTCACATTCATTGTGAGCATACTTTCATTACATCCTCCAGCAAGTTATAAAAGTGAAGTGAAGTGAAGTGAAAGTCACTCAATTGTGTCTGACTTTTTGGACTGCATGGACTATACAGTCCATGGAATTCTCCAGGCCAGAATACTGGAGTGGGTAGCCTTTCCCTTCTCCAGGGGATCTTCCCAACCCGGGGATTGAACCCAGGTCTCCTGCATTGCGGGCAGGTTCTTTACCAACTGAGTCACAAGGGAAGCCCTAGCAAGTTATAAGAGCTACTCTAAATCATTGCCTGCTAATCACAAACTCTGGGTCACTTTAGGGCCAGGCTCCATGGGTTGCCTCCTGTGGATCATATTTTCCTGTTTTATTCAATGTCAATAATTTGGGGTTGTATCCTGGATATGGTGCATGATAAAATTGTAGGGACTTTGGGTTCTCTCTCTTGCTATGAAGAGTATTGGGGAAGTTTTTGTTTGTTTCTTTAATGAAGTTGGTAACTCTCATTGCAAACCTATCACTCTTTCAGTGGGTTGCAGCTGAAATTTCTGTTCAGCTTCTTTAGGTTTTGCTGAGCATCTGTCCTACACAGGCATTGGTTCAAAGGTCAGCCAGGTATTTGGGCAGAGTTTATGCCCTGCATCTAGGGTTCCCCTCTCTGGTTCATTCTTTCCTGAGTTTTCTTCTTCATTTTCCTTGAACATGCCTTGAAATCTCTCCCCTTATTCTTCAAACCAGTTTGACTGCAGCTTTCCATCCAGGTTTTAGCCAACTGGCCTGGGAAGACAAGGGTTTGTCCTCAGGCTAAACTTGTAAAAGCTAAGAATTTGCCCAGTGCCCTTCCCATCTTCCAAGTGTCAATAACCTCCCCCACTGCCCAGCTCTGAAATCTGCCTGCTATGTGTCACTGTCCTCTGATAACTATTTTTTAATATGTTGCTCACAGTTCATCTTCAGGACGGTTGATGTGTAAAGAGCTATTCAGCCAGAATCAGAAGTTGAAAATCCTATAATACCTCTCTGAGGAGCCGTGTTGAAGGCCGTATGAGGTCATATCTATAAAATGCTCACAGTAGATGCTCAATAAATGTTTCCTCCCCCACTGCAATCCCCAGCTGCCGTTTTGATATCTGAAATCATCAGTGCATAAATATACAACACTTTGTTCTTCTTGAAACACTTTCATCTCTATTATACTAATTTACCCTAAGAGTAGGGTAGGCACTATTCCCATTTTTTATAGATGAGAAAGATAAGGCTTAGGGGAATTATGGGACTAACCCAAGGCCACAGAATTATAGTTACAAAGGCTGAACCAGTCCCCACGTTCACCAGTGTCTCTCCCCCTCCACCAACATCTTCTAGCAAACAGATGTTGCAAACACACACAGGATAGGGGAAGGAAACTCCACAACCACCCCCTTTTCTATAGAGGAATCCTGGAGGTGTGTTGGAATGTGTCTTCCTGGGCCTGCCCTCACCCAGATGTGACAGTCCTGTGGACTGGCAAGGTGAAGCATGATGTGTCTGAACACCCGGGCTAGTGTCTGCTGAATGCTGCTGAGGGTCCTCGCATTCATCATGAGCCCAAGTGGGGAGTGATGTGTTACCACGGCATCAATGCCACCACCCAGGTTCCAAAAATTATGTGCTCTGGGGTATTAAACCCAGTTTCCTAACCTGTGAAATGGGGGAAATAGCGATTCTGCCAGATTTAGGAGTTTATGTAGGCACTGAGATAAAGTGACGAATGTAAGAGTGCTTTGTAAACCAAAGGGTATGTACCGACAGTGCGTTGGTAAGACGGTGTAGGCACGGTCCTTGGGTACCCAGCCATGCAGAGAGACACAGGGCTTCTCTCTTGTGGCTGCACAGACATGAGTCTGAGCATCTGAGCTCAACACAATCAGAGCCGAGCAGTCCTGAGTTCGAATCCTTGTGGTGCTACTTCCTAGCTGTGTGCCTGGGGCAAGTCATATCACTTCTCTGAGTCTCAGTTTCTCGTCTGAAAAATGAGAATAATAATGATAATGGGAGGACTAGTAAATAAATCATGAGGCTATTATGAGGATTAAATGTGATTACGTATGTTAAGTGCTTGATGTCAGGCAGATGGTGAGTATTCAATAAATAAGGGCTAATAATAAAACTGGCAAGACCTGAGGGTGCACTTCTCCACGGAGGCGCTGAGCAGACTGCCCGGGGCAACCGAAAGCACAAATAGCAGGCTGGACTCCTGCGTCCAGCGTTTCCCATGACCTCCCTAGTAACCAGTGATCCTGGGAAACTTTCTCTTCTCTGGACCTCTGTGCCTCATCTGAAACATTGAGGGCATTGGACTAGATCCTGTTCTCTGGGTTTCATGTTCTGTAGCTGAGTAGATCCTAGCCCTCTTAAGCAAGCCAAAAGATGCAGGGAAGAAAGAGGAATTGGTAGACTCAAGCTATGTCCCAGGCTGATGTCTGCAGGGACGGGAAGGCGTCCAGACTCTGCTGAGCCCAGGAAATGTGGCCTGGTGGGGTGCGGCTGCAGGAGAGCTCCAGGGAGGGATAGATTTCACAGCCGGAAGGGGAGAGGGCACCACCAAAGATACACAGAGCAAACCCCAGCTGGGCTGAGGGAGTCGGAGGTCCCCGGAGTGGAAGCTGGGATTTCAGCCACAAATCAAACCTGCTCAGGCCTTCTCCCTGCAAGTCCCTCCCTCTCCTCCTTTTCTGATGGGAGCAGGTTTCAATTCCATCCTGAAGTGAGCTCATTCCTGGGCTTGGCCCAGCAAGCCCTCCCAGGCCCATCCCTTCTCCACCTTCTCCCTCTCCCTCTTCCCGCCAGAAGTAGTCAGGCTGAAGTTGGAGCCCCAACTTTGCCGTTTGCTGCTTTGTGATCTTGAGCCAATGTCCTAGTGAGCCTGGGCTGCTGTAACAGAGGGCCACAGATAGAGAGGCTGAAACAACAAACATCTATTTCCCACAGTTCTGGAGGCTGGGGAATCCGAGGTCAAGGTCCCAGCACATTCAGCGTCTGGTGAGGGCTCTCCTGGTATGCAGACGGCTGTCTTCCCCTTGTATCCGCAGGTGGTGGAGCGCAGAGAGCAAGGAAGCTTGCTCTGGGGTCTCTTCTTACAAAGGCGCTTTATCCATTCATGTGGGCTCATTCTCACCTCCATCTCCACCCACCTAAAGGTCCTGCCTGCTAATACCATCACCTGAGGGGTTAGGCTTCCCACATATGGATTTATGGGGACAGAAGCGTCTGATCCATAGCAACAAGTCACTTTACCCTTCCTTTTCCACATCTATCAGTGAGGGATAAAGATCCAACCTTCATAAAGTCTCAACAGAATAATGTCTTTAAAAGTGTGTGAGGAACTTCCCTGGTGGTCCAGTGGCTAAGACTCTGTGCTCCTCCCAATGCAGGGGACTGGGGTTCAATCCCTGGCAGGGGAACTAAATTTCACCTGCCCCAATTAAGAGTTCACAAGTCATAGCTAAAAGATCCTGCACGTCCCCGCTAAGAACCAGGGCAGCCAAATAAGCAAATAAGTAAAAATAAATATTTTTTAAAAATGTGTGCGCTGGGCATGTGGCGTCTGTGTCCTGTAGCTGACTTCTTCACCCCTCTTCCCTCCCACCCATTCCAAGGCCCACCAGGTAGTCACAGGGAGAAGCCTGAAACTACCACGTCACTCAGTACAGACCCCATGCCTTTCTTCATTGACTCAAAAGTAGCAAATGGGTATCTGCTCTGGGCCGAATGCTGGCTGGAGCAGAGCTTTTCAAAGTTTCATGTGCACACAATGTACCTGGGTCTTGTTTAAATGCAGAGGGGCTTTGCAGGTGGCTCAGTGGTAGAGAATCTGCCTACCAATCCTGGAGACTCCAGAGTCTTGGGTTTGATCCCTGGGTTGGGAAGATCCCCTGGAGGAGGAAATGGCAACCCACTCCAGTATTCTGGCCTGGAGAATCCCATGGACAGAGGAGCCTGGTGGGCAACAGTCCATGGGGTCGCAAAGAGTTGGACATGACTGGGCGACTGAACAATACTAACTAGTTGATTCCGTGGGTCTGGGAAAGGGCCTGAGGTTATGCGTTTCTAACAAGGTCCCGGGTGATACTGACACTGCCGATCTGTGGACCACACTTTTGAGTGGCAAGAGGCTAGGAGTTGGGGGGCTACCTCTCCCCTACCCCCTTGGGGTTCAGAGTCTAGTGGGAGGACACGAAGCAACCAACACTCAGAGGATGGGAGTGTGATGATCATAGAGGAGGACAGGCCCCTCTTGGACCTTCAGAAGTCTTGGAAGACTTCCCAGACATGTGGAGTCCTGAAAGATTATTAGGAAGTGGTCAGGCCAAGGAGAGAAGGGAAGAGGGGAGATGATGTGGTAGAGAGAGGAGCCTGTGTTGGCTGGGCTGATTGAGTTTACGTGCCCGAAAGAGAGGTGACAGAGGGAGTGGGGAGAGAGGAGCCTCATGGCTGGGGCCAGATCATGGGGGTCTTGAAGCCATACACCTGGGCTCTGTCCAGTGGGAGACAGGGAGGCTTTGGAGGATTTTGAGCAAAGAAGTGACACGGTCAGATTGAAGATTTAGAACCTCCCTCTAACTGCTGCAAAGAGAATGGTCCTCGGTCACACCCCAGACTGAGCCCTGCAGAGGGAACAGGAAAGGGAGCGTCCCACCTTTCAAGACATCTCATCCTCCTCTTTCCCCCCCTACTTTTTCCACCCCCACCATTTCCACACCCCATACTGCTCACACCAGCCCAGGATCTTAAAGTCGGTGACCAAACAGAACTCAAGAGCCTTAGACACCACCATCACCCCAACCAAACCCTCAGGGCATCAGAACCCCAGTCAAGGTCTTAGAAAGAAAAGGAAGTACCCATCCCTTCATCCATGTGTCCCTGCCCTGGGCATTCCAGGCTCACTGAAGCACACATACACACAAAAACAAAGAGAAGACTCTCACCTAACATCCTGAGCTCAGAGGGCTTGCTATCCACTGAGGGAAGGCATCTCAGACTTGCTGCTGGCACAGAAGAAGGGGTAGAGTTTAGAGCAAGGTGATAATGGTTCTACCCAGGCTACCAGGACATCCAGAACTTGGACAACCAAGGGAGACGTGCGGTCTGGAAGGCCTAAGCTGCTGCTCTGGCCACGCTCTACCGTGGGTACCTAGAGCGTATTAGCTGAAAGAGGAGAAGCAGCCGCCCCCTTGGGACAGATGGGCCTCTGAAGAATCCCGCTTCCTAGGGCTGCTCTGAGTGTGAGGGTGGTCACTGGGGGAGGCTGGGTTTCGGTTGTGTCTCTGCTTGTAATTTGTTCTCACCTGTACAGCTAGAAGGGCTTCCGAGGTGACTCAGCAGTCAAGAATCTGACTGTTAATGCAGGGGATGAGGGTTCGGTGCCTGGATCAGGAAGAGCCCCTGGAGAAGAAAAGGCAACCCACTCCAGTATTCTTGCCTGGAGAATCTCACGGACAAAGGAGCCTGGCAGGCTACAGTCCGTGGCATCATGAAGTGTTGATCATGTCTGAGGGACTGAACACACAGTCATACATAGCTAGGAGGCTGAGCTAAATGATGCTGTCACCAAAGCATTTATCTCTGAAGTTCTGCAAAAAACTCTAGTGCCTTGACCTTGTGTGTCCCATCCTATGGTAAAAACACACCTCTTGTCCTTCTACACAGAATATCCTGGTCTTGACCTCTGACCTGGATCTGTGAGTCTGGAACCCCACCTGTGGATTTATGGTCTCTTGCTTGCTAACAGAGATGGCAGTCCACCCTTCGAGGGCAGCTACAAGAACCTTGGGTTTAAGGTTAAATGACTTTTTAATTCCTGATGTTGCCATTTATGTCTCTCACTGTGTAGAATAAATTATCAGATGCTCGAGCCTCAGTTTCCAC
This sequence comes from Odocoileus virginianus, assembly GCF_023699985.2. NCBI lineage: Eukaryota > Metazoa > Chordata > Mammalia > Artiodactyla > Cervidae > Odocoileus > Odocoileus virginianus. Next base: position 14,613,403 of record NC_069690.1, on the reverse strand, counting down.
ATCTGCAAAAGGGAGCTAAGACTTCTGGAGCTGCTTGTGAGCATTAACTGAGAACATGTAAAACTCTGGACAGAGCTGTGAGTTGATTGTGTTATTTGCCAGGACGCTAGCGCATGGGAGGGCCTGACCCTTGCTGGTAGCTCCACAGGAAGACATTGATGGTGCTTTTGTTTCAAGGTCACCTCTCCCCAATCCCTGAATTTTCAGGTTGTTTTCCACATACTCTATCAAATGGTGGGAAAAACACTGACTCTGGAGTCCAAGAGCCCTCTATTCAAATCCCAGATCTCATACAAACTAGGTGACCTTAGACTAGTCACTTACCTTCGGTTTTCTCATTTGTAAACTTGAAACTCCCACTTATGGGATGGTTATGAGAATAAATGAGGTAATGTCTACAAAGCACCTGACCACAGTAGACAGGCAACAGCCTTCTGTCCATTCCCCAGGGCAAGAGTTAGAAAATTATAAATGCTTGTCTCTTTCAGAAATCTAACTTAACAGGAATCTAACTTAACCCAGAATGGGACAAACTCTTACTCTCCCATTCAACCCCCATCATCCCTCACTAAAGGATGTTCTGCCCCATGTCCACCCATGTCCCTTGGTTGTCTAATCTATTAGCGTGAGGTCACCTTGAGTGGTGCAGAAGGTGGGGATGCAAGACAGACAGTGAACTCAGGGAACCAAAAACTTACGTGGGTGACTCAATCATATAGAGCATCCCAGGTCCCTGGGCCTCTGTCGGCTGCCAGGTGTGTGACAGAGGCAGGGAACGTTCGGGATAAGAGAGGGCCCCCTGGGGGCTGGAGAGCATCCCCCTTGTGCATCACGGGCACCTATGAATGCCAGTGGGAGTAGGGAGAAGTGCTAGAAGTTTCCTCCCAGGTTGAGGATAATGAGGCTGGAGGAGGACCCAGGGATGGGGAGAAGTGACTTCAGGCCCAGCCGCTCCCACTAGAGCCACCTGTTAGCTCTCCTCATCTGCAGTCACAGGCCTGAAGGACAAGCTGGTATCAAGTATGAAGAGAAGTTTAGGGAGAAGCAGGCAGACCCGGGTCCGAGCCACACCTCCGACACATCACCTCTGAGGTTTTGGGCAAATAAAGTCACCTGTCTGAACCCGTTTTCTTCCTGGGCCTCCTGGGAAAGGAATACCTCTGTGCCAACTTCCAGGACTCCTGGGAGGCCCAATTGAGAGAGTGCTGAGAATACACGTTATAAAACGTGAACCTTGGTGTCTGGTGCGGAGACGCTGCGACGGTTGCTCTGGAAAAGGCAGCATGGAATGCCCCCGCCCCCAGGAGGCCAGAGGAAGGTGGAGACCCAGACATCGGCGAGCAGGAGGAGGTGGAGGGGGGCTACGAGGCCAGTGTCCTTACCATGCTGGGACCTCAAGGAGGGCCAGAGGCCCCATTTCCAGCAGATAGAGTCTGCAGACTTGACTCACTGCTCTGTGGACAGGTCCTGATGGAGGCCACCAGCCTGGGGCGAGCCAGTTCTGTGTGCTTGCTCATCCCCATTTACCTCTCCGCCTTCCACGCTCATCCCCTTTGCCCTTCCCAGCGCTAAGCTCCACTTCTGGTCCTGATGACCCGGGCTTGGCAGCTGGACCAGCCCCTGGGAAGCCCCAGCAACGGTTATGGAGCTGCCAGGAGTGGTGGCGGGGAGCACTGAGCCTCCTCCCTGCCCTTCCTCCCCTCGCCCACCTTCCCGAAACCTGTCATGGGGACTACACTCTGTTTCCTCACTACTTCGCTGGATAATTAAGTGTCCTTGTCCTCAGTCCCCTTCCTAAGCTGTTCGTTGTGAGTCATTAGTGGATAATTGGACAGAACTGAAGAACCTTGACAGCTCCAAGCTGGACTCCAAGGCCCCCTCCCCAGGGGCTCAAGTGCCTCCTGCACCGTTGCTCCCAGCCAAGGAGGCAGCCCATCTCATTCTCCTCCTGCCGCATCTCCTCTTTCTCCGGGTCACTGTTCAGAGCTGGATGCTCCCCTCCGTGCGCTCTCTGTTCCATGGCAAGGCTGCGAGCCAGCACCTTGCATTGCACAGCTCAGCGTCCCAGAATCCTAGCCCATTCCCCAGGCAGACACTAGGTGCTCAAGAAACATTTGCTGAATGAGTGAATGATGACATTTCACAGCTGAGCACTTCCCGTTTCATCCAAAGGTTTCAATCAAAGTGTTTGCTGGCATCTATGACCAGGGAAAGTGTTAGTCACTCAGTTGAGTCTGACTCTTATCGACCCCATGGACTCCTGCCTGCCAGGCTCCTCTGTTCATGGAATGTTCCAGGCAAGACTACTGGAGTGGGTAGCCATTCCCTTCTCCAGGGCACCTTCTCTACCCGAGGATCAAACCTGGGTCTCCCACATTGCGGTCAGATTCTTTACTGTCAGGGTGACCAGCGGGCACTAGTCAAAATATTTAAGAATCAGTGCTGGGGCAGGGGTCCTGGGGTCCCAGTGGGCCAGACATGAACCTTTTAGTTTCTGGATGCTGGGTGGATATTGGAGACCCTTAAAGAGGGTCCTTTGGCACCTGTGATGCTACAGAGCTCTGGGAGGAAATGACTTGGCATCGAGTGGAAGAATTTTAGCATCTCCACGAATTACTGGTGCATCTGGGCTGAATGTCAGATTGGGTGAAAGAACGAGTGAATGAATCACTCTGTCTCTAGGTGGCTCTCCACCTTGTCTCTGTTTGCTTTGACTCTTTTCTTCCATTCTGCCTCTCTCCCCTTCTGCAATGGGGGTGGGAGGGTTATTTCCCTGAGCAAAACCCCAAGGAGCTGCTCCTAGAGTCAGGAGAACAGGGCAGGACAGCCCACCTGCAGCACGGCCAGGCTGCCCCCATGGAGCCCAGGCAGTCTCATTACCACACAGCCTGTGCCCAGCATCAGGATACAGAGGGGCCGGCAGGCTGGCAGCAGCACGCATGACCTGAACCCTCTACCTGGGAGTCAGGACTCTGGGAACCTGTCCCACCCCAACCCTGGCCTGCTGTGTGGCCTTGAACTAGCGGCTCGCCCTCCAGGCATCAGTTTTGCCAAAAGGTAAACAGATTCTCTGCTCCAACTCTGAAACATCAGTCAAGATCAAGAAGCCAGAAGCCAAGAAGGCTGATTCTACACATGGCTGCCCAGGACAGTCAAGGAGTCTGCCTTCCCAATCAGGAGGGACAATCTGATGTTCAACGCTGCGGTCCAGGGTCTCCACCACCCCGATTCTTAGACCGGTTGGCCAGCAGAGCTTTGTTTTTCTCAAAGTTTCCCTTGCTTCTTTAATGAGAACAGGTCACCTAGGGGAAGAAAGGTCTTTGTAGACATTATCTTATTGTTGTTATTCTCCATAAGCAGATGAGGCAACCATCAGCACCCCCACTTCACAGATGGAGAAACAAAGGTTCAGGAGGGCTCTAGATTTGACACGCATCAGCGATGACCCCAGGCCTGCCTGACTCTGCCCATGATGCAGAAGTCAGCACAGAAGAGAAAAGAGTTGACTGTCTGCGTGCCTCCTCCTTTGCTCCCCTCCCCACCCCCTGGCCCCTGGCCCATCCCCGCCTACAAGAGAGCTTCAGTGGGTCCCTCTGCTGGGCTCCGGGCATCTAGGGGCACATATGGTGCTGACTTCCTGGGGGAAGAAGAGCTGCTGACGCAGCCCTCTAGGCTTGGGGGCTCCAGCTGGTGCCAGGCCAGCTCAGTCGGGGGATGAACCAACCCGTGGAGGCTTGAGGCCAGCAGACAAACACTGGAAAAGCACCAGTGGGAAGAGCAGAGGTATGGTTCTCAGAACAGGAGTGAAGGCACGCTCTGATCCCTATGGAGGCTCTCTCAGCTTCCGTGGACCAGGATTTAGGAGCAGGAGGTGTCAAATGACAGGGGTTAGGAGAGCTTTGAGCAGGCAGCAAGCAGCTGGACCAGCCGTGGGCAGAATGTCCATCCTTGACTGACAGGTGTCCATCCGGGGTGCAGGTATGGGAGAGCCACACCTCTCCCGAACTCTGAGGTGATGGGCAGGAGGTGCAGGAGGTCTGAACTGAGCAGGGCTCCAACTCCTCTATTTAGCCTCAATCTCCTCTGGGTGCCCCTGGTTTGAGATGAGACTGCTCTAGAATGAGACTGAGTTGACCCCCAGTTAGAAGGGTTGGCAAACTGGCAAGTCATGGCGAGCATAGAAAGATGGCTAGGTCACATCAGAAAGAATAAGCACATCCTCACCTGGCTTCCCAGGTGGTGCTAGTGGTAAAGAACCCACCTGCCAATGCAGACTTAAGAGCTGCAGGTTCAATCCCTGGGTCAGGAAGATCCCCTGGAGCAAGGCATGGCAACCACTTCAGTATCTTGCTTGGAAAATCCCATGGACAGAGAAGCCTACGGCCCATAGGGTCCCAAAGAGTCAAACAACTGAAGTGACTACACATGCACGCACCTGGACCACACGAATTGTGATTGGAGGAACACCCCAGAGATGTTTCAACTCAGACCGCCCCCCTGCTGCTCTGTGACACTGCCTGGAATCACATGCAGTCCAGGCACTCCTTGGGAAGACTTTTCCCCATTCCCTCTTAGGGAGGGTCCACGCCTTAAACCCTAATTATGATCAGATTAGCTGAACTGCAAACTTTAGGACAAAGCCTTGCGAACACTAGATGGGTGAACGCAGTCATGGCAAAAAGAGGAGAATCATGGAGAAGTAAACAAAAAGTAGGAACAGCACTATACATGGCTTCATTTGTTTCTTTAAGAACTCTTCACAGAGGGAGTTATTTAACTTATTTTATTTATTGGCCACCCTTCGTGACTTGTGGAATCTTAGTTCCCTGACCAGGGGTCAAACCCAGGCCTCCTGCAGTGGAAACAGGGAGTCCTAACAGCAGGATCACCAGGGAATTCCCTACTTAACTTAATTTTTTAAAAATATTTATTTATTTGGCTACCCTGGGTCTTAGTTGCAGCATGTGGGCTCTAGCTAACTGGTGAGGGATCAAACTCAGGACCACCTGCATTAGAAGCATGGAGTCTTAACCACTGGACCACCAGGGAAGTCCCCTTAACTTATTTTAAAGCCAAGAAAAACAAGTTCAGAAAGGTGACTTGGCTTCCCAGGATCACATGTAATGGAGACCACGTAAATATCACCTAAGAGATTTCTGGTTTTGATTCCCTGCAAGGCTAGTCAATGTACACAGATCTCCTTGTAAGGGTTGATTTTTCTTCAAATCTTGTAGAGTCTTGGCCACACCTAACTCAACAGCAATTTTAAAATTAATAACATTCTTCCCAAAGCATTAAATTAATTACCACAAAAGCATAACTCCTTTCTCCACTTGTATTTAATTGACTTGGGTTACAGTTGATTCAATTATCTGCTCACGGTGACAAGCGCAACTGACATGAACAAGTTTGGGAACACGAATAACACAGGCAAACAAGAAATGAGTTGTCTGACAGCCAGGCATCCCAAGTGCTGCCTGCTGTAGTCAGCAGGTTTCACAGAGGGGATAGTAGCAGTTCACCCAGACAGCAGTTAAGTAGGGTTAGTTAGGAGAGGTTCCTCACGACACATTGAACCCTGGTCTGTTTAGTTCCAAAGTTCAGTTTCTATTCACTACATCACACAGACCCACACTGGCAGCTTTATGTTTTTGTTCAGGGCCTGTCCTCTGCGGATCAAACTCTTGGGAGTTCGTTTTGTCAGTTACATGTAGGAGTTTTACCCCACTCCTTGGCTTTCCTTGTCTTAACCCCTGCGTGCATGCTAAGTCACTTCAGCGGTGTCTGACTCTTTGCGACCCTATGGACGGTAGACTGCCAAACTTCTGTCCATGGGGATTCTCCAGGCAAAAACAGTGGAGTGGGTTGCCATGCCTTCCTCCAGCGGATCTTCCAGACCCAGGGATCGAACCTACGTCTCTTATGTCTCCTGCATTAGCAGGTGGGTTCTTTACCACTAGCGCAACTTAGGAAAGCCCCTTCAACCTCTATCACTGTCTGAAAACCTCTTCCAAGAAAAGGGTGGAGCAGGGAGCGACCCAGATGGAGCTGATGGAGGCTGGAGAGAGTCTGAGACTGCCAGGAAAGGAGCCTTGACCTCCAGGTCACATCAAGCCTTCTGACCTTCCTGCAGGCAGCAAGCCCAAGGAAGCCTCCCCCTTCTCCCTGGAGCCAGTTCAGGCCTCTCTGCCCTGATCTGGTGGGGGAGAACTCACACCCACACCTTGTGGTGATGTGGCTAGGGGGTGGGGAGGTGAGGGGGCGGGTGACATGATGCAGAACTGGGCACATGGGAAGAGCTTTCAAATGTCATTTCCTCCCCACCCCTCCCACTTGCTTTAGAAAAGAAAACAGACTTTTAGAACTGGAGGGGATCTTGCAAAGGAGCGTTTATTCTACTGTTTTCTAAACTACGTCACATGTCCTTCCTTGGGATGAAAATGGGCGGTTTGAGAAAACAAGGCCTGTCTGGGAAACACCGGGTCAGACAAAGTTGAACAGGTTTCTACACTCTATCTTAGCCAAAAGGCCGAAAAACCATTGTTGAACAGGTTTCTACACTCGATCTTAGCCAAAAGGCCGAAAAGCCATTGCTGAACGGGTTTCTGTGCTACGGAGCATTTCTGAGTCTGTCATGCATATTGGAGGGTGGAAAGGATGCGCTCCCAAAGTGCTTTTCCCCTCGACACCTTACAGGAATAGGCTTCTGAGGCACCCTTTTTGTAAACCCTCGATCCATTCCTCGGTCCATTCCTCTCATCTTACAGAAGAGTCGAATGAGGCTATGAGGATACAAGGCTGCTTCCCCAAGATCCCCAAATGGAACCTCATCCTCGGGGCCCTCATTTCATCACAGCTCCCCTCCTGCCGAGTCCCCGGCCTTGTCAGACCCTGATGATGAGCAAAGAGGGGTTCCAGAAGGGGTGAACGGGATGCATGGCTCTCCTGCCCAAGGAGCCTCTGCGAATGTTCAGGACCTGCCAGCTGAGGGGCCCCCAGGAATCTTCAGGATTGGGGCACTGCTGGAGGAGAGTTGGCTCCTATTGGTTTAGCATAACCACACAGGACACCCACCTGACTCCCAAGCAGATGCCCTGGAGCCTCAGAGCTTTGTCAGTCTTGCCCAAAGCTGTCTGCCCCCCAGGCTCTTCTCTGCCCGGCCAAAGGCTATGGAAGTAGACAGTGTCAGCTCCTGCGGCTCCTCTCTGTTGCAGGAGAGTTTTGCTCTCTTGCTGGTGGCGTTGAGGGGAGCTGTCTGTTTTCCATTAGTATTCGCAACATTCTGGTTGGGGAGCAGAGAGGAGGGTGAGGGTTAAGGTCCTGCTCATGGAGGCTTCCTGGCAAAGTTGGTCCAGTCCTGTCTGTCTGACTCCCTGACCTGGGGCTCCCCATGGTGGCGGCAACAGGTGACCCCAGGGTAGCGCAGGATGTCACGGTGGCAAAGCCAGCATCACTGCCTGTTCATCTCCGCGCTCCGAGGCTGCTCCCGCCTCAGCTGGGATCCCTCTGTTTCTGTCCCTGAACCCGAGCATCTCCAGTGTTCCCTCTGCACTGGGTGGGGCCTCTTAGCACCCTGGTTCTGCTTCCTGGGCCTCTCTGCCTGTGACCGAGGGTGTCAGGTCCAAATCGGCCTCACTGATGGGCTCCCCATGCACCTCCCTGCCCACGCACAGCACTGTGTCCCTCCGGCATTGTCTACTGGGGTTCCTTTTACCCTTTTCCCATTCATCTGTGTCACACTCTCCCTTTCCAGAGGCTGTCACCACTGCTAACACTGGCGTTACGGCTCATGTCAAAGGCGTTGCTATCATGGTGACATGCCAGCCATCACTGACCCGTGACGGAAGGAACTCAGTGGTCTGCCCTCTGAGTGTCCTTCAGAAGGCCCCCCACTCTGCCCTCACCCTTCCACCTCCCTCTCCCCACTCAGAGGCCCTTCCTCGGTGCTCCCAGAGCACCGCCCCCCATCAAAGCACTTGCCACATCACTGGAATTGTTGACTCTCATCTGCCTCTCCCGTGTGGCTGGCATCTCAAGAGAGAGGGGCTAAGCCTTTCTCCCCCTCTCATCTCGTCACTTTGGGAGGAGAGCTGGTGCCCCTGTGAGCCATCGCTCTTGGAACATCTTGATCAAACCAGGGCGTGTGTCTTTTTTTCAAATAACCTTACAGACAGCTGGGGAGGGTAGAACTAAGTCTCCTGAAAGTGCACAGAAGATGAGACATGTTCACAGGAAGGGCCTGGAAGGCCTGGGAGGGGACGACACTGGCCGGACAAGCGGGTTGGAGACTCTGAAACTCAATGTTCCAATGCACTTTGGCAACCAAGGGCTGCTTGTTGTGCCAAGGAAGTTATTGACATTGAAATTGAAATTGAAATTGAGTTAGAAGAAGGGAGGGAGGCCTGTGGGAGCCATGCAAATCAGGGTGAGGGAGATGGAGACACTCTATTCTGGGAAGCCCTGTGTTATCCCAGGTTCCCAGCCCCTGGATATTCATAACTTGTTGCCCCTAACTGGCCTTTTGTCTTTCTCCAGCTCGGTGGCTGTGGGGTCAGGCCTTGAGGTCACTTAGTCCAACCTCCATCCTAGTAACAGTTCTGGTTTTGAGCACCTGCTACAAGCCAGGCGCTGGTGTAACATGCTTGCCTTGGATTCGTGATGGAGGTGGTCTTAAAGGCCGACCCATCTCCTTCACCCCAGCCTGACTCCCCTCACTTCTTACTCAGGAGTCTCCATCATAGCTGCCCTGACAGGTGCGGGGGGCCAGCCCATAACCAAACTTCAGCCCGTTTTCCTAACTTACAGCCCATTTTCTTTGCTGAATAGCTCCATTGTGACAAAGGTTCTCCTTGAGCTGAAAAGGGCCTCTCCATTGGTTGCCATGGGGACTGTCCTTCCTCCTTCTCCTCCTCCTGGAGCCTGTGGGTGGGGGGTGGGTCCCTCCTGTTTGCGGTCAGGGAGACCGACAGATGGTGCTTCAAGGTAGGATGGATGGTGGTCTGGCTCCCCTTCAGGGCTGGGGAGACCTTGAGTGACCCTGTCTCAAGGAGGACAACCCAACTCTCAGTCCTCTGCATGCGCACGTGTTCCATCCCCCTATGTGTGCTCCCGTCTGTCACTCTCTGTCACCCTCATTTATCACCTCTCTGTCACTCAGACATCATAAAAAGGAGCCCAGGTGCAGACGAGTCAGCCGCAATCAGAGCCACCGGGAGGCGGAGCGCAGGAAGACTGACAGATGGACAGATGCAGGCAGGCTTCTGCAGAAACGCGTGTGGCCGACAGGAACTAGTCTAACAGTCCCCACCCCCATCCCCTGGCCAGATGGACAGACAGTGGGGACAGAAAGACGGAAAGCCAGGCGTCAAGCAGGGTGGGCACCAGGCAAACATGGGGACTGGTGACGGAAGGGCAGGTCCCTCTGCCTGGGAGGCGGGCCTTGTGCCATTGAGCTCCCAAATGCCCTCCTGGCCTCTGAGCCTTGCTTGCCCCAAAGTTCCCAAGGAGAAGTCTGATATCTGCAGGGAGAGAGCTTTGCCACTCACACCCCAGGTCCCCCACTCAGGAGAACCAACCCCACCCTGCCAGAGGCAGCCCACTCCCACACCCTGTGAGCCTTGCAAAGTCGAGGAAGAGGTTAGAAAGGGAGTCAACTTATTCTTCTGGAAGCTTCCACGGATTGACCACTGTTCTCTAAAGTGACCACTGTCCTCTAAAGAACGTGTTCTCTAAAGTGAGCAAAACAACACAAAAAGGGGATGCGCAAGAGATGGTGTTGCAGTGAGCATGCCCTGGGCTGGCCCCTCCCACTTACCGTCTCACTGAGTCACGCTTCCAGCTCTCCCAGGTATTTTTAGCCCATTCGAGGGAACGGAGTGTCAGAGAAGACAAATGAGTCACTCAAAGCCTTTCCGCTAACAAGGAGCAGAGGCGAGATTTGAACCCTCGTCGGCATAGCGTCAGGAAGGCTGCACTCTCCTCTCCGCACCCAGCACCCTCTCCAGGGATGCCCATGTGCGTGGATTCCCTCCATCTTCTTGGGGAAATGAGGCAGTCATGAGAAGACCATGGTGATTTATGTGCTGAAGGAAGTTCCCACTGAAGGAAGCTGTGAATCGGTCCAGAAATAGCAGATGATGTCAGCCAGGGCATCCCTCCTCCCCGGGCCCTTGGCATCACCCTTCGGGGATCGTCACCGGAATTGATGCGCCAACAATTACGGAATTGGATTTGCCCTTTCCCGACCGGTCTGCTCAGACGTCATCCCTGGAGCTCAGGAAACACCAGCCTATTTACTCAGCTCCCTCATTTTCACGTACACCCTGCTCCCTCTCCCAGGCCTCAGAAAGGCAGGAGGCAATATTCCATTCTGGCCATGTTGGCCTGGCCATGCGTCACTGGGCACAATGCAGTTTCCCTCCTGAACCACTTTTCCTGGCACCTCCCCGGCCATCAGCCTTTCCAACCTGTTTCTCATCCTCCTGGAGTCGAACTTTCTGACTCTTTACAGCCTCACCTCTCACTCAAACCCAGTGCTTGGCATTGGGCATTTTTTTTTTTTAAGATTTATTTATTTACCTACTTGGCTGTGCTGGGTCTTCGTTGAGGTAATGAGAGATCGTGGATCTTCATCATAGCCCGCAGCATCATTTAGTTGTGGCAAGTGACCTCTTACTTTCAGCATGTGGGATCTCGATCCCCCCGGGGACTGAACCTGGAAATGTGGAGTCTTAGCTACTGAACCACCAGGGAAGTCCGTAGCTGGACTTTCTTTTCCCTGGACTTTTGCTTCCTGCCTACCCTTGATTTCAATTCTTCCTCTTGCTGGGCTAACATTGGCTGTTTAGGATAAAGGCAGGGGTGTCCTGGACCAACTTACAAGAGCCAACTGTGCGCATCTCTTCTCGACTTCATGTTCAGTGGCTCCGCGTTAGTGGATAGAATTCAGTCATGGTGGCAATATTTACACCAGAGAAACTGGCAAACACTGCAAATCAGATGTTTTTGTTTGTTTTTTCTTTCAGGGAACTAGTAGCTAAACTTACCATCACAAGTCTGGATAAAGGATTTGCACAGGACTCCATATTGCTGCATCTTGGATAACAAGTCCACGACAGGGATTCCAATGAGATGCCCTGGGCCCATTCTACACAGGGAAAAACTGAGGCTAAAAGAAGGAGCCCCAGGTCATCTTGTGAGTCAAGAGGACCTACTAGATGGACTGGGGTCTTGCAGCCTAGGTGAGGCCTCTCAGCCCCTGTAAAGCCTGCCTGCAGAGTAAGCCATGGCTCTTGGTTCAGGTCTCAGGAATGGCAGGGTCAGTGTGGCCTTGACCCAGGTGAGAACACTCAGGAGACCCTGGGTGCGCTGTGGGGTGAGCCTTGCTTGGTGGGAAGGGGACCTCACTTGTCCTTCAACCAAGAACTTCACCCACAGCTCCCATCCCTCTGCTAAAGAAAGTATTAGGGCACTTCCTGGTGGTCCTATGGTTAAGTCCATCTGCTAATGCAGGGGACACGGGTTCAATCCCTGGTCAGGGAAGATCTGGCCTGCCTTGGAGCAACTAAGTCCTTGTGCCACAATTACTGAAGCCCACACCCTCTAGAGTCCATGCTCCATAACAGAGAATCCAGCACAACGAGAAGCCCGTGCACCACAACTGCAGAAAGCCTGAGTGCAGCAGCGAAGACCCAGGGCGGCCAGAAATAAAGAAACAACAAAAAAGAAACAGGAAGGGTTGGCATTGTCCCTCTGGGTCCAGGCAGTTACTGTGTCATCTAAGGGCACACGGGCAGGAGTGAGGGATGGTAAAGTGGTCCAGTGTGGGGGATGGGGACACCCTTGTGAAACGGGTGTACCCCATCCATGGGTCCTCCGTGGAGGGCCCATGCTACTCTGAGAGGTGGTGGCAGGAGATCAGAGAGGGGATTCAGGTGGAAGGAGCCCAGTCCATCCTGGGGCTGTGGCAAGGTTTGCTTGCTTGACTCATTTCCAAAGACCGAAAGCAGGGTTTATCGGTGCTGCCTCTCCTCCTGGGCAAGATGTGCGTGTGAGGGCACACTCACACACACACACACACACATATACACGCAGAATCAAAGCCTCCGGATTCTTGGAGCCGGCATGCACACCCCTCCACAGCAAGACAAAAAACTCACATACCCTTAGGCTCGCTGGCCAGCAGACACACAATAAACATATTCCCACCCAAATGTGTGCAAAGAAATAGACATTCATTTCGAGGTGTGCTTGCACACGTATGGAACCTTCTGCTCTTAACCAGCGCCTCTAGGTCTAACCCCCCTGGGGCTGCCAATATCCCTGGATCCTGCAGTGACTCCCTCCCTGGCCTCCAGCCTCATCCACTCCATCTGGCCTCCACGTGGAGGCCACATTGTTCTCACCTTGATCCTTTCCCATGTAGAAAGTTTTGGTAGCCCCTTGCTGCCTCCAGCATCAAGAACAGAGCTTGGCATTCAAAGCCCTACGAAATCTGGCCCCTTCTAGCTTCCCAGCTCTTTTCCCATCTCCTTATCCCTCACTTTTCCCTGTTCACGTATTGTCTTTCCTCCACCTCCCTCCAGCCAAATCCTCTTCAGTGTCACGTAACCCGAGAATCACAAACAGAGATACCCTGGAATGCATGGTGTCCTGTGGTTCTGAGTAAACCCATCTCCTTGCCTGCTCCCTTTTTGGGGTATCCTGGCTCTGTCCAGCTTGTACGAGAGGAGGATGACCATGCCTCATTTTGCCCACAGCACTCCAGCTTCCCACAGCTCATTTCTGTCTGTCTGGGGCTCTGGCACTCACTAGGACTTCAGGAAATGTTTGTAGGCAAGTGGCTTGGGCCATTGTCCCGTCTCAGGCACCTCTTCCCTTACCTTGGCTCTTCTCTCTTATTTTTAATATATATACTAAAATATTAAATGGCTGCACCAGGTCTTAGCTGTGGCCTGCAAACTCTTAGCTGTGGCACGGGGGGTTTAGTTCCCTACCTGGAATTGAACCTGGGTCCTCTGCATTGGGGGCTCAAAGACTTAGCCACTAGACCACCGGGGAAGTCTCCCTCTCCTCTCTTATTTTTGATGAACTGGTTCTCACTGCTAGAAAAGGTTCTCTGGAAGTTCCTGCCCTCCCCCATACTCACCCTATGCTGGGAGGATTTGGGAAGGCCCATCAGTCACCCCTCTGTCCAGAAGTGGTCCTCAGACTAGAGGGTGTCTGTCTCCAGGGACCACTAAATGCCTCCCCTCCACGTTCAGGTGCATGGTTGGTCACTCGCAGATCTCAGAGACAATTACAGACTCTCCCATTCCACTGCCAGATTTCTGCAGGTATCTCTGGAGAGTTTTGCTGTTGGAATAGTTTTCCTAGAGCTTGAGTTTGAAGACAGAGAATTGTAGTGCTGGGCAGGGCTTTAGCCAATCAAAAGGTTGATCTTACCCAGAGTCAGACTCTCCTGCCAAGTTATGTCAGCTCCTGGAATGTCTCCAGTGACAGGGAGCTCTCCCTACAGGGTTGGGTAACCCCCATCCTTATAAAGCTCTCCTGGCTTTTTTGTGGGACACCGGTGACCCAGCCCAACCCGCTGAGACCACAGCAGTCACCAGCATCCCCCGGAACAGGCTTGTGAATATTCTGAGCAAGGGACAGAGCACTTAACTGTTTCCCACCTGACCCAGATTCCATGCCCTTTCATTTCTCTGAACACATGTCTATTCATCACATCTTTCTAAAAGCAGAAATTACAATCAGCTCTGCTCCTGGGGGCCAGCCTCCTCTCCTATCCTGGACTCAGCCCTCCTGCCTGACTCCGGCTTTTGTCTCCCATCCGACTGGTTTCTCACATGCCCTTGCTCCATTTCTACGTTAACCCAGAGGGAGGTCTTCATTTACCCCTGGGGCAAGAGTCCTGGGTTTGGACTCAGGCAGATGGAGATTTGGCCTTGAGCTCTGCCACTGACTCTGTGAGCTGAGACAGGTCCCATCACCCTTCTGAGCCCATAATTCCTGCTGAAATGAGGAAAGTCATCTTCCCTTGAGTGTTGCGGAGACTGAATGGGTCAGTGGACCTAAAGGCCCCAAGACAGCACCCTGCCCAGATGTTCATGACACATCAATCCCACCCATTCCTCCCACTGGGGATCCAGGGGTGCCAGCTTTGCCTTTAAGCCTGGATGGAAGGAATTTAGCAAGCATCTGCACAACCCTCTATCAAGGGCTCCGCTAGCAGCAAGATTCATAATGCCTAATGTGTTTCCTTCATCTGCTAATTTAATAATTCTGCTAAAAAAATGAGCTCGTTTGGCCCACAATTTGCTTCCCAGAGGCCTAACGCCTCCTACTGCTCATGACTTCATTAGCTGCCAGACACACACATTTCCCACCCCACCCCCACCCCCCCCAATCCACCCTTGGTTTTTAAGGAGGCAAGTCTGGTGGATTTGAGGGATTGCAGTGGTCCTGGCCCCTCCTCTCTGCACCCCTTCCCAAAGTCCTCTGGGAAGATCAGGATGGGCAGCCTCTGCTTGGTCTTCCGGTTTCTTCCAGTCTCACCTCAGCAGCTGAAAAAATGAGCTTTTTCACACTGGGCCAGAGCCTTCACAGCCCAGAGGACCAGTGGGCTCCCGTTATAACAGCTCAGTTGAGTGCAAAGACGGGCTTCCTTACAAACTGGACATTTCTGTGATAGCATCACAGGATGCCCCGCAGTAAGTTTCTTGAGGCTGAAGATACAGTACACAAGGTGGCCAGCTATATGTCAGAGATGCTTCAGGGCGAGGCAGTCTCTCTCTCTTTCTTAAGATTTGATTTTTAAGACTCCCAGCCACCTTGCACCCATTCTCCATCACTTTCTCAGCTCTAGTCTCACTAGCCTTGGGCAACTAAATTTTGATTCTGGTGTCACTGGATCTCTCAGGGATTGATGGATGGGATTCAAGGAGTCATTGGTTCTCATGAAACTAAATGCAAAGTGTCCTGTGTATGTGCATATATACAATCTCAAAGCTTTTTATCAAGGTCTCAAACATTTCTCTAGTCCAAAAATGATTGTGTCAATGCTAAAGAACAGAGGTAAGCAAACTTCTCTCCAAAGAGTCTGACAGACTTTAAGAGTCATATGGTCTCAGCTACTCAACTCTGTTGCTATGTTGCAAAAGTAGCCATGAGCAATAAGTAAACAGATGTGGCTGTGTTTCAATAAAATTTTATTCACACGAATAGGCATCAGACCAGATTCAGCCCATGGGCCATAGTCTGCTGAGTCCTGCCATAGAAGGAATCCTGGTTTTGAGTGGGAGCTTACATCAAGTTCCCCTTCAGAATCTCTCCAATTCATTCATTCATTTACTCATCCATTCATTCCACGTATTGTATAAATGTCCACCAAGCCCCTGCTAGATCTTACACTTAGTGAAACAGATAAAAACAGAAATAAGACACTATTACTGCCCTCAAGGATTCTGCAGTCTAGTTGGAGAGATATGCCTGGAAACAATTGCCGGTCGGTGTGATAACGACTGTATTGGAGATTTGTACCAGGGACAGCAGAGACCACACAGGGAATGGGTGGTAGGCATTCGAGCCAGGGTTACAAGGAGGAGGAGGAAGTTTCCAAGTAGCTGATGGAAAGTTATCCCAGGCCAAGGGAACAGCGGAAGAAGAGGCACTGAGGCATAAGCATATTGGGGTAAGTATAAGATGCAGCCTACATTTAGAGGACATCAAAGGAAAGGGGAAGCTAGAGGGAAACATGGGGTGAAAACACATCATGAAGTGTCATTAGATCCAAGCCAAGGACTTTGGTCTTGATTCTGAAGGCAACAGGGGGCATAAAAGGATTTGACTTTTGGCAACTATGATTCTTTAATGAAGTTACTGCTCACAGGTGAGCACACATATGTACGTTCTTCTGACACTATTACATTTGATACTCATTCCAAGTATTACTCTAAGCTCTCTGATTTTCCTAATTCAAGATGAATTACGCAAAGTCAAACTTTGTTGAGAGAGGGGATTTTCCTCCAGGTGATTGAAAAGCAAACCCATCTTGCCAAAATGAAGGGTGCCAATCTTCCCCAGTCTTTCTCTCCTCTCTCTCTCTCTCTCTCTCATTCTAGTCTTTTTATTGATTGGACCAGGGAGCACAAGGATAGCACAATGTCCCCAGGAAAATGTCTGTAAAAATGTAATCAAAAGAAAACATTTCCATTACAAGAGAGTATAACTTACTGAGATAACTTCGGTGCACCTTTGAGGCTTCAGGGTGAGTCTTTGGTTTTCTCCCAGGAATGTCTTCATTTACAGAGGCTTCTGGTCTTGGAGGGCACGGGTGAGCATAGAGGCAGGAACCAGAAACCACATAATCTCATTGGACTGTGACTTCATTTGGGCAGCACCAGCCTTATGGCAACAGAAGAAAATGCAGCAACTATCAAGTGCAATTCTAGACCATACTGCTTCCTCTTTCCTTGGCTGGTCACTTTTCACCTTGGATCTAGGATATAAAATCTTTATGCTATTTCATGCTTTACTGTTTTTTATATAATTGTGGCCTCCATCAGGGCAGGAGCTGTGTTCAACGTATATTCCCAGAGCTCAGTACAGCTAGGCAGAGAGCTGTTACTCAATTTAATTTATATGCAACCTGTCTTCTCCCTTTCTTTTCCACAGGTCAGTTTATGACTTTATGATCTCAAATGAGTGCCATCCACAGGCTTGGAGCTCTGGAATGTGAGTCAGTAAAGATCTAGAATGCCAGTTGCTCCCCTCCCCCTCTGGTTCTCCATAACTAATTCTTTAATGACCCTCATTAGGGATATTCATTAAGTATTTCATCTATCTTCCAGGCACATGGTAGAATTGTATTTCCTGGTCCCCTGCTATTGGAGGTATCACATGACTAGTTCTGGCCAATGGGGTATGAGCAAAAGTAACCATATGACTAGATCAGGCCAATGAAATATAAATGAAAGTGTCACTTTTCAGGCTATTTAATTGCTAGTGAGAGACCTCTGCATTCTCTTCTCTCAGCACAGTGACTGGTGATATCCAAGATAACGGCTGCTCCATCATCCTAGGCGCTTGAGTGACTACAGTGAAAAAAGTCTATATAGGAACTGCCAGTCTATATAGATAAGTGGTGTGAATGAGAAATAAACCTTTGATTTTCAAGCCACTGAGATCCAGGGCTTGTTTGTCATCTCAACATAACTTAGTCTTATCCTAACTTATCACTTCCCCCCTAATTCTTCTCCTTCCTTCCACTTGACCTAGCAACCCAAGATCTCTTTCATTGGCTAGCTAACCACCTTTACCTTCTGTTCTCTGTCCAGTTATTCATTTCTTTAACAAACATTCGCCAAGCATCAGTTCTGAGGAGACATCTGGAGAGACAAAGACGAATCAGACATGCCCCCAGGGGCTCACAGTCTGATTGGCCCTGCCTGGCCTGGGCAGCCTCCTCATTCCTGAGAAGTTCTGTCTCAGTCACTCCAGTGTTCCCACCACTGCCATCTGGCTTGTCCTTGGAGATGGAGGTCAAGTTTGAGAAGCCATCTCCTCCTCCCACCGTGGCTCCTGCCACCACCAGGGCCTCTGATTACCCCTCAGCCTCCCTTGGAAGAAGTTCCATCACTGTGAGGTTGGATGGTCTAGGGGGCCTGAGTATCTGCATAGGAGAACCCCAGAACCCCACTGTCATGCATGATGATGGAGCATGGGTGGGGGCTGGTATGAAGTCCTTAGTTCTTTTATCAGTAAAGAAACCAAAATGCAGAGAAGAGCGATGGTGAGCCCAGGGTTACACAGCAACATGGCCACAGGGTCAGAACTAGAGTTCAGATGGTGTGCCCTTGAAAGAAAGAATTCTTGCCTTGGGGCTCAGTTCACTCAGATGGTAAAGAATCTGCCTGCAATGTGGGAGTCCTGGGTTAGACCCCTGGGTTGGGAAGATCCCCAGGAGAAGGGAATGGCAGCCCACTTCCAGTATTCTTGCCTGGAGAATCCTATGGACATAGAAGCCTGTTGAGCTACAAGTCGGACACTACTGAGTGACTTACACTTTTCACACTTTTCACAAGCCCCCCAACCCCTGCCTTCCAGGCTCAATAAGAGAATGGCCAGGGATACTGGAAAAAATGCTTTTTATCCTCAGATAAAAGACCTGAAAATGCCAGCAATAGGGATGTGAGTAGATTGGGGAGAGTTTGAGGACACAATATCATCTCATTCAAGAGAGGTGACATACAGCCTTGATGTCCTTATTGAGAGGTAACGCCAGGGAGACCTTGTCCCACCATTCCCCTGCCTCCAGGCAGGTGAATCTATGCGGCTCCGGGCCAACCCCCCAACCTTCCCATTGTATGCCATCTTCTGGAAAAGACCTCTCCTCCGATCTGATACAGGCTTGGCACATCCCCTGAAAGTCCAGGGCAAACTGGGAGTCATTCCTTTTGAAGGACCTTCAGATCCTGAGATGAGTCCTCTGTGTTTGTAGATACAGGAGAGGAAGAAGGCAGAGGGAGGTGGAGGCCAGATTTGGGTGTTCAGCCCTCCTTACTTAATTAAAGTCTTCCTGTGGTGGCCACAGTCCTGGTCGAGACCCCCCCCAACCCGCTCCCCACTCCTGGACGTGTGCCCCTCCCACCTCCCCCTGGAGTAAAGTTTCATGGCAAGGTGACCCTGCAGTGGATGGGGAGGCTAGAGACTAAGCAATTAACACGCGGTGGGGAGTAAAGATGCCCAGGGAAATTTCCCACTGAGGCCGAGCCTGGCAGAAGGGAAGGCTCAGCAGGCGCAGGGCAGGGAATGGGGGGGTGTGGGCTGGGGAGCCACAGGCAGCCTCCTCTGCACATTGGTGCTTTCCTGGAAAGACGTCCCCGGTGAGTGGGCAGGGAGACTGGGGCCAGGGAGCGGGAAGGTGCTGGTGCTGGACAGACAGGGGTCGCCACGGGGGCACCGGAGCCCAGGTCACCCTTCTTGGCCCCGTCCCGAGGGGAAGACACTCCCCGCTGTGACCTTTCTTGGGGCGGTCACTGAGTCTCTAAACTTTGGGGGCGGCGGGACTCTCGATGGTGGGGGGAGCAGGCTGTGAGGCGCTCGAGAGGCCTCCAATGTCACAGCACACGGTGCCCTGCACACAGCAGACGTGTGTGTCCAGACACACGCACCACACGTAGGGTGGGGGGGTGCACTGCACAGGCACATGTGTGCTCCAGGCACAGAGTGGTACACACACACACACACACACACACACACATAAGCACACACACGTACACACACATATACATACACATATACACACGTACACACATATACATGCACATATAAACATACACACGTGTGCATATAAACATACACACACACATACGATGTACACACACACATACACACACGTACACACACACATATACACATAGAAGTTCCACCACTGCTGACGCTTCCCCAAGGGCCACTCCCGCACGTCCCCAGGAAGGACTGCGGTCCTGAAACCCACTTCTCAGAGGTGCCCACTCCTCGACCTGCTCGCCTACGTGACTCACTCCCAGAAGGCAGCACAAGTGACTCAGAGCCTCACTCCAAAAACGCTGACCACGCAGGACCGAGTGTCAGGAGACACAAGGTCCAGGGCCTGGTTTTGCAGCTCTCTGACGGGACGTCCCTGAGTAGGAAGTCACGCCATCTCTGGGCCACAGTTTCCTCATCTGTCCCATGGGATCACTAGGAAGAGAAAGGAAGCACCCATTCACAGGACGGCAGTGAGGTCTAATGAAAGCTCGTTGTGAGGCCATAATAAGTGTGACCCTAGACTTGGGCACAGAACCCCACCAACAGGCAAACATAGGCTTCCAGGCTGTTTCCCCTACCAGCCCAGATCTTGATGAACCTCAATGCAAAATCCACGTCTACAAACACACTCTCGTTCTGACTTGGACTTTGCTTCTCAACACTCGTACGTTCATTCATCCAGCTGTGGAATCCTGGATGCAAAGTGCCTGCTCTGATGGCACGATTCTGCACCCAGTTCCCAGCGATTCTCCAGCTCAACTTCCGACACTGTCTACCTGCGAGAGAATCAGATCCCTCAGGTTGTTGCTGGCCAAAATCATGACTTTATTTGCCTACCGAAGCCAAATAAAACATATGGAGACAGAGTTTGGAGAAATAGATTTAACTTTTTTTTTTTTCTCAGCGGGTGGAGAAGAGAACATAGTAGACTCATGCCTCGGGAACTGTGCCTCCCTCCATGAGGGGCTTATATAAAACGAGGGCGGGCAATCAGGAGCCGGTGATGAGGAACGAAAGTGCGAGGATCTTGATTTCTTCCTTTTGCACATTGTTTCAAAGACAGTCATAGACTGGCATCAGTAACCTGGTAATTGAGTCTGGCAGTTCTGTGGTCTGTGGCCTTCTTTGTGATAGACAACTACAAGGGGAAGGCTGTTATAAGGGTAAACACCAGATACAGGATGTATTTAGAGTCAAAGGAAAAATAGTTGTGAAGCATAGCTCCTGCAGAGCTAGGGTGCAGAAAAGCAGTCTTAGTTACAGACATTCAGAGTTAGGAGCAGTTAAAGTTAAAAAAAAAAAAAAAAAAAAAAACTAGGAGGGTTCAGGCCTGCTCACTGTTCCCTTTATCTTCTTTGTTCTCAGGGAAGGGAAAGAGAAAAAGTCATTCCTCTTTCTTTCCTTTTCACTGCAACAAGGTGGAGGGCTTGGTCTTACAGGACTATCTCCCCCAACACCCTGTTGGTTGTCACTTGTGCTTCTGATAGACCAGCTGTCAATTAGAGGCTCCAAACACCCCACTCTTTGGGTTTCATTGGCAAGAGTGGCTCACCGCAATCAAGGAGACATTTTCCTTGCTAGATTACTGGTTTATTACAAATGGGTATAACTCAGGAACAGATGGAAGAGATGCATAGGGCAGGGTGCAGCGAGAGGGCAAGGAGCGTCTGTGCTCTCTGAACAAGCCGTTCTCTGTAAATCTCCACCTGCTCCCCAACCCAGAAGCTCTCTGGACCCTGTCCTTTTCAGCTGGAGCTTCATTACACGAGCACGATTAATGAAATCATTGGTGATTAAGCTCAGTCTCCAGTCCCTCTCTCCTCCCCGGAGGTCTGGGATGGGACTGAAAGTTGTGACCCTCTAGTAATATGATTGGCTGCTCCAGTGGCCAGCCCCCTTCCTTAGGTGACCTAGTAGTAGTAGTGCTAAGTTGCCCAGTCCTGTCCGACTCTCTGTGACCCCGTGGACTGTAACCCTCCAGGCTCCTCTGTCTGTGGGATTCTCCAGGCAAGAACACTGGAATGGGTAGCCATTCCCTTCTCCAGGGGAATCTTCCCTAACCAAGGATCTAACCAGAGTCTCCTGCATTGCAGGTGGATTCTTTAGCATCTGAGCCACCAGGGACCTAGGGGTTTTCCATAAACCCCATCATTAGCATAACAAAAGACATCTTTGTGCTCTCAACATTTAGGAAATGCCAAGAGTTTTAGGAGCTCTGAGCCAGAAATGGGACAAAAACCAAATATATATATATTTCTTATTATAAATCACAGTATCACAGATTAAAAAAAAAAAGTGAACAGTGCCTAGTCTTTGCTCTCAGGCAGCTCATGGGCCAACTCTGCATTCTCAGCAGTGGTTATCTGATAGAATCCGTGGCCTGGGAGGCTTTGAAAAAACCACCTCCTGGGCTTTGTCCCCAAAGATGCACAGTCAATTGATCTGAAGTGGGGCCCAGACAGCCATGTTTTTTCAAAAGCCCCCCAGCTGATTCTAATGTGCCTTTAGAGCAGAGATCCACCCGTCTAGCAGAGACATTAGACATACACCAGAAGACAGAATGGAACATTTTTACAACAGGTGCACACACAGTAATCACTAACATTTACTGAGTCTCCTTTTTGTGTGAGGCCAGCACAGTGCCAAGTCTTATGTCAACATATTTAATCTTGCCCCAAACCCTGGTGGTTCAGATGGTAAAGAATCTGCTGCAATGAGGGAGACCCAGGTTTGATCCCTGGGTCAGGAACATTCCCCTGAAGAAGTATTCCACTCCAGTATTCTTGCCTGGAGAATTCCATGGACAGAGGAGCCTGGCAGGCTACAGTCCACAGAGTCTCAAAGAGTCGGACACGACTGAGCGACTAACACCTTCACACCTTCAAATCCCAGGAAGGCAGCCTCCACACAACCCATTCTACAGCTGAATCAATGAAGCTCAAGAGATTAAGTAGCTTACTCAAAGCAAGACTTCTCTGAAAAGGGGACATTTGTGCCAAACATTGAAAGAAGACAGAATTTGACCCTGGAGAGATACTTCCTTGGTGCTCCAGTGGTTAAGACTCTGGGCTTCCAATGTAGGGGGCATGGGTTTGATCCCTAGTAGGGGAACTAAGATCCCACATGCCGTGCAGCGTGGCCAAAAAATTAAAATATAAAATAAAGCTAAAAAAAAATTTCCAAATGAATTTTGACCTGGAGAGACTGAAATGAAAGGATGCTAGTCTTTTCCACCCTGGTTGGTTGTTAGAATACAACCCATGACCTGGGGGGTCTGTTTAGAGTGTGTTTGGGGAGGGTGCAGGTTAGGGGAGTAGATCCTTGCCGACTGGGACAGGGGTTTCTGAAAGGGAGGAAAGCGAGCTCAGATCACAGAGGGTGGCAGCGGCCAAATTATGGGAAGAGAATATTTTAGGACACACCCCAGGTAGAGCTACTTTTCCCAGCAGATAGCAATTATGTGCCTCTTGTCATTATCCCCAGAGGTGGCGGGGATGAAAATAGAATATCAAGAGTCAGAGAAGCTAGACCCAGAAGAGTCTGTGCAGGGAGGAAGTTGAGACTTTAACTTTTTATAAAGAGGGAAATGGATGTCAACCACTATGCCTTCTGTGTGTGGGGGTGTGTGTTAGTCCCTCAGTCTGACTGACTCTGTGAGACCCCATGGACTGTGGCCCACCCGGCTGCTCTGTCCATGGGATTCCCCAGGCAGGAATACTAGAGTGGGTTGCCATGCCCTCCTCTAGGGGATCTTCCCAACCCAGGGATGGAACCAGGGTCTCCTGCATTGTAGGGGGACTCTTTACTATCTAAGCCATCAGGGAAGCCCCCAGTAGGCCTTCTGTTTGGAGACAAAAAGGATGGAAGACTGTTGAACCTGGGGTGGGAGGCCAAGTTCTGGCCAATTTCCTCTCTTAGGCTGGGACTGGTCATTTGTGAAATGAAGGGAGGGATGGTTGCATCTCAAGGTTTTCAAACTGAGTGCTGGAGAATCAACATCTCAGACGGAGGCTGGTCGGGGGAGTTAAGTGGGGACCCTCACCCCACCCCAACGAGGGCAGTTCTGCTTCCCTGGCTGTACACACTGGCTTCCAAGGAAAGTTTGAAAGAGACTTTTTGCAGCTCAAGCAGTTTTCAGGTGCAGCTCTGACTTCTAGATAAAGATGGCATTGTCACCTTTCTCTCCTAGAAGCCGTTTGGATAGCAAATCCTGAGCTCAGGCAACAGCCACACAAGGATGAGTGATGAGTAATGCCTGGGCTGGAAACTCGGGGAAAAAGTGGAAGTCTAAACAGAAATCACTGGGAGCCCCAGGCTTATCACCCCCCAAAGTCAGAAGACTCCTCCCTGCCATCTTTACTAGAAGAATGCACGGAGATTAAAAAAAAAAAAAAAAAGCCTACAATGCCAGTATGATCTCAAATTGTAAGAACAAGCTCCGCAGCCCTTCACTCTATGATGAAACCCACATTTCCTCAAGCTTCATCACTAACCACACACTTTGTTGAGAAGAGGTGTCCGCGTGAGAAGCTGATAACAAGGGTTCTGCGTCGTGTGCTGGGGATGAGCGAGGTGTTTTGCTTGCGGTAACTTCTTTTAATCCTCCCAAAAAGTTTATGTGATAGGTTACTACCTCTGTTCCCATTTTGCAGATGATGACTCTGAGGAAGAAAGAGGTCAGGTTCAAATGCCATCATCTGATTAGTAAGACATAGGATTGAGGCATGGCCCCAGGCAGTCTGCCTCCAACTCCATACCCCAGACCTGTGCTATGTGATGTACCACCAAGATGGCAGAGACCAGGCACAACAAAAATGGGTGGACAGCCCCCTGGGAGAAAAGAGATAATGTAAAGAATTAAAAAAAAAAATCTTACAGAGAAACTATAATAAATTTCTAATAGAGATAGAAAATACATTGCATTCATAAAATGGTAATTAGATACCTTGAAAAGAATTAATTAGAGAACAATAAAGAGCTCTAGAAAATTAACAATGTGAAATAAAATCCACAACACATAGTGTAAAACAGCATTAACAAAACCTTCTGAGATATGGACCAATGTGGCAAATGTGGAAAAAAGACAAAACATTTAAAAGATGGTAGTAGTTTCCACTAGTTGTCCTAATTCTTTGTTGTTTAGCTGCTCAATCCTGTCCAGCTCTTCATGGACTGGAGCCCCCCAGGCTCCTCTGTCCATGGAATTTTCCAGGCAAGAATCCTGGAGTGGGCTGCCATTTCCTTCTCCAGGGGATCTTCCCAACCCACGGATCGAACCCATGTCTCCTGCATTGGCAGATGGATTCTTTACCACTGAGCCACTATCAAACCTTCTCTCAAGTGATTTTGCAGCTTTCCCTCTAAAGAGGCATCTTGACTTTGAGTTCTGCTGTGTTGGTTGCTTTGGGCCCCTGGATGTTAGTTGGGAGGATGTGACCAAAAGCTTGAAAGCTCTTACATGATCAGGCTCTGCTTTCTCTTCCATCTCCCTGAAAAGAACATGCTTATGCTAACCTACTGGTCCCACAATGAATATAAGAGCCATCTAGAACCAAGCTAAGCTCCTCCACCCAATCCCATTCCAGGTTAACTATCCCCTACCCTACTTCCAGTTCTATGGGTAAGCCCAATCAACATAGACCACTTAGTCAATTTCAGCCTAAATAGGTGGCTTTCAGCCACTGATTCATGAGAATAAGTAACTACGTTTTAAGCCACCAAGTTATAGGTTGGTTCATTATGTAGCATTTTTGTAGTCATGGTTCATGCAAGTATCAACCCAGGAGCTGGTATCCAATTAAAAGGGGAAATAAATTCAAGAGAGTGATCAAAGCAATGGTTCAAGAACATCTCCTAGCACTGAAAGATATGAGCCTCCAGATCAAAGAGCTACCAGGTGCCCAGAACAACAGACTGATTCACTCCCAAGATATATTATTGTAAAATGTCCAAACACACAAAAGGATAATCCTAAAAGCCTCCAGCAAGAAAAACACTGGTTTCCTACAAAGGAGCAAGAATCAGGATGGTTATAAGACTTCTTAAGAGCAATGCTGGATATTAGGTAACTAGTGAAGCAGTGCCTTTTAAATTCCTGGGAGGAACTGTTTTCAAAATAGAATTCTACACTTGGACACCCAATTAAAATATAAGTTGAGAATACAATACGTTTTTAGATGTGAAAGGATTCAGAAAATTCATTTCAAATGCTTTTTTACTTAGTAAGCTATCAGAGGATTGCTCTAGCAAAAGTGGGAAGTAAACTAAGAAAACGGGCTTCCCAAGTGGTGCCAGTGTTAAAGAAACTGCCTGCCAATGCAGGAGATGAAGAGATTCAGGTTTGATCCCTGGGTCAAGAAGATCCCTTGGAGAAAGGGAAAGGCAACCCATTCCAGTATTCTTGCCTGGAGAATCCCATGGACAGAGGAGTCTGGCAAGCTACAGTCCATGGGATTGCAAAGAGTTGAACATGACTGAAGTGACTTAGCATGCAAACCAAGAAAATAAAATCCAGGAAATAGGAGAGTCAACATATTTAACAATAGGAACGGCTAGAGGAAATTCCAAGAACAAACCTTTGCAGCAGCCCTAGAGAGCAATAGGCCAGATTGAAATAAGAAATTCGAGAATCCCAGAAGGAAGAATCCAGAGAAACAAGAATTGATAGATGAACTGATGTGAGATAACACCTGTGAACAAAATACTAATAAAAATGGTACAGCAAAAGTGACATACCATTTGGAAAAATTTAAGAAAATAATGCAGTTCCTCATGTTCATAGCAGAACTATTTACAATAGCTAAGACATTAAAGCAACCTAAATATCCATCAACACATGAAAGTATAAAGAAGACATGGTACATATCTACAATGGAGTATTACTCAGCTATAAAAAATAATGAAATGATGCCACTTGCAACAACATGGATGGATGTCGAGATTATCATACTAAGCCAGACAGAGACAAATATCATATGATATCACTTATATGTGGAATCTAAAAAATGATACAGAGGAACATATTTACAAAATAGAAACAGACACACAAACAGAGAAAATAAACTTTAAGTTACCAAAGGAGAAAGGAGAGTAGGAGGGATAAATTAGGAATTTGGGGTTAGCAGATGCAAACTATTATACGTAAAATAAAAAACAAGATCCTACTGTATAACACAAGGAATATTATTTGATATCTTGTAATAAACTATCATGGAAAAGAATCTGGGGAATTCCCTGATGGTCCAGTAGTTAGAGTTCAGTGCTTTCATTGCCATGAGCCTGGGATTCAATTCTGGTTGGGAAGCTAAGATCCCACAAGCCCTGTGGTATGGGGAAAAGAAAGAATTAAAAATATATATATATATAACTGAATCACTTTGCTATACACCAGAAATTAATACAACATTGTAAGTCAACTATACTTCAGTTTAAAAAATGAAAATGATGCAATTAAAAGTGTTGGGTGATTTTTATTATTTCTGTGTGTATTTTCCCAGATAGATGTCATGACAGACAGTAAGAGTTTATTTCTCACTCACATCACATTGCCACACTGGCCAAGCAGTCTTTTCCTTGGTATTTGCAGACATGGAACCCATCGCTTGCAGTCTCCTCACTGGGGAAGAGAGATGGAAGAGACATACAGGCTCTTAACTGCCTTAGCCCAACGGGATATCTCCAGTAGCATGTCTCCTCCCTAACTGTAAGGGATGTTTAGAAATAAAGAGGAGCGGATTGATAGCTGAAGAGTCCTTACTGTCTTGACCACACCAGAAAAAAAAAAAAAAAAAAAACAGTATAGGGAAGAAAATAAAATCATAGTCCATATCTGGACTCTGAAATGAGTCACATTTACAACATCATAATAATGTTCTAGGGTTTCCTGGGTGGCTCAGAGGTAAAGAATGCACAAGACATGGGTTCAATCCCCAGTCAGTAAGATCCTCTGGAGAAAGAAATGACAACCCACTGCACTATTCTTGCCTGGGAAATCCCATGAACAGAGGAGCCTGGCAGGCTACAGTCCATGGGGTCACAGAAGAGTTGGATATAACTTAGCAACTAAACAATGTTCTAGATTTGACTAAAAAGTACAATATAGCTATATAAGGAGGAGGGGACAGAAGTAACATAGGTAACAGAAAGAAACCTTTGTCTACCATATCAGGAAATCAACAGGTGATGTCAGAAACTGATAAAGCAAGACACAGCATTGTACACATATTATTTAGAAGCATGAAGGCAAACAGCAAAAATAGCAGCCGAAAGATGCATTAAAAAAAATGCATCGTCCCTAAAAAGCTAGAGTGGAGGTAAGAAGGGTGGGGAAAAAGTGTGCTTCTATATTAGAAGGCTTTCAGTATTCTCTTTGTTTTCAACTTGCATACATCTGATCTGGACAATTTTTAAGGCAAATCAAAAACTAAAGCTAAAAAAGAGAAGCAAACCCTGCGTTTGCTGTTCCCTTCCGACCTTCTAAGGTCCTTGAATTCTAAGCATCCAAGGGAGAAAGCTCGTGCCACCGTTGAGATTTGTCTGAACACAAACTGGATAGGGAAGTCAAAACAAAGAAAGATCGCCACATCATTCTGAGTGTGAGAGGTCCTTGTGAGATCTTTTACTCCATCTTCAGCCACCAGGATCCGGAATGGACAAGACCTGATTCTGGCACCGTTGAGGCCTCCAGAGCCCCCAGGGACTCCGCCAGACCAAGCACCAACCTCCCCGGGGGCTCTGGGAGGGAATGCAGCCAGTTATGCCCCATGGCCCCCTGGCAGGTACCGGGCGCATCAGCTGTAATGAGAAGTGACAGGTACAATTGCTAGGAGAACATCCTGGCTTAGAGCTCGAGCTGCCCAGAGTGACTGGGGGTGCTTCTCAAGCTGTCAGGAGGGTCCCTAAACACTTTGACGCTGCAGCCAATCTGGTCTTCAGTATTAGCATCTCATTAGCATGGACCAAGGCCAACCTGGGGCCCGGCCACCAGCCCAGCTTTGGGTGGAGGGGAACCTGGGAGCCCTGATGGACAGAGCCGGGAGTGGGGGTGGCCAGCAAGCCACCCCACTCTGATCCGTGGCGCCGTCTCAGCTGGACACAGGCACACAAAGGCTGCCTCCAGCATCCTCCTGAGTGCTTTTCCTAGTAAGCTAGGAAAATTAGCTGAAGCCCCCAGAGGCAAAAGGTCTCACCTAAGCAGTTTAATCATTCCTGGCATGGGCGAAGATGACATCAATAGTGGTCTTCCAGAGCCTGGCCCCTGCCTCCTGCTCCAGCCTCATGGCTCCCTCTTCGATGCCCCAGAGTTTTAAGTCTGGAACATTCCTAGCCCCCAGTCCTAGTTCTGCTGTCTCTTCCAGGTCAGTTGAGTCTAAGTCACGCCCACTTCTGGATACCAGGATGCCAGTATCACCCGGCAGAGAGGAAGAACATGATGCTGTGGAAAGACAGTTTTACATTCATGTAGGAGGGATTCCCAACTATGCCCACCAATCCCCTTTCTTTTTCAGCTTTTTCCCAACTCTCCCCCCATTGGCAGGAAAGACCTGGTTAGGGTGGTCTGGTCTCCAACCCTCAGGGGAGGAAGGGGCTTGAGTGTTCATCCTCTGTCTCCATCAAGATGAACTTGGACCACTTCCCACCAAGTGCCCAGGGAAAGAGGCATGAAGGTTGAGTGAGCTGGCATGGAGGAGGGATGTATTGAAGGGCTGAGCCAGGGACAGGCAGATTCAAGACCCTTCCTGCCTTGATAAGCTGGCCCCGGGCTTCCTCATACCCATTTCCAAGGAAACCGAGATGAAGGGCCAACTGGCTCCAAACTCTGTTCCCAGGCAAACAGTCCTTGAGAGATGCCAGAAAGCCACCCCACCCCAGGGGTTTGGGAGACTTTCCATGGAGGGGCTCTCCTGGGCCCCTCTCCCCTCGGGGAAATTCTCCCAGCAGCACGTTCCCATAGACAGCGGGAGAGACGCTCCGTGCTGAGCACCAGACACCGGATGGATGAGATAATCATAAATTCACAAATTGCAACAAGATAAAATTATCATTATATGAAGTTAAATTATTAATTAGCACTTCCAAAAAAAGACCAGCACCACCTGGCCTTGAATCTTGGAAGCTGTCTTTCTGAAAGCAACAGAAATATCAAAATAGTTTATCAGCGGTCCATGGTGTGGGTGTGGTACCCTCATGTCTGTGGTTGCCAGAATCCTGTGACAGGGCTCCACCCTGGCAGGTCTGGTGTGGCCAGGACTAGCCAGTCTGGATGAGGTTACCAGAGGGGAAGGAAAGTGAGCCACGTGACCTATTTTTATGGCTGGATAAACTGAGACAAAGGACAAGGTAGAAGGGCCACAGGAGCTGGCTTGAGGCAGACTGAGGAGTTGATACACTATTGGAAAGAGATGATTCCTAAGCCTGTCTGACTGTCTTAGGACTATGGACATCTATTCATTCATTCAGTCAATTTCTCTTGCTTGTTTACTGAACACCGAGCCCCAGACATACTGAAAGTGAAGCCACTCAGTCATGTTAAGACTCTTTGCAACCCCGTGGATTGTAGTCTACCAGGTTCCTCCGTCCATGGGATTTTCCAGGCAAGAGTGCTGGTGTGGGTTGCTATTTCTTTCTCCAGGAGATCTTCCCGACCCAGGCGTTGAACCTGGGTCTCCCGCATTGTAAGCAGAGGCTTTACCGTCTAAGCCACCAAGGAGTGCTGAGAAGTCCCATAGTTCCTTGACCGTTTGGAGCACAGTGTGTGATAGGCTGGACCAGCAGATCTGCTGTTTCTTCTGTCTACCTCATCCCACCTCCCATCACAGGATTTATCTCCCTCATCACCATCATCATCATCCACTACCCACCAACTCCCACAACCCATATGTATTCATTGAATCCTAGAAACACAGGCATTTAATGAGAGGGGAGGAGCTTTAAAGAGCATCTTTCTAACCAGGGCATCAATTCTCGCTCTGGAATGCCTGCTAAATTGTGACCCAGTGGGACACTCCCAGCAATAAGGAGCTTACTCACTGCCTCATAAATCAGCCCATTGCATCTCCAGAGAGCCATTTCTCACTCATTCATTTATTCATTCATTCAACAAGTATTTACCACGCATCTACAAGGAGCCACCTCAGGACTAGTTCTTGAAGAAAAGAGATATTTTCCCTTTCTGGGGAAAAAGCGACCCGATACCTTCTTATACAAGGCTCTCAGGACAATGGGAAAGGCAAATAAACCAGTAGGGACAACAGAATACAGGGTGGAGTGCAGGTAGAACACAGAATACATTCTGGTGCATTAGGGGGATGACTTTGTTCACTCTGCACAAGGAGGGAAATATAGCTATCCCCATTTTACAGATGAAAAATTACTGAGCACAGAGAGGTTGAGTGACTGGCCCAAGGTTACTCAGCTGCAGAGAAGAAGGGTTGGGATTTACACCCAGGCCTGTCTGATTCCCGAGTCACATTGTTGGCCCCGCTGATAGGATGTCTCATCCCCTTTCTGAAGGCTGTAAGCCTGGTGAGCGACCTGCAGCCCTGAGCGATGAAGGCGAGCTGTGTGCGGGTCTCTGTGTTTTAAGTCTGGGGACCTCTCATCCTGCTC
This sequence comes from Odocoileus virginianus, assembly GCF_023699985.2. NCBI lineage: Eukaryota > Metazoa > Chordata > Mammalia > Artiodactyla > Cervidae > Odocoileus > Odocoileus virginianus. The sequence goes on along the minus strand of NC_069690.1, from coordinate 14,582,506 downwards.
CCTGGGGCCCACAGCTGGCAGATGACTCTGGATCCATCAGGACTTGGGTTTCAGCTCAAATGCAGGCGGAGACACCTCTGTTCCTGCCATGCTCCTTCCACAGGCCCCCAGTGGGGCAGACCCCACGGCCCAGACTCTCCTCCAGCCTCCTTATCCACCCGGCTCCAGCCAAACAGGTCCTGAATAATTCATGGCCAGTGTACACAGCCCAGTCCTGGAGCGGCTTTCTGGTGGCCAAACTGGAGAGGGAGTGGAGGCCAGGGCAGCTGGACCTGGGAGGGGGTTTTGAGAGCCACTAACAGTAGGAAGAGTAAACAAGTTCTGATGAATTATTCAGCCAGGCAGCTGCTGATGCATCCCGGGGGTGGCGGTGGCATGACAATGGACTCGGTCTGACGTCACCACTCACCAGGGGCAGACTGAGTGCCCGGCCTGGCCGGAGCCTGGCCAGAGCCCTGAGGGCAAAAGGAACCTAGAATGAGGCTCAGCCCAGCCTCTACCCAGGAGAGTGCAGGGGGCCACCTGCCTGAACTTGCACAGGGCAAGTCACCAGGTCCAGGGGGGACGGTGTGGACTCTGAAAGCCAGGAGAGTTGTGTTCAAAGCAGAATCAAAGCAGCACAGCCAGGGAAGGCCATGTAACCTCACCAAGCCTTGGTTTTCTCATCCAGAAAATAGCAACCATGACCCACAGCTGAATACTCCAACTCATGGCTTGTTCCTGAGCCCAATCCTGGGCACCTGATTGAACGACCATCCCTGGGGCCACAAGTCCAGCTCTCTGGGCCCGCAGAGGCCTCATCATCACTGCTCCACTCCCCATCTCCCCATCCCATGTCAGGGGTATTCCAGGAGAGGGAACGCTGCCTGTGACCCCTGATGCAAGTGTTAGCTCAAGGAGAAAGTTGAGGTGTCTGCAGGTCTCCTGCTCAGCCAGGCCCCACACCCCGACTGCCAGCAGCATAGGATGGGGGGCGTGGAGCCAGCAGATTGGGACCACACTCTGCTCCTCTGATCGCTGTGTCCTGGGGCCAGCCGCTTTCCCTCTCCAAAGCTCAGGGACTAGACAAGACGGTCCCTCGGGCTCCTGTGGCTGTGACCTCAATGATAGTTGACACAGAGTAGAAGAGACGAGCTGGTTGACTGTCCTTTCTGGCTGGGCTTCCTGGGGTTGGAGGCATTAAGGCTGACTTGTTCTAGAGTTCCTTGTTGGAGGAGGCAGGCCTTCCTTCAGAAAATTCCGGCTCTTGAGTTTCATCCCCTGAGCGCACCCTCCTTTAACTCACGGTCAGGGTAAGACAGTAACCACGGGCTCTAAGGGCTCCCTGACCCACACCATCATTGCACAAGGCTCATAGCCTCGCAAGGCAGGATGGCTCCCTGAGAGATGATTCTGTTATGATCCCAGATGTAAAGATGGGCAGCAGCAGCTCAGAGAAGCCAGTGCTTGGTCCAAAGCCACACAGCCACCATCTACCTCAGAAAGCCAGGAGCAGACTTGTGCCTCCATCATCTATGAGCGAGGCCAGCTTCTAAAGCCAAATCACCCACTGAGTCGCTGACCTTGGCAAAACCGGGCTTCTCTGGTGCCTCAGCGGTAAAGAATCTGCCTGCAATGCAAGAGACCTGGGTTTGATCCCTGGGTCAGGAAGACTCCCCTGGAGGAGGGCATGGCAACCCACTCCAATATTCTTGCCTGGAGAATTCCATGGTCGGAGGAGTCTGGCAGGCTACAGAACATAGGGTCACACAGAGTCAGACACCACTGAAGCACTTAAGCAGTAGCAGCCTGGCAAAACCAGATTCCTCCTGCCTGTTCACAGAGCAACTCCAAGCCGGCTGGGAGGCTGCATAGGAACTCAGCAGGTCAGTCGATGAACTTGACTGAGGTCCTGTCCTGGCTTTGTCACTTATCACCTGTCTGCCTTTAAGTCAGTCTCTGACTCTCGGAGAGGCAGTTTTCTTACCTGGAATGCTGGGGTCATTATGACAAGACCCATCCCACGTGGTACTGAGTGGCTGTGTTTGACCCCAGGCAGCCCGGGTTGTTCAGGGCAGATGGAAGCAGAGAGGAGGCAGCCTGCGTAGAGAGGGGCCTGGACGATGGGAAGAGGGAGGAGGGTGCCCTGGGCAGAAGCCCAGAACAGCTGCCTAAGTGCTCAGTAATAAATGATATTGGCCACCACCTAAGGTTTCCATGGCGCTGGCCAGCCTGGGGCGGGAGGTGGACCTTTATTGCAGACCCAGTCGCCTCTTGGTCTCACTCACAGACTGAAACGCATGCATCTTTAATGAGCTAAGGGCACAGGGCCTCCCCCCAAGCTGGTGGGTGAAGGTCTTCAGGGCGGCTGCTCCCGTTGGTCCCTGGCAGTGTTGACCCTGGGGAGGCTGCTGGGAACAAATAGCACCGCATCAGCAGGGGCTGGGCCACCCATCTGAACACAGTCACGATGAGGAGGGAGCCTGGATTGCCTGGGTTCTCACCCGCCCTCCCTGCAGTGCTCCTGTTCCCAGAGACCTGGTGTGCATGTGTGCGTGCATGCAGTTGCTCAGTCATGTCCAGCTCTTTGCAACCCCATGGACTGTAGCCCACCAGGCTCCTCTGACCGTGGAATTTTCCAGGCAAGAATACTGGAGTGGGTTGCCATTTCCTACTCCAGGGGATCTTCCCGACCCGGGGATCAATCCTGAGTCTCCTGCATTGGCAGGCGGATTCTTTACCACTGTGCCACCTGGGAAGCTCCAAGGCCTTGGTTTGCTCAGCTGTGAAACAAAGAGAAAACGGAGCTTAGGGAGCCATGGTCCAAATGAAGGGATGCTGGTTGTGTCCACCAGAGGGTGCTGGTCAGCACACCCCCGAGCCAGGCTTCCTTGGATGGGCAACAGCAAAGCAGCCAGGGACCCACAGGCCATCTGCCCCATCACCCACTGTGTAGGAGGGTAAACTGAGGCTCACGAGGAGAGAATGACTCGTGTGGAGCCACACATAGGTCTAGGGTCTCCGTGCTGTGCTCCTTCATCAGCAGCCAACAGCATCTTTGTCAGCCTGTGGGGGCTTTGGGTATCCAAAGGGCAGGCTCTGTCTTCTGAACTAAAGCTCGGAAGGGGAAGGGCCCCTGGAGCCCTGGGTGCAGAAGGCACTGGGTGGAGAGGCTGCCTGCTCGTCTGCCCGGCGGCTGTGTGACTTCAGGAGCCCCTGCCTCTCTGGGCTCCGTTGTCCCCATCAGCAGATCAGCATGCCTTCGCGGGGGACTCCCACAGCCGTCTGTAGGGGCACAAGAGGCATGTACTGAGAACACCGAATCCCACGTTCTAGTCCTGACTGGGCCACCCGCTCACGTGAGAGGCAGAAAGAAGGTCATTGCCAGGGTGCCCATTTCCCTGTCCCTAAGCAGGCATGTGTGATTTCTGAAGTTCCTCCTATATCTAAGAGTCTATGATCAGAAACAGCATAGCAGTTCCTTAAAAAAATCAAATACAGAATTACCATCGGATCTACCCTTTCTGAGTGTATACCTGAAAGGCTGGCAAAGCAGAAATGTGAACAGGTATTTGTATACCCATGTTTATAGCAGCATTATTCACAATTGTCAAGAGATAGAAGCAATTCAGGTATTCATTGATGGATGAATAGATAAACAAAATGTACTATAGTCAGGCATAGAATATTATATTCTTAACATAATATTCAATCTTAACACAGAGAAGGAAAAGACCTACAAAAAATAAACCCAAAACTATTAGGAAAACAGGAACAGGATCATACATACATTAATTACCATAAATGTAAATGGATTAAATGCACCAACAAAAAGACATAGACCAGCTGAGTGATGAAAACATGAGCATATGTGCACTTCCACTCACCTTGCTTGACTCCCTGAATTAAATGCAATTATTTTAAATTGTTAGGTCATGTTCCCACTATGACTTGCAATTTTAAGTATCTTTTATCTTTTGTCTGGCTCTAGATTGTGAAAACCGATAAAAATCTTTTACTATTGCAAAGGGAAGGAAATTCTGACACATGCTACAACATGTATGAACCTTGAAAACATCATGCTAAGTGAAATAAGCCAGTCACCAAAAAAAAAAAAAAAAAAACAACTCTGCATGATTCCACTTTTATGAGGACTCGGAGGAGACAAATTCATGGAGACAAAAAGAAGCATAGTGGTTGCCAGGGGATGGGAGGAGGAGAGGGAAAAGGGGAGTTCTTTCTTTAATGGATACTGGGTTTCGGTTTTACAAGGTAAAAAAGTTCTGGAGATGAGCTGCACAATAATGTGAATGTACTCAACACTCTACATATATGCTTGAAGATGGCGAAGACAATAAATTTCATGTTATATGTATTTAATCACAATTTTTAAAGTTATTTCTTAAAGAAAGAAGGAAACTATGGCTGTTGCTCAATGCAGAGGTCTGCCACATCTCACATACCAAGTATATTTCCTTTACAAAAAAAGAAAAGGAAAAGACACCAAGGAGATTTGTTGTTTAAAGGGGATTGTAGCAGTCTTTTGTGGAAGGGAGAGTCCTGTCTGAGTATAGAAAGCAGCCTGTCCCAGCAGCTCTGTGTCAGCTCTAGGCTATCAAGTTTCGCAAAACCGGGCACGTTTTCTCCTAATGCACTGTGCTTGGAGCCAGCTCCTACCTACTGGTATGAGGCTGGAGCATCAGACATCCTTTATCTGCTGCTGGGGTAATAACAGCCTGGGTCCTAGGTTCTGCATCCAAGGCCCTCTGTGGTCTAGCACCAGGAAAGCTGCAGACTTCAGGTCCTCTAAACTCCAGGATCACTCCCCACCACTTTGGGCTTCTCCTCACCCCATCCCCTGGCTGCATGTCACCCCTCAGAAGCTGCCGTAGACCGTGAGAGCCGGATTCTTCTTCGCTCTGCCCTTCCATGCCCTGCTCCCTTGCTTCCTTGGTTATTCCTCATGGCTCCACGCCGCCCACCAACCAAGGGTCGGGGGAGAGCTCCTTGAGGAGGGGGCTTATGTCCTGGTCAAGTCGTCTCAACCTGGTTTCAATGCCAGCCTTCAGCCTGGCACACAGCAGGTGCTCAGAAACATTTGTGAACACAGAGTGAGCACAATCTTCTAACCCGTCTCTGTATTATCCACCCAGATGGAAAAATGAAGTCCCACATTTGGACATGGGAATTTCATCTGTAAACACTATTTATTTTTAAATTGAAGTATAGTTGCTTTACAATGTTGTGTTATTAATAGTTTGTGCTGTGCAACAAAGTGAATCAGCTATAAGTATACATATTTCAGGGCTTCCCCGGTGGCTCAGTGGTAAAGAATCTGCCTGCAATGCAGGAGCCACAGGAGACGTGGGTTGGATCCCTGGGTCCAAAAGATCCTCTGAAGGAGGGCATGGCAACCCACTCCAGTATTCTTGCTTGGAGAATTGCATGGACAGAGGAGCCTGGCAGGCACCGTGGGGTCACAAAGAGTCAGACACAACTGAGCAACTAACACCTTCACTTTTTCATAGTTGCTTTATAAGGTCGTGTTAGCTTCTGCTGTACAAAGAAGTGAATCAGCTACGTGATACATGTTCCCCTCCCCCTGGCCTCCCTCACACACCCCCACCCACCCCTCTGGGTCATCACAGAGCACTGGGCTGAGCTCCACCCGCTACACAGCGACACATGGTAGCGTATATACGGAGAAGGCAATGGCACCCCACTCCAGTACTCTTGCCTGGAAAAATCCCATGGACAGAGGAGCCTGGTGGGCTGCAGTCCACGGGGTCGCTAAGAGTCAGACACGACTGAGCGACTTCACTTTCACTTTTCACTTTCATGCATTGGAGAAGGAAATGGAAAACTCACTCCAGGGTTCTTGCCTGGAGAATCCCAGGGACGGGGGAGCCTGCTGGGCTGCCGTCTATGGGGTTGCACAGAGTCACAACAGACAGTCACAGAGACACGACTGAAGCGACTTAGCCATAGCAGCAGTGTATATATGCTAATGAAACTCTCCCAATTCATACTAACCTCCCCTTCTCCCCCTGTGTCCATATGTCCATCCTCTACATCTGTGTCTATTCTTGCTCTGCAAATATGTTCATCGGTACCATTTATCTAGATTCCACATATATGCATTGATAAACGATATTTGTCTCTTAATCATAATTACAGGCATGGGGAGGATTCTCTGTGACCCTCACACAGGCTAGGTCCTTTCCAGCTGGTCTAAAATCCTTCCAGGAGCCTGAAAAAGCAGACAGTGTTACTGTGCCCATGATACCAACAAAGACATTGAGGCTCAGAGGTTAAGGAGCTCCTCTTGGGCCTCCCAGCTAGTGAATGCCAGCTGGGATGTGAAGCCAGATGTGCCCAGCAGCACCAGGTGCTGTGTGAGCGCGGTGGCCTCCCGTCCGGCTCCTTGGGGTACCTGATCAGCTGGGCCACCAGGAGCTGGCGGGGGAGCCAGGCACGGGGTGAGGATGGTGGCGGGAGCTTCACTGAGCAGCGCCACCTTCCGCTGTCCCTGGCGAGGAGCAGGCGGCGCTGCCTGTCCTGGTTAGCGCCCTGATGGCTGACTGATCAGCTGGGCCCCGGGCACAGCTGCTGCTGCTGCCTCGGCAATTCTCTGAATTAACTCAGCCGCGCACTTACCTGTTGGAAAAGTAAATGCAAACTGCAGAAGAGGGGAGAACCCTCTCTCCCTCGCCTGCCACTGGTCCTGATGATTCAGCAAAGAGCCCACCACACCGCACCCCCCTGCCCCCGGCCAGGTGTCCCCACCAGAGCCCCAGGCTGGAAGGAGTGGAATACAGGGGCATCTCTGGAACTTCCAAAGGCTGGCTTCCTGGAAAGTCAGAGCAGGAAGGGTCTTAGGAGGTCTGCCTCCTGCCTCCCTCCAGGCAGGCCTCGCCCCTGCAGTGGACTCGCCCCTGCGGTGGGCCCTGGGTCAGGATGGAGCACTGCGGGCATCCGCAGAGATGCTGACCAGGGCTCTGCAGGAAGTGCTGACCAGGAGCCCCAAGCAGCAGCCTGGGGCCATGCCAGGAGGCCAGCCGATCAACTCCCAATGTGGCCGCAGCTGGGGTCCTTGGGGAAACTGAGGCAGGGCTGCTTGCTCAAGCAGGACAGCTGAATCCTGTGTACAGAACATGGGGCTTGGGGCAGAGCCTCTGGAGGGACCCAGATGACGGGGCTTGAGCCCTGCCCCTTGAGGGGAATGAGGCCAGGCACAAATGGCCCAGGTCCAAGGCAGAAGGAGAACAATCGATACTGCGTGTGGGTCCAGAGCTTGGAAATTTACAAAGTACTTTCACAGTCTCCATTAATCCCCAAGCAAGCCTCAGAAATCACAGCAACCAAGGCTTACTGTGCGCTTCCTAAGTGCCGGGCACAGTTCTAAATGTGCTCATGCATTATCTCATTTAATCCTCACAACGGCATGATGCGGTAGGTATCATTACAGCATCTCCATGCCACAGATGGAAAAACTGAGGCATTGAAAGGTTAAGTAACTTTGCCACGTTCACATGGATACCAAGTGACCAAGCTGGGCTTTGAGCCCAAGTACTCTGGCCCTGGAATTCAGGCACCGTTTGTCCCAGTGCTGAGCACACGCCATCTCCACTCGTAACAACAGAGAGAAACAGAGACTCACTCAAACCGCCCAGGGCCACACAGCCAAGGCAAAGGCGAGGGCAGCATTCAAACCAGTGACCCACGGTCACTCCCTGCAGTTAAGTAGCAGAAGTAGGGCTTGAGCCCAAATCCTTGCATTTATTTTTTGAATTATTTATTTGTTTATACATTTGTCTGCGTCAGGCCTTAGTCGTGGCATGCAGCATTTTTGCTGTGGCCTGCAGGATCTTTTGTCACAGTGCACAGACTCTCTAGTTACGGCACCCGGGCTTAGTGGCTTTGTGGCCTACAGGATCTTAGTTCCCCACATTCATGAGTGCATTGCAGTCCCTCAGTCGTGTCTGACTCTTCGCGACCCCGTGAGCTGTAGCCCGCCAGGCTCCTCTGTCCATGGAATTCTTCAGGCAGGAATACTGGAGTGGGCTGCCATTCCCTTCTCCAGGGGATCTTTCCGACCCACGGATCGCACATGGGTCTCCTGCGTTGTGGGCAGATTCTTCACCATCTGAGCCACCGGGAAAGCCCCTTAGCTCCCCCAACTAGGGATCAAACCCACGCGCCCTGCATCTCAAGGCAGGTTCTTAACCACTGGACTACGAGGGAAGTCCCAATCCTTACATTTAAAATCCAGGAAAGACACAAGTTCAGCGCAGGGAGAGAAACTCCGTTCTAGTCACAAATCAGGAAAGGCTTTGTGAAGGGGGCAGCAGCAGAGACAGACCTGAAAGCGTGGAGCCAGGGACTGGAAGTGTGGACCGTGAAGGCGAAGGCAGAGCTGCTCCAAATGGAAGCCGCAGCAGTGTAGTTTGAACGAGGGCAGGGTGTGTGCGGAAGGAGCCCTCCCCAGGAGAGGCTGCTGCGCAGCGGCCCGGGGCTGCTCAACCTATGCTACTTGGCCTTAGACAAGTCACTTCACTCAGTGCCTCAGTTTCCTCCTCTGGAAGATGGGCGTGATAACACTCCCTACCTCACAGGGGCTTGGGGAGGATGATAGAAAACACAGACAGGAACCTCCCTGCCAGGACTTCCCATTGTACTTCCAGTGCAGAGGGCATGCGTTCCACCCCTGGCCAGGGAACTAAGATTTCACAAGATGTGTGGCCTGGCCAAAATAAATAAATACATAAATAAAAGTCATCTTCCAAAAAAAAAAAAATAGTGGAGAAAGTGCTTAAGCACCTACTGTGTGCCGACCAGAGGTTAGAGACTTAGAGAAAATCATTTATATCATATTAATTCTGAAAGATATCACCAACCACACACATTTTACAGATGAAGAAACTGAGGTTCTATAAAGTTAAGTATCTTTTATTTTTTGGTTGCCCTGGGTCTTCGATGCTGCGCTTGGGCTTCCTCTACTTTCGGTGAGCAGGGGCTACTCTTTATTGCAGTGCACGGGCTTCTCATTGTGGGGACTTCTCTTGTTCCGCAGCGCGGGCTCTAGGGCGTCTGGGTTTTAATAGCTGCAGCACGCGGGCTCAGCAGTTGTGGCACACAGGCTTAGCTGTTCCACCGCATGTGGGATCTTAGTTCGCTGACCAAGGATCAAACCCATGTCTCCTGCATTGGCAGGCTGATTTTTAACCACTGGACCACCAAGGGAGTCCCCAGATTAAGTATCTTAACCCAGGTATCAGAACCACTAAATCACGGAGGAGGTTGAAATCAAGGGAAGCTTGATGGACACCTCGGGGAATGTGGACCTTGGCCAGTACAGGTAGGCAGTGGAGCATCCCTGAAAGTTGCAGGGTTTTAGGGTGTACCTGTCAGTGGCCAAGGCTCTCCCGGGCTCAAAGAGCAAGACTTTGCAAGCATGAGCCCCACCCCTTCACCTGCCACTCATCATTCGTTCACTGGAGATTCTCTTCCCAGTCTGGTGCTAAGTAAACAAGAATAGAAATGCGGATGAATCAAGACCCTGGAAAGCAGGTGCTGTCTCCTGCCAGTAGGGAGCAGATGGGAGTAATCAGATCAAAACGGAGGCAGATGCTCCCCCAAACCAGGCTCCCAACTGCCATCCCTCACCTGTCTACCTGAGAGGGTAGGTGAGAGGTGATGGGTGGTCCAGACAGGGAGGGCCTCCTAGATAGGGAGGAGGCCCACCTGCTGAGGAAAACCTTGGCCTGGGGCAGCCAGGACCCTTTGGAGGCTGCATTTCACTGCCCTCCTTGGGGTTTTGGAAGACAAGCTGTGAAGCTCGACTAACTGGATTTGAATCCTTGTCACTTTCAGCTGTGTATCCTCAGGCAAGTAACTTCTCCATACCTCAGTTTTCTCATCTGGAAAATGGGGATGCTGATGGGGTATACCTCATAGGGACTGACGGAGGATAAAACAGAACATGTACTGAAGGCTTAGAACAGCCTCTGAAACAGAATGAATGCTGTGTGTTGGCTATTATTATTACCATTAGTGTTAATAGATACACGGTTTATTAAAAAAAAAAGTGAATACAGTTCTAAGTCCTCCCTAATCTGGTCCAGCTCCTCCTTTCTGGCTCATTGATAGTTCAGCTTTTCACACTCAGTCTTGCTGGACACAACCTGCCCTCCAACCACCTGGAACCGCCTTCCCTAAATGTACTTCCCATCCTTAGACCTCCCTGCCTTGATTGTCATCATCATGTCCAGGAGGCCCTCATGCTTCCATGTCTGCAGAGAGTGTCATGAGCATCCTTCAAGATCCAGTTATGTTGTCTCTTCCGTAGAGTCCCAGTGGCCTCCGCAGGTCTCCCCCATGCCCCTCAAGATCTCAAGACTTCTTCCATGGCCTCCCATCTCCAGTTTACCTCCCACCTCTGAATCAGAGCCTTCCCCAGCATGAGCGCCTCTGCAGAGCGAACTGTGTCCACCTCCACACACAGCCTGCACTCCCAGGGCCTAACTCAGCACCTTCCATGCAGGTGCTCACAGACACGAGAGGAGGGGAAAGGAGGAAAGGGGAGGGAGGGCAAAGGGTAATGCTTTGATTCTGCAGAGAAGGATCTTGGGATCCGGGAGGAGGAATGGGTCTCCGGGCAGTGGGGAACCAGGCATCCCTACCATGGCCACAGCCTGAGGCCCCTGAGAAACGCAGAGACAGATGAATACAGCTGAGAGTCCATCAGGAGTCATCAAGCCCTGCTAACCCATTTCTTTGATGAGGAAACTGAGTCCCAGAGAGTGACTCTTCCTGGGTCATCCAGGGAATTTGTGCCAGAGCTGGGACCAGAATCTGGTCTCCACTGGGAGCTTTCCCCACTGTTCAGAATGGCTACTCCTGATATCCAGGCCTTGTGCCTTGCTGTCTCCACCCAAACATCTGGTGGCCTTGTTGAGTATGCTTTGGTGAATGTCAGTCCGTAACAGAGTTTTCAGGAAATACTGGATTATGAGGCTGGGGGCTTTGGGGATGGTGAGGCCTGGGACGAAATAGGAAAAGAGGATGTTGAAGGAGTCAGGCCATAGATCACCAGGCTGTAGGACCCATGGGTGCCACTCCTGGGATCTCAGAGGTCTTCCGGTCCTGTCTGTCCATCTCTGGGAACAGGGAAGCAGAGGCAACGCTGCCAGCCGCCCAGGTCCCGGACCCCAGAGTGGGTCCCGCCCACAGCCTCTTCTCCTTTACCAGCCCCTACACCTGGACCTTTTCCTGGGCTGGACTTGACTGGTCTTCTAAGTTTCTCCTCTGCCGTCCTCCTTCCCCTTCCTAGGGACTCAGAGGCAGACAGTCCTTCTGGTCTTGCCCCAGGAAATGGGGTTGGCAGAGTTCAAAGTATGAGGTGGGCAAAATCCAACGATGGTTGGAGAGTGAGACAGAGCAGAACCAGAGGCCTGGCTGTTTCTTCCAGGAGAACAGAAGAGGGTCTGGTGACCGATTTGTCTGCCCTCTTCCGGGGCTGCCTCTGTCCTGGTACCCCATGGAGACAGTGGTGATGGTGAGAAAGAAGGAGAAGAGGGTCAAGGGGCTGAAGAAACATCAGCCCAGGCTCCTCTGAGCACTCACCCTACACCAGGCCTGCAATCGGGCATTTTCTGTGATTATATGCATTATCTCATTTAATCCTCACGACAACCCATAAGGAGGGTATTACTTTACAGATGAGGAAATTGAGGCTTAAAGAGGTTAATAACTTGCCTGACGTCACAGAGCCTGAAAGTGGCGGAGCCAGGACTCACAAATCCTGTGTGATTGACTCTGCCCAGTCGTAGGGAGAGGAAAAGAAATGCAAATCAGAAGCAAAAGGCAGGGAAAGACCTAGGAAGCTGCCAAGTCCTTCCCTGAACCCCCATCATTTATAGAATTGGAAATCTGTAAAGTATACAGCCAGAATCTGGCTCCAGAAGTGGGCAGCCCTTGTCTAAGATCACACAGCAAGACAGCCAGACAGGATGCCAGCCAGGGCTTGAGGTGGATGGACCCAGAGCCCTGGAATCCTCACCACACCTCGGAGCCTCCACCAGGCCATCTCCTGCTTCTCCATGCCAGTCATCTTAGCCCCTCAGGAGATGGATGTGGCATAAAAAATGACACCGTGACACAATCACAGAAGTGGAAGATTGGAATGAGGGGTGCTGAAGATGAAGAATGGACTCTAGAGGGCTCCCCAGAAGAACTGGGCAAATGACGGGACTCAGGCTTTTGCAGGCAGTGGGTGCTTTTCTGGGGACATCATGTGTTGCATCCCCCATGTTGGAGGCTTACATGTCCTGCTTTGACGAAAGTCCAGACTACCTGAGATAAGGTACCTGAGATAATGAGATAATGTACTACCTGAGAATGGATGGACATGCCTGACAAAGAGGAGATGCTCCATAAACGCTCACTCATTTCCTTTTATGCAAGAAGAGTGATAAATCTTCAAGAGGGAGCCCATTTGTTCTTTGTTATCAATATTTATTTATTTATTTGGCTGCGCTGGGTCCTAGTCGCAGGATGCAAGATCTTCATTTCAGCAAATGGGATCTAATTCCCTAACCAGGGGTCAAACCCTGGCCCCCTGCATTGAAAGCCTGCAGTCTTAGCCACTGGACCACTAGGGAATTCCCAGAGAACATTTGTTCTTGATCCAAGTATTTATTGAGCACCTATTATGCACAAGGCCTACCCAGATGACTCAAATGGTAAAGAATCTGCCGGCTAGTGCACAGACTCAGGAGACACAGGTTTGAACCCGGGTGAGGAAGATCCCCTGGAGGAGGAAACGGCAACCCACTCCAGTATTCTTGCCTGGGCAATCCCATGGACAGAAGAGTCGCGAGGGCCACAGTCCATGAGGTTACAAAGAGTCAGAGACTTGACTGAGCAACTAACAGAAATATATGCAAAGAGCTTTCAAGTGGCCACTCTGGCCCATGCGAAGTAGCAAGCTATGCCAAGCTAGTCTCTGGCTCCCTGCAGGACTGCACCGTCCCATTCCTCTTCTGGGCTCTAGCTGGCTTCAGAACTTCCATTGGCCACTTCCAAGGCCATGTCCAACCTCATCTCACCTCACCAAAGGGCTTATCACTGGGTCTTCCCAGAGCTGGATTTCACGAGCCCAACACAGGTGATCAACCCATGCAAGGTTAGAATCAGTCACACAACGTATGCAGTGTGACCATGCACGTGTGTGCGCCTAGTCAGTCGTGTCCAGCCCTTTGCAGTCCTATGGACTGTAGCCTGTCAGGCTCTTCTGTCCATGGGATTTCCCAGACAAGAATACTGGAGTGGGTTGCCATTTCCTCCTCCAGGTGATCTTCCAGATCAGGGATCAAACCTTTGTTTCCTGTATTGGCAGGCGGATTCTTCACCACTTGAGCCATCGGGGAAACCCACAGTGTGACCATAGGAAAAGGCATGAGTGACTTGAATGCCAGTTCAAAAGGTAGTGTAAGGCCAGGGTATACCATCAACCAGGGTTCCAATGATCTCTCGGGCTCCCTTGGAAAACCCCTCTCACTGCCCCCCGGCCGCCTGTTTTTCTTCACTTCCAAGGTGGTATGCAGCCCTGTGCAACAGGAGTTAGAGCACCTCTGTGCCCTCTCGGAACCCCTCCGCATCCCCAGGAAAGAACTTCGGAGTCAAGCAGTCCCGGTTCAGATCCCAGCTGCCACTCTCTAGCTATGTGACTCTGGACAAGTACTTCACCTCTCTGAGCGTCAGTTGCCACAAAGGAAGAGCGTTAGTAATTCTGACCCTGTCTCTGGGGATTGAGGATTAAATGAGATAATGCAACTAGAACGACCTGTGTTTTGCCTGACTCACAAGAGGCGCTCAGTAGATGGAACGATTACGCTCAAGTCTCCACCTTGCAATCGATCGCTCTGCTTCTCCACGCTCCCTGCCTGATGTCAGCTCTGTGCCCCACGGGAAATGAACCCAACATAGCCCTTTCCTCGTCAGCTGGTCTCCACCCTCAGTCTCCAAGAGTCAGGGCAGCCACACGTGGCTGGGGACAGCTGCTGGTTCCATTAGCAGCCAGGGGAAGGAGCCGAGACACACATTCCCCTAAGAGCTGGGTTATTTCCCACTTCACCCGCCACCAGAGCCAGCAAGGGGCAGAGGGGGAGGGAGGCGGGGAAGGACCAGGACTGCCTGCTACCCTTTGCCCTTGTCCCCAAAACGAGCAGCTCAGAGACTCCAGCCTGACTCCAGTCCCCGAGACACTGCCAGTTTGACCCACCAGCTCCCGGGGAGGGATCAAGCCATCAGACGATGCGTGTGACCGCTCACCAGGGTGACCACCCGCTGGGCCTCAGCTCACAGGAAGGAAAGGATTCCCTGGACTCCTGAAACATCAGTTCATGTCTTCCTGCTGCCTCACCCTGGGACTTAGACTTGCAGACATGCAGGAAGCTTCCTGGGAATTCGGCTTTCCTGCTCTGGCTCTGGGTCAGAGTCTTGTAGGCCAGGCCATAGATGGCTGTGATGAGACAGCAAGCATCATCACAGCCTCTGTGGGAGGAGGAGCCCAAGCAGAACAGAAGGAGCAGGAACAACCAGATGAGGAGTCCCAGGCAGGTGAGGATAGAGCTCCACGCAGCAAAAAGTAGGGGGACAGCTATGGGAACAGGACCCCTGCCCAGAGGAACCTTTATCCCAGAGGAAGTGGCTTCCCAAGTGGAGATACCAGGCAGGCCCTTGATCACGAGTGGGTAAGAGCCAGGGTCAGACGTCACAGCCTGGCCAGCAGCTCGGCTGAGTCCCCACAGTCCCCCCTCCCTGGAGACAGAGTTCATCCTGTTCTGTGCACAGCAGAGGACACAGGAAGCATCGGGGCTCCAGACGATCCGGGGACGGCCAGGCGACCTGGCCAGGGGCCCCCTCTTGGCATCACTAGGTGGTGGAGAAGAGGGGCGTGCACACACTTTCTGCAGAGTTAGGGAAAAGGGCCTGGGCTCTGTGTATGGCTCTGGGACAGGCCGGATAAGAAGTGCTGCCCACGAAGGCTCAGGAGAGGGCCTTCCATTGGATGAGAGAGAGTCAGCAACATCATCCAGAGGGCTGTGGCGGGACCCTCCAAGGGCAAGGCCCAGGAGGCAGAGCCAAGATGGGGGACCAGGAGCAGCTGACCTGGACTAGAGAGAGACCATCAGCCTCTTTCCTGCAAGGATTCCATCTAGTCAACTTCCTGTGCTCGGCGTAGAGACAGTGCTTCTTACATATTCATGGAGAGAATAAGTGAATGAATGAAGGAGCAAGTGAAGGGACAGACCATGAAAGAGCGAAGACTACCAATGCTGGGGTTGTGCCTTCCTTTTCTGCATCCTCAGAGCACTTCCTGTTGGACTCAAGTACCCATCTATGCCAGTCCAGCCTGGTCCCGTGTTCACGTGTCTTGGGCCCAGGAACTCTTTGGCAACCTACTGTTACCTAGAGAGTGCCAGGCTGGGGGTCTTTCACGCTCAAGTTTGCTTCCTAACTCTGTTTTAGACGCTTATAAGTCCCTGAACCAGCACCTGTGGGCTTTGGGCACTTAATCAGTAAACAGTGGGATCAGACAAGATGATTCTCCAAGGGCTCTTAGAGGGTGAGTGCCCTCGGCTTCGGGAAGACACGAGAAAGGTGCTCATCCATGCATGGCCCCTGCACTCTCACTTGTTACTTCACTTCCTTCTCACTGCAGCCTGGTGAGGTGAGCACCCGACACACAGTTGGTGCCTGAAACACCCTCTGCTCCCAGGGGAGCCCAGCAATGACGCCAGGCATGCTGGGGGTGCATGACAGCATTTATCAGACCCCTAGCCCATTGGGCTGGAAGGGACCTCAAGTGATCTGGTCCAGCCTCATGCCAACCGTAGATAATTCAGTTCAGAACCACAAACACTTATTAAGTTCCTGCTGTGTGCCAAGCACCATGCTGGACAACTTGGGGCCCAGGAAAGGATCTGCAAAGAATGTCCTGGGTGCCTTTCCTTCCTCTTCCTCCTGCTGGGCTGATACTGAGAGCTGACTCTCCACCCCAGTGGGCAAGGCATTCCCCCAGGCCGGAGAAGAATGCCCAGGACCAGGATGGGTGCTGAGCCCTCCCCAGCAGAAGGGAGCTGGGCATCCTCTCGGCAGGAGAAGGCAGCTGACACCAGCCATGCCGCGCATCACTGGGCAGACAGGCTCGGAGGGGAAGACAACAGCTTCCTAACAACAAGTATTAGGAGATAAGCTATTAGAGGCATCCTATTGGGCTGTCTCTCTGTGGGCATTGCCAAGGCGCCCGCCAGCCACCAGCATGCCTCCACAGCCAATTATGCGTCCTCATATATTCTGTTCCCCCAGCCCAAGCTGGCTTGTGACTGCCAGCAGCACTGAACTCCGGCAGTTAGGTAGGGACCCAATGATAAGAGAGCAGGGGATGGCAAAAAACACCCTTCTGCAGGGAGCAAAGGGGCAGGGGAGGGGTGTCCTTCTCCCTCCTCTGAGAAAGCACTTTGTCAAATCCGCTCTCAGAATAATAGGGAAAGAGACAATGGGGAAGGGAGACGGGTGCGAGGGCTGGCTCCCGCTTGGAGATGAAATCGTCCTTGGTCTCCTCTCCAGACTCCATTAAGCATTCTGGAAGAGATGGGAAGTGATTATGGAGAGAGAGAGAAGGGGAGAGAGCGTGCCTGTGGGAGAGAAAGAGAGAAGGAAAAGTGGGGGGAGGAGATCTGAATGAGCCCGGGCACGCATGCGCATGCGCGCTTGCACACACACACACACACACGCGCGCACACACACACGTACACACACACAAACACATGCACAGATCCCCTTATCTGATTAAGGATCCAAGGGAAGTCGAAAAGCTTCTGGAAAATTAAAATGACCCACGGGGTTAACCAGGCAAGATCTGCAGGCAGATTACTGAAACCAAGTTGAGTGGGGATTTCCTTTGCTCAGGGCGAGCTCCCCAGGTTCTGTTCCTTAGGCCAGAAGGACGGCAAGTCAGCCAGAGAAGGAGTGCTTAGGGCAGTATCTGCCTTCACCAGGCTTCCCATTTTCATCCTGGCTGGCCCTGGGGCTGCGACTGGGACCCGCACCCTTTGCTCTGGAAAGCAGGATACCAGGTGGAGAATGGGAACAAGGATGGGGATGCTTTGCTCCACCCAGAGTCACGAGAGATGGATGCTGGCTCCTCCTTCATTCCCTGAGGGCTGCCCTGAGAATGCTGGTTTCTCAGTCATGTCTGCCTGTAGCCCGCCAGACCCCTCTGTCCATGGGGATTCTCCAGGCAAGAAGACTGGAGTGGGTTGCCATTTCCTTCTCCAGGGGATCTTCCCGACCCAGGGATTGAACCTGGGTCTCCTGCATTGCAGGCAGATTCTTTACCGACTGAGCCACCAGAGAAGTCCAGCTGCTGCTCTGGCCTCTGTCAAAAAATGCAGCAGTTCTGAAGACACATGCAGCCTCTTCCCTAAACGCTAGGCACCACGCAAAATGTCAGGAATGCTGCGGATGGCCTGGATCCAGTCCTCCCACTGCTATCATCTTGCACCATTGCCTTCAGTCAAGGGCCTTTCTTATCTGGACCTCAATTTTCTCTGTTGTACAATGGGCGCTAGGACTTGAAGCTTTATTTTTATTTTTTTTATATAGACCATTTTTAAAAAGCCTTTATTGAATTTGTTACAATATTGCTTCTGTTGTTTGTGTTTTGGGTTTTTTTTGGCTGTGAGTCATATAGAATCTTAGCTCCCTAACCAGGGAGTGAATCCTCACTCCTTGCACTGGAAGGGGAAGTCTTGACCTTTGGACAGCTGGGAAAGTTCCTAGGACTAGAAGCTTCAGAAAGGCCCCTTTAGCCCTGGCACTCCAGGGTTTTAGGACAGCCCAAGTGTGGGACTGAAACCCTCCATAGGAAGCTGAGTTGGTGGATCCACTGATTTTCTGTCCCCAAAGAATGGAAAGGATGACAGTGCGGTGAGTTGCTCCGGGGGCCACCAAACCAGGCCTGGGTTAACTGGGGCAGGAGAGAGTTTAAGAGCCACAGATGACATCAGCTTCAAATAAGAGCAGCCTCTTCATGGTGCCTGTGGAGCTGTTTGCCAAGCTCTGTAACATATTTGCAAACACTCCAGAATACACATATTAGGAAGCTAACAAGTCGCCTGGCATTGAAACCATATTATACACAGTGTCAGATATACTTAATATGCATTTGCAATGGTTCTTTTTTTCTCCCCCGACTTGCAGCAGCAAATTTTGCTTACTTTTTTGAAGAGTTTATTTCCCAGGATGCTACAATCAGCCAGTAGTTATGAACTCTGCAACTTGGCCAGGCTTGGAGCAGTACTGTGTACACTATTAGCACGCAATGGATGCTTCTGGGGGCAAATTACACTCTCAGCAGGGCTGACCTTGGGCTCCCTGGTCACCTGGAGCCGCCAAGGACTACAGCTGCACTTTAAATTTCTCTCCCTTGGAGGATGCGGTAAGAACCTTGGCTTTATTAGCTCTGGAAACATGACTTCATCCACTCAGAGAACTTCTTGTTTCTTGGCAAGTCACTCCTGGAACCGTCCTAGACCAGCCTGAAGCCGTTAAGTGTTGGATTTCTCAAATCCAGAGAAATAGGAATGCTGCGGCTCTGGCTTTCCCCCTTATTATCTGCAGGAATGTCTTTCATGCTTCTAAGCCCCAGATTTCTGAGTTGTGAGAGGAAGGTGTTATTGGCCATTTTCGGAGTTGCTGTGAGGATTTCATGAGCTGGTAGACAGGGAAGGCATGTGTATTCCCTTATTTAGACATGCACGCATTCCTGCAACACACCCTAAGTGGATGACCCTTGTATGCCAAGCGCTGTGCTTGAATGTAGTGGACAGACACGGCCGATGAGGTGGCTGTGGGGGTCCGTGGAAGTGATGAAATGAGGCAGTGGTTGGGGGTGGGGGGAACGGGAGGAACCAGCTTAGGAAATAGGTCTCAGGAAGAGGGGAAGTAGGGGGACATATAAGATAAAGACTGGGAGTCCAGCGTGCACACTTGGGAATACTGGGGACCACACAGAGCCTGGGAATACATGAGAAGGAGCATAGTGGGGGCAGGGGAGAGAATACTCAGTGAAGGATATTTTGTGGCCCAAAGGGGCTTCAGGCAAGATACCCAGGTGGAAGACTCAAGAGGCAGCTGGATAAATACATCTGCAGCATAAAATCAATGCCTAGATTGGGTCTTTGGATTCAAGAGTCCTTCAAATTCAGGCAGCTGAAGTCAGGGAGTAGATGAGGTCTTCCTGGAGTGAATGAGGGGGCATCAGCACCAAGAACAGAGCTGGTGGGCGGATCAGCCTCCACAGGTGAGAAAAAGAGGGGGACAGGGAGTGCTCTCAGATAAGACCAAGAAGACTTGGTCTGGGAGACACACAATTGAGACACAGAGAGAGAAAAATTCAAGAGCTGCTGTACTTTTTTATTGATCTCATCTGTCACCCCAAACCACTGGAATGTAAGCTCCATGATGGCAGGGATTTGTTTTTTTTTTTTCTTTTCTTTCATTCAATGCTTTATGTCTAGTATCTAGAATTATGCCTGTCACAGAGTAGGGACTCAACAAAATTTATTGAATGAATGAAGCTGAAGATGGTTCCTGTTGAAAGTGGTGAGGTCATTACTGGCCTTCGCTGGACAAGGCTTGATGGGGACAGAAGGCCAGCAGCAGTAGGTGAGAAGATGGAGTAGGGTAAGAAAGAGTGGTGATGGGTAGAGAAAGCAAGGTTGAGCAAGCACATGATTCGAGGACTCAGGAGACTTACACACATTCTTATGTAGAAGAGAAGGAGCCAAGGAAGAAAGCAAGTTTGAAGATGCAGGAGAGACAGTAAGAAGAGTAATTGATGGACCCAAGGCCCAGAAGATGCAGAAAGAAATATAAATTGCTGAGCCAGTAAAACAGAATATGGTCTCCTTCTGTTAATCCTGGTATTATGGGAAGAGAGAAGGCTATACAGGCAGGACTGGGTTTGAGTTGTCCCTCACCTACCCCATCCTTTACTGGCTGGACATTGCATGGGCTGTTTAACCTTTCAAAGCCTCGGTTTCCTCACCTGAAAAATAGGGGTGAAAAATTCCCACCTCCTGTATTGCTGGGAGATTAAATGAGAGAATTCATTTAAGCACCTAGCTCATGGAGATCTCACAACAAATGCCAGCTCCCCTTTCCTTTATTATCTGTTTGATTAAGAAGGAAATTTGACCATACTTCTCTTGACCTCATCAGCCAACACTAGGGCATCCTTTTCCTGAATACTACTCTTGAAAGGAATTGATGGTTCAGTCCCTCTAACACTGTCCCTGCAGTGGGAGGAAGAAGGATGCGAACTGCTTCCCTCCTGCCAGCATCTGAGCAATGAGTGCAAGATACCAAAGCCAGTATTCTTGTCGGGAGAATCCCATGGACAGAGGAGCCTGGCAGGCTGCAGTCTGCAAAGAGTCCGACATGACTGAGCGACAAAGCACCACACGCCAAGCCCAAGCTGGCCAGGAGGATCCTGTGAGGCTGAAGGGGGTCACTGAGTCCACTGATGTGACCCTCCATTGCCATTTATCCCAGAATGGCCATGCCCGAGGGCCCAAGATGCTAGGAGGTTGGGTTTTGGCTCAGATATTTCTGGTTTTGCCTCCCAGCCCTGCCCCTTAACCAGCTGCACAAACTTGGGTAAGCCCTTTATCTTCCCTGAGCCTCACAACAATCCTGCAGGGCAGAATTTATAGTCTCATTTTACCTATGGAGGAATTGAGATTTGAAGAGGTAAAAAAAAAAAATTTACTCAGGATCACATAGTATATTAGTCTAGGTCCCAGCAGGAAACGGATGGCCAACTGAAACTGAAATAACTTGAGGAAAGTTTAATGAAAAGGTTATTTTAAAAGGCATGGTCAGGGCATAGGAAAACCGTAAGGGATATGGAAGTACCTTGGGGCAGGTAAATACTGGTGCTCTTACCTGAAAGGGAGAGTCCCACAACCCAAAGATGGAAAGGGTGGTGTGAAGAGGGCCACATAGCTTTAGCTGAGGGTCTCCAGAGGGAGGAAAATGCTTCAGGTTTGCTCTCCTTCCTCCCTCTCATCTCCTGCTCATCCTTTCCATGAGATGAGCCCACACAGAAGTCAGGAGGCATGGGAGCTCCTGAGGCCATCTGCACAGGTCCACACAGTGAATCTGGAGGGCAAATGGAAGACATCCAGCACACAAAGATAACTCTGAAATGGCAAAGCAAGAATTTGAATCAGAGTTATCCAACCCTTTCCACTACAATGTCATTTCCTATAGATCCTCAATAAGTGGTCATTGAATGATTGAAAAGGGATGAATAGATACATGGATACATGGATGGATAGATAAATGGATGGATGGATGGATGGACAGATGGACAGAATGATGGATACTTGAGTGGATAGGTGTGTGGGTGGGTGAGTGGATGGTTGGGTGGATGGAAGGATGGAAAGATGGAAAGATGGATGGATGGATGGATGGATGGATGGATGGATGGATGGATGGACAGCCTGATGGATACTTGAGTGGATAGGTGGGTAGATGGATGAGTGAATAGCTGGGTGGTTGAATGGATGGATGGGTGGAAGGATGGATGGTTGGGTGGATGGATAGATGGATGGATGGAAGGAAGGATGGATGATTGGATGAGTGGTTGAATGGATGGATGGGTGAATGGATAGATGACTCCGATAGCCTTCATTCATGTGACTCTGACTTATCTTGTCATCTGACTAGCAATAAAAGTTTTGACAGAAGGTTCATTTCTAAGCCATAAATGGATTCTAAGAATAAAAGCCCTCTTACCAGTTTCTAAGTCGCTGTAGGAGTTGCTTGTCTCTCTCTCTCTGGCCTCTGGCTCATTTTTTCTGCTGCTGCTGCCATCACTGAAGCTGCTGCTCTGGCTGGAGCTGTTCCTTTCTCTAAGATCTGAGCCTCGAGCCAGGCCAAGCAGCTTGTAAACAAAGTGAAGAGAAGGCAGAGGTCAGAGGGGCCGCCGCCCTTGCTCCCCTGGGGCTGGAGCACAAAGCTGAGTGAGCCAGCCCCTCGCTTAGTCCAAGGGAGCTGTGGGGATGGAAGAAGAAGGGAAGTGGGAAGGCAGGATGTTTGCTATAATTATTTTCATTGATTTGTCTACTTGGATCCCAAGTGCTGTGAAGCTGTTGTGACATTTAATAAAAATAATTCAAGGTAAAAATACCTCTTTCTCTGCGGTCCCTCCTCCTTTATCAACACCACCTCAGTTTTCATCTCCCGTTTCATTCAGGCCACTGCCTCCCACCTCAGCTGGTTTGGGTTACCTAAAACAAGAAGTAAGTGAAGGTAGGACCCTACCTTTGGCAAAAGACCTGATATCCTGGAGTCTGCAGCCCTGGATCCGAGACTCCCCGGCTCCCAGCTGGCTGGCTGGTGACCCCAGGCAGGTCACTGTCTCTCTCCGAGTTTAGGTTGCCCTACCTGGAAAACTAGGAAATAAACTGAACATGGAATGTCCTAATATGGAACCAGCAGTCCTGGACTGGATTCTTCTAAGAGAAAGGGGCATGCCTTCCACACCATTTCCTGAAGACCTCGTTCCTGAGTTCATTTCTGATCTTCGGCATTTGAGCACAAAAGGAACCTCCATACTACTGTTTCTTGTTGTTTTCATCCTTCCTCTTCTTAATTCATTGTGAAACAACATTCAACCCATTATGCAGAGAGGAAAAACTGAGGTGCTAAATGGTAGATATTGCTTCCTTGCCTTTCCCACCAAGTATCTGCCTGACACTTTAAATCCATAGGTTTCGGTCTTGACAATGATTCATCCCTAGAGGATTCTTGAGGGAATTGAAGTGCAGAGAGGTTAAAGCTGCTGCCTAAAGATGTTCGAGTAGAAAGTGGGAAAGTTGGGTGCTATCTCAGGTGGCAGTGACTTTGGAGCCCAGGGCTCTCACCACAGGCTCTTGTTGCCTGTCCATGGTGGGTCATTGTTTAGTCGCTCAATCATGTCCAACTCTTTTGCAATCCCATAGACTGCAGCCTGTCTATAGCACTTCCAGCAAGAATACTGGAGTGGGTTGCCATTTCCTTCTCCAGGGAATCTCTATGAGCCAGGGATCGAACCCAAGTCTCTAGGCGGGTGGAGCCACCAGAGATGCCCCAGGGTGGGTTAGGCTGAGCCTAAACTCAGGCCCCCTGACTTCCAGGGAGAAAAGCTCTAAGACATACATACCCTGACTCAGCAGAGCAAAGGGCGAGAGCTGGGTTGGGAAAGCCTCCTCATTCAGGAAGTCTTCTGAGTGCTGCTGCTGAGCCATTCCAGGCTGTCAGGGGAAGATGTAATCAGGGTGACCTCATATGTTTCACAGATTCATTAAAGCCCGTGTTCTGGGGTAAATGATTGCTTTCCCCCAGTTCTGCTGAAAAGAAAATCAATCGCCTCCTTGTAGCTCTAGGATGGGACAGTTGGCAATTAGAAAACACTCCCCTAAGCAGGCACTGGGGAAAGGGGTCTCCTCCCATTCATTCTGTCAGTGACACCCTGGCTGGGCCTCCCGGCTTGCAGGAGGCCGGGCATGTCCTGGGCTGGGTCCAGGGACGTGGCTGAGTTTTCATTGGGTGCCCTGGGCTCTCAGTCCCTTCTCTGCTGCTGAGGCTGCATCTGGGGGCCTCCACTCTCTTTCTCTCCACACCCCCACCACCCCCATCCCTGCCCCGTCAGCTAATGGATTTTTCTCTGTACAGAGAGATTTACTAAACAACGGAACTAGGGCGCATTAAGTCTGCGGGTTTGGAGGTTTGTTTTAGAGCAATTCTCGCCCGGAGAGCTGGCCGCTGAAATTAAGATGCATTCTTCTCAGCAAATATTGATTTCAACTAGAAGCAAATCCGAGAACTCACTGCTCACTGGATTTAAGTGCTGGCAGCTGCAGTTTGGATTGTGGGAGGGGTCACCAGCGGTCCCCACCTGAGGCCTCAGGGATGAGGGTGATGAAGAACATTCAGAGTTAAGCAAGACCCAAAAACCCACCCTCAAATACACCAAACAGATGCTAACTTTGAGCTTCACAGTTACTCATGTCTATTACCAAATGAGGAAAATTATTATCGTCCCATATATACTGTGAGCATACCCAATACACACAATTCCATAAAAGATGAAACTCATACATACAGGCTCAGTGACAGAGACAAGACTTTATGCTTTCATCCTAAACTGGAGCCCAAAGCTCCCTTTCTCCAGGAAGCTTGGCTCGGCTAACTCCGTCTTTCCTCTCCTTTTCCACCAGAATTTTTAGCAACCCAGAAATGCATGTCCATGTATTTCTTCTCTTCCCAGCATTGTTCTGCATTGCTTCCGTTCCTCCAAAAAACTTCCCAGGGTCTGGGGCCACTTACATATCTCCAGCATCTCACGCAGCACCTAAGGTCTACAGTGGAAGGAGTTTGGGGCTTTTTTAGAAATGAAGTTAGTCAAGCTAAGATCTTGATACAGCTTAGGAACCTTCTCTCTGTGGGAGGTGGGCAAAAGCCTTTCCTCTCTGGGTCTCAGTCTTCTTATTTCTGAAAAGCAGAGAAATAGGATTAGGCTAGACAGCCTTGGAGAATTTTCTCAGCTACCAAAAATAGAACGTAGCTACTGTGGTTCTTAGTTCTAGAAAATATATGCACCCCCACCCCCAATCAACCTTTCTCAATATTTGGCAGAGAGGTTCTTGGATGGAGTAACCTTAAAACAACCATTTCCCCTCAGTCCCTCAGACAGGGGAGCAAACTTCTTAGGATGCATGCACATTTTTTTTTAAGAGTTGTTTTATTCGGTGGGAAGTTTTAGAAATTCAAACCCAGGAGGCAGCATCGTAGCCCCTGAGAGGACCGTTCTGAGGAAGCAAGAGGGGAATAAAAACGAAAGAGGCAACAATTTTGATATAAAGATATTTGAACTCTTCACTAAAAAAATAGAGGGATGACAATGTCTGAGAGGAAAAAAAAATTTCAATTGACCCTTCTCTGTTCTTTTGGTTGGTCTAAGAATTAAACTGGCATAAGACAGATTAATAGGAGAAAATCAGATTTAATGATGTACATACAGGGAATCCACACATGAGATTCTAAAGATAGTCAGGTCAAATGGAGTATTTATGTCATTCTAGACTAAGGGAGAGGGCTGAGGGGTCTGAGACCTCAAAGGGAGGAATTCATAGGTGATTCATAGGAAGATGGAAGAAAAGCAAATATTGGTAAATAGATGTCTGCCATGCCAAGCAGAGATAATGCAACACAGAGAGGACTTTGATCAAACACACCTGGCTAAGTTTCCCCTGGTCTACCTAGCTCATATTTTTTCTACTGAGTTGACCAAAAATTCATTTGGGTTTTCCATAAGATGTTAGATGTGATGGAAAAAGAAAACCTGAACAAACTTTTTGGCCAACCTAATAGCTGTCTCTGGCAGTAGCTCACTTCCTGAGCCAGGCAGTTTAACTAGAGTTTTTTTAGGCAGTTGAGAAAGGAAAAGTAAGTAAAAAGAAAGACTTCCTGAGTCTTCTATTTCTTTAAAGCAGTCAGTCTGAAATAATCCTTATACTAAAAAGACACATTGTGGGGTGGCCAGTTTTACTCCTCCAGAGCCAATAAACACATACGAAGATGTTTTCTGTATCATTAGTCTTATGTCGCCATATACCTGCTGGCACGCCCGCAGACTCTTTTTAAACTGACGATATGAAATGCTGGTGGCGAGCATGCGCCACAACTTTTGAACCTGTGCCCTGGAGACTGAGAACCTCAACTACTGAAGCCCACATGCCCTAAAGCTTGTGCTCCGCAACAAGACACCACTGCAAGGCGAACTAGAGAAAAGCCCATGCGGTAGCAAAGACCCAGCACAGCCATAGATAAGGAAATAAAATTATTTTTTTCTCAAAAGGAAATACAGGTGAGGAAAGGAACTTTCATACACTGATGATAAGAAGACAAAACATCCAGCCACTGTGAGAAAGAATTTGGCGATTTCTTATAAAGTTAAGGGCTTCCCTGGTAGCTCAACTGATGAAGAATCTGCCTGCAGTGCAAGAGACCCTGGTTCAATTCCTGGGTCGGGAAGATCTGCTGGAGAAGGGAACAGCTACCCATTCCAATATTCGGGCCAGGAGAACCTCCATGAACTGTATAGTCCATGGGGTCACAAGGGCTTATCACATAATCTAGTAATCCTAGTCCTAGGTATTTATCCAAGAAAAATGAGAACTTATATTCACACAAAAACCTGCACTTAGCATATGGAGTAGTCAAAACTTGGGAACAATCTGACTATTCTTCAATGGTGAATGGGTAATATAAATGTGTTATATTCATACAATGGAATAGTACTTGACAATAAAAAAGAATAACCAATCGACACATGCAACATTATCATCGATGCATCACAGATTTGTTAAGTGAAAGAATCCTAACTCAAAAGGCTATACACTATATGCTTCCATTGATATGACTTCCTAGAAAAGGGAAAACTACAAGGATGGATAACATACCAAAGATGGTGAAGGGGAGGGAGTGTTCATGGGAAGAGGACAGCAAAGAAGAGAATTTGGTAGTGACAGAACTAGGCTGTGTCAGGATCATGGTGGTGGGTGCATGACACTAGGAATTTTTCAAAAATCCATAGAACTACAAAAGGAAAACTTCTCTGAGTGTAAACTTAATAATTTTTTTAATGAAAACAAAGACCCAAAGGGAATTGCTAACATGGCTCTTTTGACATAGCTCTGTTAAAGTGATGACATCAAATTGACACTAGCAGACAGATGAATGGATAAAGAAGATGCATGTATATACAGTGGAGTACTACTCAGCCATAAAAATAAAATCATGCCATTTGCAGCAACATGGATACAACTAGAGATTATCATACTAAATGAGGTAAGTCAGAAAGAGAAAGACAAATGCCATATGATGTCACTTATATGTGGAATCTAAAATAGGACAGGGATGAACCTATCTATGAAACAGAAGCAGATTCACAATGTAGAGAGCAGACTGGTGGTTGCCAAGAGGGTCGGGGGGAGATGGGAGAGGGAAGGAGCAGGAAGTTGGGATTAACAGATGTAAGCTTTTATACATATAACGGATAAACAACCAGGTCCTACTGTATAGCACAGGTAACTGTATTCAATATCCTATGATAAACCACAATGGAAGACAATATTCAAAAAAAGAATGTGTATACATGTAAGGGCTTCCCTGGAGGCTCAGACTGTGAAGAACCTGCCTGCAATGTAGGAGACCCAGGTTAGATCCCTGGGTTGGGAAGATCCCCTGGAGAAGGGAATAGCAATCCACTCCAGTATTCTTGCCTGGAGAATTCCACGTATAGGAGCCTAGCAGACTATACAGTTCATAGAGTTGCAAAGAGTCAGACACAACTGAACCACTAACACTTTTAACATACACATGTGTGACTGAATCATTTTGCTGTACAATAGAAATGAGGCAACACTGTGAATCAACTATATTTCAACTAAAAAATAAAATAAAAATTTAAAAAACGGGTCCCATCAAACCATCAAGCTTCCTTGTGTATCAGGGATAGAGATGGGAAATACTTCAAGGGAGCAAAGAATGATCAAAGTTGCCTCCTCTCCCCTGCAGCTTCTCTCATCCCCCCTTTATGTAATATGGTCAGACAGAAGCAGGTGCATCTGCAGGTATGGAGAATCCTTCTGCTGGGGTAGCCCAGGCACCCTTGGGGCAGCCGGGGAGGCAGCATATATGGAGCTGGCCAAGCAGACCCAGAGGGCAAGGGGACCTCGGGTTCCCTCTTACTCTGTCCAGCCTGAAATTCAGGCCAGACAGGCAGACAGGGGGCAGGGCAGAAGCCCAGGTGGATAGAAAGGAAAAATAAATCCCCTGTAAATTCCCAGAGTGAAAGAGGAGGAAAAGAAAGAGGTGAAGGAGATGCTGGGCAATGATCTCCATTTGCCATTCTGATCAGTCAGTTCCATCTTTCCACTAACTTGTTATGAGATGTTAAGCAAATAGCTGGTTGCCAGTTAAAGTGGCAACTTAATAGTTTTGCCTCACCTTCTTCATCTATAAAGATGGAAAAATAATTGTACCTAGCACAGAAGATTATTGAGTTAATATTCGATCATTCACTCAATGGATATTCATTGCTCATCTATTATGTACCTGTCACTGCCTTAGGTGCTTAGGATAGAGATTAAAAATTCCTATTTTCATGGGCTTTGCACTGTAGGGAGCAGAGACAGACAGTCACAAAGAGTGAATGTGTAATACAATAGGTGGTGGAAGTGCTATGAAGAAATGAGGCTAGAAACTGACAAGAAGAGAGGGCCGGTTTATGCAGAATCATCGGGGAAGGGAAGACCTGCTGAGGAGATCCTATTTGTGCAGAAACCTGGAAGAAGTGAAAGGGTGGAGGGGTGAGGAGGGGAACCTTCCATGCAGAAGGAACAGCATGGGCGAAGACTCTGGGGCAGGACTGTGCTTGTCAAAAGCCAGGGTGGCTGCAGCTAGGGGAGAAGGGTAATGAGATCTGAGAAGCAGTGAGAGACCAGGGAATGAGGGGCTTGATGACCACCGTGCATGCTTTATCTTTTATTCATAGTGAGATGAAAAGACATTGACAGCCTTTGAGGAGTAACATGATCTGACCTGTGTTTTAAAAGGATCTCTCTGGACAGCCTGTGAAAAATAGATGGAGGGCAGCAGGGGTGAAGGTCAGTTGGAAAGTTATTGCATAACCTAGAGGAGAGACGATGGTAGCTTGAACAAATGGAAACACACATATAATACCTCAAACAGAACCCAGAACAAAGAAAGTGCTCCGTCAGTGTTACCTAAAATTATTAATATTACTGCTGGTATCATCAATTTCACCATCATCATCATCATGGGTATGGAGTCAATAGGGACTTCCCTGGTGGTCCAGTGGTTAATATTCCCACTCCCAATGCAGGGGGCAAGGTTCAAGCCTGGTCAGAGGGCTAGATCCTGCATGCTGCAACTGAGTTCACACGCTGCAGCTAAGACCTCACATGCCGAGATGAATATCAAAGATCCCACGTGCTGCAACTAAGACTTGGTTGCTGTGGTTGTTGTTCTCACTCTTTGTGAACCCATGGACTGCATGGTTCCCTGTCCTTCACTATCTCCCGGAGTTTGTGTAAACTCACGCCCATTGAGTTGATGATACCATCCAACCATCTCTTCCTCTGTCACCCCCTTCTCCTCCTGCCTTCAATCTTTCCCAGCATCAGGGTCTTGATAAATAGTTAACTGACTCTTCATATCAGATGGTCAAAGTATTGGAGTATTAGCACATAGACTTGGCATAACCAAATAAATAAATTAAAATAATTATTAAAAAAGTAGGGAGTCAGGGAGACCCTGAAACAGCCCATGGCCTCAGAGAGAATCAACACCAGACCCCTCTGAGCCCCACATGGTCCACCTGGTGGGCCCAGAGCCTCTGGGTAATGGTCTTCCACTGCCTCTGTGTTTCCCTCCCAATATGTCCCCTAAGAGAAATGATAGAGCTTTTTGACACTACATTAGTTTTGAGAAGGAACCAAATGGAGAAAGTCTAGGGGCATGGATCTCTAGAAGAAGGGGAAAGAAAATGAGACAAACTCAAGTCAAGAGGTGCAAGTTGGTCCTGTCTCCATCTGATCATCTCATTTCATCCTCAAAGTGTGTCCAGGAGGGCTGAGTTTATCTTCAGTTCTCAGATGAGAAAAATAGGCCTTAGAAAAGCTAACTGCCCAGGATCAGTAATAGAAGGGGCGTCTGATATAGGGGTGGTTGGTCTCCCAGGCTCCCTTGCTCCTTGGGGTATAGCTCAGCCTCCGCAGGTTGGTTGTGTCCACGCTCTGATGTAGGTCTAAGAGCCCCATTCAAGACTCAGACCACAGGTCATATTTCCATGTGCTTCTCCATCTTCAGACTCCAACCCATGGAATCAACCAGCTGTGAGATCACTCTTTCTTTTGCACCTTTGTTTACAAAGCTAAGATTTCTTCTTCTTCATTGAGGGAAACCAGTAGATCACCAAGAAGTGTCATCTGTCTTGAGACTGTTGCTTTTGCAAACCTAAGAATGATAGGCTCTTACCTGGTAGACCTTTCCAAACTCATCTCAGTGAATGCCATCTGTCTGTGCCAAGCAATCTGACCTCCTTGAACATTTCTGGCCTTTCTGTTCTCACCAAAAAAAAAAGGGCGGGAGGTGGGGAGGAAATCTCAACAAAGCTTTTTCTCCCTGTGAAACATCATGTATAACTATGTCAAAAAAAATTAAGTATCCTTGGAGGAAAGGCTAATGCTCAGCTCAAGACAGGAAAAAGTACAAGATAAGCCAGAACATCTTCATACCAGAAACAAGGAAACTATCAAACATTATCAACGATTATGGGATTTGTGTCAAAATGACTCAGGAGCCGACTTGAATAGGCTCCCACTGGTCAAAGCTGGTGCAATTTCAGCATCAAAATAAGGACAATTCCCTTAAAAGCATAAAAATGTTTAAATTCATGAGTTTATAATGATACTCAAAAAATAAAATAAACTTTGTTGGTCATCTCCAAAAGGATGCTAAGGAACAAGCTCATTCTTTTGAAAATTGGCAAATAAAGGGAAAGAATCAAACACTTATCCTGCCTTTGCTATACATATGGTGGCATTGGTAGCCAAATATTTTATAAGAAGAAATTTATATTAATAGAACTGTTGTGGTTCACAAATGAAGAGTGAATAACTGCCATATAATTTTGTAAAAACTAATGGATTATTCGATCTAAGAAAGGGCAGCCACGTGACCAAAAAGCAACTAGATATTGATACCTCCTGTTGGAAGAACACAGCACCAAAATAAATCAAACCTTGACCCCAACAAGCCTCCAGACCTAACTGACTGCCAGTTTACAGGTAATCTGGGGACAAAGAAACACACAAAATGACACCATGAAGCATTAGTCGCTCAGTCATATCTGACTCTTTGGGACCCCATGGACTGTACGTAGCCCACCAGGCTCCTCTGTCCATGGAATTCTCCAGGCAAGAGTATTGGAGTGGGTAGCTAGCTATTCCCTTCTCTGGATCTTCCCAACTGAGGGATCAAACCCAGGTCTCCTGCATTGCAGGTGGATTCTTTATCATATGAGCCACCAGGGAAGCCCCAAATGGCACCATAGCACTCAGCAAAATCAGATTATGGAAAAGTCTACAGGGTAAAGAACACGGCGTCTTTGAGAAATAAATTCCAGGAGGAAAAAAAGATCAGAAATGGAAACTCTAGATTAAAGGATACATGAGACTTATCCATCAATCAAAATATACACACCTTAGTGGAACCTGATAAAAACAAGCAAAGTGTAGAAAAAACATTTATGAGATAATCAACGAAATTTTGCTACTAATTAGATGTTTAATGAAATTAAGGAATTAACACTCACTTTGGGGTATGCACCAATTAGCTATCACTGAGTAACAAAGCACTCCAAAATTTAGTGACTTGAATCAACAGCTGTTTTGTAGGCTCGTGATTTTGGGAGTCACCAGTTTGGGCAGGTATCATCTACAATGGCTCAGACCTAGACTGCCCTGTGTAATCAGATCACTCATCGGTATGCACCCAGCTATGCCTCTGCCTCTCTCTTTCTGCAGGAGGACTGTCACTTTCAAGAGGGTCAGCCTGGGCTTTAGGTGTCTCCATGTGCTGGCAAAGCGTTTGCAGCAACAAGTAAGGCAGGGCCATTCTCTAATCGCACAGCTGGCCTTCAAGACGGCACCAAAGAAAGACGAGAAGCTTAAGAAGTCAACCTGCAAGCTCAGTGTGGAGCTTACTCATCCAACAAAAGGTGGAAGTTTTGATTCTGGAAATTCTGAACACTTTCTGCAGGAGAAAGTTACAATGAATGGAAAGACTGGAAACCCTGGCAAGGCTGTTCACACTGAACACTTCAAGAGTAAAATCACCACTGTTTCTGATAAACAGTTCTCTAAAAGGCATTTGACATACCTTACCGGGAAATTCCATGAAAAGAACAATCTTTGTGATTGGCTTGGTGTGGCTGCATCTGACAAGGAGACTTCCAAACTTCATTACTTACAGATTAGTCAAGAAAAAGATGGATCTGACTCTGAGGACTAGATGAAGCCATCCCATAAAGGGATGCTAATGGGATGCTTTATTTGCTAATAAAACAAATAAAACATACAAGAGGAACTTCTTGAAGGGGACCTTTACTTTAAAAGCTTTCTAATGAATAAAAAAATTACTCTGTTAAAAAAAATAAAAGAGCATTTATCATCTAGCAATAAATATTCAATATATTTATATGTGTATAAATATATCTTTAATATGGCATATTATAATATTGCCACACAAATGATATGCTTCAAAGTAATCGAGAGTGGGTGGGCATGGAGATGAAAGAAGATTGTGATTTTATTGAGGTTGATGGATGAGTGTATGATGGGTGATTATATGATTGTCTCTACTTTTGCATGTGGCTGAAGTTTTTAATGATATCAAGTTCTCTTTTTAATGACTGGCCAACTTCCAAATTCCATTGAGTCCAATGACAGGACCCAAGGGAAAGAAGGGCACCCTCATCATTGTAGCTGCTTCCAAATATCGTGTCCTGCTTCCAAATATTGTGTCCTGCTTCCCAAGGTAAGGAGGACTGAGGTGACACCAGGGGAGCTTTTCCATGCCCTCTGCTTCCTTCCCGTCTCTGGAGAGTCTCGTGAAACTGAACAGCTTGAATAAGTCACATGACAGGTGAGTAGCTCGGTCAGCCCGGCGTTCACCATACCTATGATTTTATTTATTAGCATTCACTTTTCTTCCCAGGTTATTTTGAAACTTGGAACACAGACCTCTTCTGGATGATAAATTGCAAACTATTGTAATTATTAACATAAAGAAGAATGAGAAAATGGGGACTCGGGAGCTGTAAAGAGGATGGGGGAAAGAGGCAGGGGCCTCCATGAACAGGAAGTTAATGGAGGAGGAGGAAGAGCAAAGAGATGAATCACATCCAACGGGAATCAATCAACATTCACCACATGAATAATGTGTATTGAACATTCGTCTGGATAGAAAAGGGGAAAATGTTGAAGTAAATGGGACGTTATTCGTCCTCTTAAAGTGCCCACTGCCATTTATTCACTCAAAACATGTATCGGAGTGCCTACTGCATGCCAGGCTCTGTTGGAGGCTAGATGATAATAAAAAGATGATTTAACACACTTTTCCAGTTGGCATTAATGAGGGCTGTTCCGGTTGTAATAATGCATTACAATTCAAATCAGCTTTAAGCAGAAACGAGAACTTACTGGCTTGTGTAACTAGAAAGTCTAGGGGTGGCTTCAGGCGCCTCTGGATCCAGGTGCCGCAGCGATGTTGCCAGGAACCTGTCTCTCTCCATCTCTTGGACCAGCTCCCTTCCATGTGGGCATCATTCCCAGGCAGACTTTCCCACTGGCAGCACAAGTTTACATCCTACAATGTTGGCAGCAAATGTCCTGGGACTGGGGCTCCCTGGAACAGCATGGCCCAGGGCCCGTCCCCAGTCAGGGAGAAGGAATGCTCGGATGGGCCAAGCCTAGATGGCAGGCCTGGCTTTGCGACTGGGGAAGAGGGTGGACCTACTCAGCCTCAGCACAGACAGAGAGAGGAGAAGGTTCCCCAAAGGATACCCACAGCACGGCCTCTGGAGGGAGGGAGGATGGAGATTGGCTGGACGAAGCAGTCAAGGCTCTCCCAGGGCCTTAGAGTCATTCATTCACCCACTCCTTTCAATAAATCCATCGAGTGTGTGTTGTGTTCCAGACTCTATTCTAGGTGCTGGAGATACCAAAAAGAAAAAGGCACTGGGATTGTATTCCAGAAGTGAGGACAGAAAACAAAGATATCAACAACATGTTTTTATTTAAGTTACAGATCATGATGTCCCATGAAGCAAATAATACTGGAGACACTTCAGAAGATGAGCTAGAGGGGAAAGCTCACTGTGATGGCTTGTTCAAGCTGAGACAGGGAGGCCGAAAGGAGCCTTGAGCATCCCATGTGCATAGCAGGCGAGCAGACAGACACCCTGCCCAGCAGCACAGCAAGTGTTCGGTGAAATGGACAGGATCCCTCCCTTGGGACATCAGGGAGGAGGCGATGAAGTCCTCTGGAGGGGCTGAGGGGGGGCAAGCACAGGGGAGGTCAGAAGGCTTTGCACAGACTTTTTTGTTGCTGTTGTTATTTAGAGTTGGACACAACTTAGCAACTGAACAACAACAACAATTCTTTTTTTTTTTTTTGTCCTCGCCACAAGGCATGGGGCATCCTAGTTCTCCCACCAGGGATTGAACCTGCACCCCCGTTGCAGTGGAAGGATGGAATCTTAACCACTGGACAGCCAGGGAAGTCGCCACACAGCCATTTAAACTAAGTCTTTAAGGACGAGTAGATACGAGGTAGGACATGAATGAGAGAATTACAGGCAAGGGGATCAGGCACGTTTCAGGGAGAGTGAAGCTCAGCCTAGTGGACGCCCTGGGGTGACAAGAAGTGTGCGGCTGGGCTCACCGGCTGGGGGGTTTAACAAGGCCTTGGTTGCTTTGTTAACTGTCCCCATCTGGTTTGAATGAATCTTTCTCCTTTTTATCCCCCAACAACTAACACATCTTGATGAAGCCAGATAGAGGGCGAGGGGACTCACCAAACAGAGTGAAGCATGACCTCTGACCTCAGCTCGCTGGCTGTGGAGTCCGCTAACGGACCATGAGTGAGACTCACCTTGACTCTGCACTGGAAAAAGGCTTGAATACAATCTAGGGCACCTTGCAATTTTCTAACTGGGGCACTGAGGTTCAGAGAGGGCAGGCATCTCAAACAAGGTCACACAGAACAGAGACCAGAATCAGCCACCCCCCATGCTTCTGGGCAAATGAGGGCTTTACCCCTGG
This sequence comes from Odocoileus virginianus, assembly GCF_023699985.2. Taxonomy (NCBI): domain Eukaryota; kingdom Metazoa; phylum Chordata; class Mammalia; order Artiodactyla; family Cervidae; genus Odocoileus; species Odocoileus virginianus. The sequence goes on along the minus strand of NC_069690.1, from coordinate 14,547,494 downwards.
GAACCCCCACCTTGAGGTCCTATTTCTACCCTCAGGACTCCTGGTGCAAGTCCAGGTTGTTAACATGTAAAGAAGAGGTGGAAACTCCTCAGCCTTTACTTTCCAAGTCCAGTTCCTCCAACTTGACCCCGATGTCTCAGGGACAGACTCTCCCCCCGACCCCACCTCGAGTTTGTCAATAGTCTCACAGTCCAGTGCTGGGGACTGGACCCTAACTTCCCACAGAGAGAATCATTGCCTCCTGTACTCTCAGCAGCCCAACCTCTCTGCCCAGGGTGCTGTTTGGAGAAGCAGGAGTTGAACTCCACTCCCCCAGGGTCATTTTCAGCAACTGAAGATTCTTCCAGGAAGCCCTCCAGGGAGGATGTTTGTGGACTGCATGGGGTTTGCCCCGGGCAGGGGACTTAGCAGTGGGCTGGCTGGAGGCGGGAAGACACCACGGCCAGAAATGTGAGCCCGGGTCCTTCCTTCTCTCTCAGCCCTGACCACCATGCCCACCTCCACCCTTCCTCAAGTGGCTGCTTCGAGTGGTGCATGGGGTGAGCAGAGTGCTTTGCAAAAAGCCCGGAGGCCTTTTTGCCTTGCTCTGCCTTGGGCCGCTTGGTCTGCCTCTCCAGGCCTCCCTTCCATCATCTCTGATAGGGATGCTTACATGTTTACACATGTGCCTTTCTCTTAGGCAGTGCTGACAACAATCACTGATTGCTGGAGGCCACCCCGCAAAGCTTCCCGAAGGCCATCAGTCATCATGATCTCTGTGTTATTGTGAAATGGGGCCTTTGTCTTTAATTAAAAATGGTTTTGGTTAAGAGTTGGGACTGTGCCCTCCCAGCCAGGGAGATGCTCCTGGACCATCCCAGAGGCAGTAGGAAGGAGCCATCAAGACTTAGCATGGCCAGATCAAACACAGACCCCCAGTTAATCTAGATTTTGGAAAAACAATAAATGCATTTTTTAGAGTAAGTACCTCTCAAATCTTCCATGGGGCATACTTATACCAAAAACATTTATTTACTGTTGATCTGAAATTTAAATTAACTGATCATCCTGTGCTGTATTTTAAATGGTAACCTACAAAGGCCTACTGTATACGTATAAGCACATACACACTACATGGAACTCCGCGCAATGTTATGTGGCAGTCTGGATGGGAGGGAGACTTGGGGAGGATGGATACATGTGGACGTACGGCTGAGTTCCTTCGCTGTTAACCATCACCTTAAACCATCACAACATTGTTAATCGGCTATGTGTGCTGTGCTTCGTCGCTCAGTCGTGTCTGACTCTTTGCGACCTCAGGGACTGTAGCCCACCAGGCTCCTCTGTCCATGGGGATTCTGCAGGCAAGAATACTGGAGTGGGTTGCCATGCCCTCCTCTGCGTTAACCAGTTATACCCCAGTAAAAATGTAAACATTTAAAAATTAATGAATTACCTGACCATCCTGTGTTTTCATCTGCTCAATCAGAACCAGGCCCAGATGATGGAGGAGGGGTTGCAGGACACTAGCCTTAGGGGACTTCCCTGGCGGTCCAGTGGTTAAGACTCCACACTTCCACTGCAGGGTGTGCGGGTTCAATCCCTGGTCCGAGCACTAAGATCCCACATGTAGCAACACCAAAAAAATACGAAAAAAAAAGCACCTGAATGCACTCCCGCATCTTCCCACCCCTCCCCTCCCAGTCCTTCACCTGCCCCCGTGTGGTCCTCCCTGCCACGGGGCTGGGAGCAGGGAGCAGGGAAGGAGACATGGGGAATCCCCGCCTCCCCCCACCACTGCCAAGAGCAACGGCAGGGGTGAGAAAGTGTGGGAAGATAAGGCAGAGAGACAGGGCCTTCCTGGAGGCCGCCTGCCACTGCAGCAGTGGGCCGGCAGGGGTGGACAGAGGGGCCACAGAGCCCCAAGTTCAGACCGTGGGCCCCGTGTTCCGGCCCCTGAGACGGCAAAGCTTCTTAGAGGTAAATCATCTCCCTGCGAAGCAGCGCGGGAACCCCAGCAGAGACAGAGCAGAACAAAAGCCGATTACTGCTGACAAGCTGGGGTTTTTTTTAAGCCCTTCTAGTTCTCACTCTCTTAAAGACCCATCTCTGCCATCAGTCGGCGCGGCCTCCAAGGGGGTGCTCAGGATGCCAGAACACCCACGATAATCGCCTTGTTTTTATTCCGTCTGAGGATGAGTGCCACGGCTGAGAGGGCAGCAGGCTCCAGACTGAGCCCTAGACCCGGAGAGATGGTGCTGGGCAGATGCGTCTCCCCCTCCCCCGTCCCCCACCCGCAGAGCTCATTCTGTCTCCTTTCAGGATTCCTGCACCCTCATCCACACTCCTGCCCTGGCCCCTGCCTTTCCCCACACGGGCCCAATCCTCACTGACCTCGCCCTCCTCAGCAACCAGCTCCCCAGGCCTGGTGGGGGGGCTGTTTAATCCTGCCCCATCCAGGGGCTGTTTTCTAAAACAAGCCCCTTCGGGTTTCCCAGGGGCCTTCCCTGCACAGAGCCTCGCATGACTGTTCAGGGCTGGGAGGGTCCGCAACCAAGGCAGGGATCCCTGGGATGCTCGTAACCCGAGGGAAGAATGACAAGGGGCATATCACTCCTAGAGCCTGGAAAGGACATCGTGGAGAGCCAGGAAAGGGGGGAATCGAGGGAACTTGAGCTTCAGTGTGCAGGTGATATGGGGGGATGGCAGGGGCCAGAAACTATTTCAGAGAACTGGTGGCAGAGATTAACCAGTTCTCTTCCTGTTGCAATTAAATTATTCCCTGGTACCTTGATCCATCTGTCCTGTTTCTGCCCCCTGGGGCCTCCTAGAGCAAGTCCAGATTCTTTCTAATAGGTGAAGACTCTGCTGAGACTTCCGAGTCTTTTCTTCCTCAAGTCTGTTTCCCTCAACTTTGTCCCAGAGGGCTCAGGGTTCACCCACCTCCAGTTTGTCAGAGTCCATCTCAAAGTGCCATACCTAGGACCAGACATGGGCTTCCCACACAGAAAGGAGTTTTCACCTCCTTGAGCCTGAGCACCATACCTCTATTAATGCAGCCCAAGATTTTACTAATTTTTAGCTGAAGCTTAGACTGAGCCCCAGACACTAACTCAGTCACAGTGAGGGGAGAAAACTCCCTCAGGAGTCATATATTTGAGGAACCACAAACAGGAGACACTTCAAAGCTCTGAGTTTGACAAATACTCTTTCCATTTTTGCACTTATTTTTCATTATTTTTTTAATTGGAGTATAATTGCTTTGCAATGGTGTGTTAGCTTCTGCTGTAGAACAAAGTGAATCAGCTCTGTGTATACATATATCCCCTCTCTTGGAGCCTCCTTCCCCTCCCACCCTCATCCCACCCTCTAGGTTACCTCAGAGAGCCGAGCTGATCACTGTGCTAAAACACAGCTTCCCAGTAGCTCTGTTTCACACACAGTGGTATGCATATGCCAATGCTACTCTCTCAACTCGTCCTCCCCTCCCCTTCCCTTACTGAAAAATTTCTACTTCATCTTTCTACTTTCTGATACCTAGAGCTCTTCACCACCACCCTTCCCCCCTCTTCCTTTCCTTTTCAGCCTTTTTCGCCTCTTCTCATCCCAACATCAAATACCTACATGACCTTGGGCAAGTCACTCTGCCTCTCCAAAGCTCTCATTCCCCATCTGAAAATGGCAGTAATAATTGCTGGGTGGCTTACTTCCCAGAGCCTGCGTGATGACTCCATTGAGATCATTAATGGATGAGAAAGTACTTTGCAAACTATTCAACACTGTGCAAATGAAAGGCATTATTTATTTATTTATCCATTTATTTATTAATCTTGCACATGACCCTGTGCTGAGCATTCCACAAAGGGAGAGAAATAAGCAGAGCTCAAGACTGCCCAGACAGAGCTTGAACCCTGCAATGTCAGAGCCAGAGAGGGATCTCTTAGGGAGCAGAGAGCACACCCCCTTTATTTTACAGATGGGGAAACTGAGTCTTCTCTAGTACAAATACCTGATGTGTGGCAAATTGTTTCTAAGCACTTGGGGGCATTTACTTATTCAGTCCTCCAAAATCCTATGAAGTAGGTACTATCATCAATCCATCTTAAAAGATGGGTGAATGGGGACATAGAGTAGCATAGCTTGTCCCAGGTCATGTAGCTAAGGGGAGCAGAATGAGAATTCCAGTCTGGACAGGCTTGCTCCAGAACACGTGCCCTTCAGCACCATGCAGGGTCACCCGGTGTGTTGGGAGCAAAGGTTGCAGGCCAAGCTTTTGTTTGCATTCCAGGCTGTTCCCATGGAACTGGGACTGGCCACGGAACATAGATGGGGCCGGAGGGCAGCTTGGACTAGCCTCACCCCATGATACCCACCATTACCTTGGATTCCTAGGTATCTAGGATTTATGGCTCTGAGTCAGAAAGGGAAGGCTTGGGGGAAAGGGAAGCCTCGAGGCTGGGTATAGGCGGGGCTTCTAGAAATGGAGAAGCAAGAGAGCAGAAAGCAGTCTCCCCAGAAGGTGGGGGCAGAGGAGGAGAACCACAAGGATGGTGGCAGGTGGGTGACAAGGACAGATGTGGAGATAGGTAGTGTTTATTCAATATCACCCCCATTTTACAGAAGAGAAGATGGTGGCCAATAAAAGTCAAGTGTCTTGCCCAGTATCAGGCTCAGAGCCAAGGCCACAACCCGAGGCTCTTGACTTTTAGTCCATAGTTTCTTATGGCTCAGCTGGTAAAGAATCCACCTGCAGTGCTGGAGACCTGGATTCGATCCCTGGGTTGAAAAGATCGCCTGGAGAAGGGAAAGGTTTACCCACTCCAGTATTCTGGCCTCAAGAATTCCATGGACTGTATAGTCCACGGAGTCGCGGAGAGTCGGACATGACTGAGCGACTTTCACGTTCCTTCTACTTTAAAAACCCTGAAAGCTATTTCTGGTCTATTTTAGGGAACCTTCCAGCATATGAGATGCTGAGGCCAGGATATGTGACTGGTGACACCTTGGGCATTCATATTCTGGAAAGTTCCCCAAAGCAGACTAGAAAGAGTGTTCAGGGTTTTGAAGTGGAAGGAGCTATGGACTAAAAGTCGAGAGCCTTGGGTTGTGGCCTTGGCTCTGAGCCTGTGATATTGGGCAAGTCACTTGACTTTTATTGGCCACCACCTTCCCATCTGTAAAATGGGGATGATAAATCTTACCTATCTCATCAGGTTGTCCTAGGAGCACATGAGTGTCTGGTTCTGTAAGTCTGGCGATGTAGGAAGCGCCATCAGCACTGACCAGCATAGTGAGGGGAGCAGGGATGGGACGACTAGGAAAAGGGGAGGCGGGGGAGTGGCCGTGTGTCTGAGCGGACCCATGGGACAAGCACCTTAGACTTGGAAACCCGCTACTGCTTCCACTGCACTGGCAACTGCTCCCTGCCCTGAGCTCGCTGTCAAAAATGCTATAATGGGCTGCGCTAGATAGAGAACTCCGGGACGCAGGGAGATGGAACCCCTGGTCCTTTCCGAGCCCGGGTTGTGGGCAGAGCAGGGGCACACAGGAGCAGGAGGTGGCTCAAGCTGGCACAGGAGAAGAAGCCCTCGAGACCCAGGTGGAGGAAGTGCAGGTGTTTCTGCCGGAGAGGAGATGACACGGAGCACGTGAATCCTCCTCCCCATCCAGGGCTCCTCCCACTGCCCCCACCCCCGACTCCCTGTGGTCCAAGCCCCCAGCGGCCTACCCATCTGACCCTGAGCTCCACACTGGGCTGGATAATTCAGACCAGCAGCCAGTTATGAGGTCAGATGTGTAGCCAGAGTCTTCAAAGAAGGGTCAAGAACACCTCTCAGCCACGAGGACCCCCAATGCCTTTAGACAGACCTGGGAGCATCTCTTGCAACGCAGGGCCTATTGGGAAGAGGGATTGATAGAGCGACTATGCTCCGCTCCTAGGTCTTCAGTAGTTCCCCATCGCCTGCTGAAAAGAGCCAAAGCCTCTTTCCAAATAACTCTAATATTCTTCCTAAACTCACCCTCACCATCTTATATCTCCACCTTCCAGTCACTTTTTCTCAATGCCCCTTCTCTCCATCTTCTCCTGTTGAAACCCTCCCCATCCTCCAAGATCCTTTGGCATTAGAAGGATCAGTCTGAATCCCAGCCCTATATCTTAATAACAGCATCACCCAGACTAGCCATGGACCCTTCATAAGCTTCAGGGTCTGCATCTATGAAGTGGGGATGAGTGAAGGTTAAAAGTATGGTTTAAAATAGCACTTCTCAGGACTTCCCTGGCAGTCAGTGGTTAAGAATCCACCTTCCAATACAGGGGACACAGGTTCAATCCCTGGTCAGGGAACTAAGATCTCTCATGCTGCAAGGAAGATCTGCGACTAAGACCCGGAACAGCCAAAAGTAAATAATAAACACTAAACCAAAATAAAGTATCCCTGCTCAAACTCTCATGTATGTGCACTCACCAGGGGATCAGGTTACCCATTTGCATTTCTAGCAAGTTCTTGGTTATGCTGGCAGCACTGGCATACTTGGAGTGACTTGTATTTGAACACCTCACCTAAAGCCTAGCAAATAGCATTGGCTCCCTGGCAATGGGGTATGGAGGAGTGCAGTCAGATGGATGGAGGGCCCAGGAAATTTCTGGGAGTTTCAAGGTGTCACCTCAGTTCCACCAATCCTGGCAGTTTTTAAACATCAGTTCAGTTAAGTCAGTCAGTCGTGTCCAACTCTTTTCAACCCCATGGACTGCAGCACACCAGGCTTCCCTGTCCATCACCAACTCCCTGAGCTAACTCAAAATCATGTCCACTGAGTTGGTAATGCCATCCAATCATCTCATCCTCTGTCGTCCCCTTCTCCTGCCTTCAGTCTTTCCCAGCATAAGGGTCTTTTCCAATGAGTCAGTTCTTTGCATTAGGTGGCCAAAGTACTGGAGCTTCAACTTCAGCATCAGTCCTTCCAATGAATATTCAGGGCCGATTTCCTGTAGGATTTACTGGTTGGATTGCCTTGCAGTTCAAGGGACTCTCAAGAGTCTTCTCTAACACCACCGTTCAAAAGCATCAATTCTTTGGCACTCAGCTTTCTTTATGGTTCAACTCTCACATCCATACATGATTACTGGAAAAAAAAACATAGCTTTGACTACATGGACCTTTGTCAGCAAAGTATTGTCTCTGCTTTTTAATATGCTGTCTAGGTTGGTAATAGCTTTTCTTCCAAGTAGCAAGCATCTTTTAATTTCATGGCTTCGGTCACCATCTGCAGTGATTTTGGAGCCCAAGAAAATAAAGTCTGTCACTGTTTCCATTGTTTCTCCAACTATTTGCCACGAAGTGATGGGACTGGATGCCATGACCTTAGTTTTTTGAATGTTGAGTTTTAAGCTAACTTTTTCACTCTCCTCTTTCACTTTCATCAAGAGGCTCTTTAGTTCCTCTTTGCTTTCTTCCATAAGGGTGGTGTCATCTGCATATCTGAGGTTATTGATATTTCTCCTGACAATCTTGATTTCAGTTTGTGCTTCATCAAGCCCTGCATTTTGCATGATGTACTCTGCATATATGGAGAAAGAAATGGCAACCCACTCCAGTATCCTTGCCTGGAGAATTCCACGGACAGAGGAGCCTGGCAGGCTGCAGTCCATGGAGTCACAGAGAGTTGGACACGACTGAATGACTCACACACACACACACACACACACACACACACACACACATACACACACTGCATACAAGTTAAATAAGCAGGGAGATGATATACAGCCTTGACATACCCCTTTCCCAATCTGTACCCAATTTCAAATATGCTGGTATGCTGGTATTTTCTTTAAGAGAGCAGTTCCACATGCTCAGCCTTTTTTTTTTTTCCATTTATTTTTATTAGTTTGAGGCTAATTACTTTACAATATTGTAGTGGTTTTTGTCATACATTGACATGAATCAGCCATGGATTTACATGTGTTCCCCATCCCGATCCCCCCTCCCACTTCTCTCTCCACCCGATCCCTCTGGGTCTTCCCAGTGCACCAGGCCCGAGCACTTGTCTCATGCATCCAACCTGGGCTAATGATCTGTTTCACCCTAGATAGTATACATGTTTCAATGCTGTTCTCTCGAAACATCCCACCCTCGCCTTCTCCCACAGAGTCCAAAAGTCTGTTCTGTACATCTGTGTCTCTTTTTCTATTTTGCATATAGGGTTATCATTACCATCTTTCTAAATTCCATATATATGTGTTAGTATAGTGCATTGGTCTTTATGTTTCTGGCTTACTTCACTCTGTATAATGGGCTCCAGTTTCATCCATCTCATTAGAACTGATTCAAATGAATTCTTTTTAATGGCTGAGTAATATTCCATGGTGTATATGTACCACAGCTTCCTTATCCATTCGTCTGCTGATGGGCATCTAGGTTGCTTCTATGTCCTGGCTATGATAAACAGTGCTTCGATGAACATTGGGATGCACGTGTCTTTCAGATCTGGTTTCCTCAGTGTGTATGCCCAGAAGTGGGATTGCTGGGTCATATGGCAGTTCTATTTCCAGTTTTTTAAGAAATCTCCACACTGTTCTCCATAACGGCTGCACTAGTTTGCATTCCCACCAACAGTGTAAGAGGGTTGCCTTTTCTCCACACCCTCTCCAGCATTTATTACTTGTAGACTTTTGGATAGCACATGCTCAGCCTTTTAATACAAATCAAGTTACAAGAACCTCAGCAATGGCCTTCAAGGGGACTCCTCCCCAGTAAATATTAGCTTTGGGGGTAAAGGAGACAAGATGATGGGTCCTGAAAGGGCAGACTGTGAGGCAGGGTGGGGAGCACCCCCACTTGGCCTTGGTGTTAAGCAAGAGGAGTTGGGGGCAGCTCTGAGAACAGGGCCCCCAGACTTGCCCGTCTGTGCATCCCACAGGCAGCGCTGTGGTCCGTGTAAGAGGGATCCTGGAATCTCGCCCTGCCACGGGACCTGGGTGCTGGCATCTCACCTCTCGGGGCCCCAGTTTCCTCGAAGTGAACTTGAGGGGGACTCAGTGGTTTCCACGTCCTTCTCTGTGTTGTAATCAAGTGCTGAGGGTGGAGGCAGGGGGCAGAGGAGCTAAAACTCAACAAGAAAAACTCCCACGGTAAACTAGATATACTTTGTCAGGCAACAAGATACACAGCACCATAAAAATCAGAGTAATTTACTATGAAACAACATTCTGGTCTGTTTTGTGTTATTCTCCCATCAGAGCCACAGAACCAGCCTAAGTCAACAGCGCAGGCAGGAGCTGGGGAACAAAGGAGACTGTCCCTCCCTCAGCACCAACTCGGGGCGAGTCAACCCCGCCTGTCTCCAGGGAAACAGGCAGGACCAGGTGGGCCACGTGACGGCCCGAGAACCAGAGCACTGCCTCCCTCTGTCGGGGGAGGCTGGACTCAGCCAGGAGGGAGCCTGAAAGCTGGGGGCCCCATCCGGGCCAGGCTAGAGTGGGTCCAGCCTCTTAGAAGGATCGAAACAGAGTCGGCTGCCCATCTCATGCCCTGCAAACACAGGCACCCCTGGAGAGTGAGGCTGGCCTCAGGGGCCGCTGGCAAAATGGAAAAACAAAAACAGGGACCAGGATTCCAGTCCTGCCCATCTCACCAACTGGGTAACGGGGTCACGTTGCTTGAATTGCTTGGGCTTCCCTGGTGGCTCAGATGGTAAGGAATCTGCCTGCAATGCAGGAGACCCAGGTTCAATCCCTGGGTTGGGAAGATCTCCTGGAGAAGGGAATGGCTACCCCACTCCAGTATTCTTGCCTGGAGAATCCCATGGACAGAGGAGCCTGGCGGGCCACAGTCCGTGGGGTCTCAAAGAGTCAGACACGACTGAGACTAAGACTTTCACTTTCTGAACCTTATTAGTGTTCTCATTTCATCTGTAAAATGGGTATCGTTCCACTCAGCTCATAGGGTAGTGGGGGAAATAAACGCGATCATCTATGTCAAGGGTCTGATCACCAAGAAGCCCAGGTCACTGACTCAGGCCCCTCACTCGGGGAGGAAGCTGTGTGCCCTCACACTCTGCCTCCAGCCCTGCTCTCCGCCTGCTCTGTTCCTCCTCCTCTGCTCTGCTTGATCACGAAACCCAACAACAAGGACAGCGGTGACAACAGCAAGCAGGGTCGGGCTTTCCTCAGGCACGCGTCTCATTTGAGCCTCACAGCAGTCCTCACCAGGGTGTATGCTCTGAAGGAGCAGAGATGTTGAGACACCTGCCCCAGATCACACAGCAGCGAGGCTGGAGCTGGGCTCACCTCTGGACCGAGGCCTGCCTGATCCAAAGTCTGGGCTCTTAACTGCTTCCCTCCACTTCCTCTGCTGTTGTGGAAAGAACACGGCCCAGAGTTCCAGATCCTGGCTTCAGCCCTGCCCCTGGTAAACCTGTGACTTGGGCAGTCACTCTCCTCCCAAGCCACACTTTCCGGACCCCAAACGTGGGGAGAGTCTTTATGGGCCGTCTGGCTCTGATGTGCTCTGACTCTAATGAGTTGGGGAGTAAAGGGGAGGTTTGGTTCTCCACCCCAAATGTGATGACTCTGTTAGAGGAAGGACAGCCAGACCAGGGGACCTCTTCCAAGGACAGGCTGGCGCCTCGCCGCCCCGGTCCTTAGCTGCTTGGCCAGGCCCTGTGACAGAACCGAGTCCCCACGTAACTGCGGTGGGACGGGAATCTCTGATCTGGCTTTGGATGTAAATCTCTCTCACATGCGCTCACTCTCTCTTTCCCATTCGCTTCTGCTCCCCAGGGTTTCTGTGATCAAAGTGCCTTTACCGTAAGTCTCCCAGGGCTGGCACTGCCTGTGAGGAGGAGAGAGACAGTCTGACAGGCTCCAGCTGTGAAGAGAGATCCCAAAGAGACTTCCCAGACTCTGCCTGCCGCTCAGGCTGGCTGGAGAAGGCTGGGGAGATTGGGTACCCCCAAGAAGGAGGTGCCAGTAGGAGGGAAAACAACAGATGAGGACTGGGGCTGTGGGGTCCCTTTAAAATGAAGACCATGCCCCACCAGTTGATCTCTGGTGTTGAGCCAGAAAGTGATTCCGGTGTGGTCCCAAAGAAGCATCTCAGCCTGGCCAAGTGATGCAGAAAGAGGAAGGACCTTGGCTCTATCCTGCCCCCACTATTACCAACCTCCCTGGCCCCCGTTTTTCATTAATCCAATTGGGACAGTAGAACCTAGCTATCTCCTTGACTGGCTGTGATGATGACAAAGTACATGCAAAGAACTTCAGGTCTGGGCAGGGCAAGGGTGCAACCAGTAGCCATCCCATCCTTTCTTCTCCTTACTGTCCCCTTGCTGAGGTTTAAGCTCCTAATGTCTAAAGGGGGTAAAAAGGTCCACCTGTTAAGGTGGAAAAAAAAAAAATGTTAAGTAGCAAAGGTAATGCATGTGGTGCTTCATAAGGGCAGCTCCTTCCTCTCCTTCCCAGTCTTGGTGGTGATTTAGTCACTAAGTCGTGTCCGACTCTTGCAACCTCATGGACTGTAGCCTGCAAGGCTCCTCTGTCCATGGGATTCTCCAGGCAAGAACACTGGAGTGGGTTGCCATTTCCTTCTCCAGGGGATCTTCCCGACCCAGGAATCAAACTGGGGTCTCCTGCGTTAGAGGCAGATTCTTTGCCGACTGAGCTATGAGGGAAGCCCAGTCTTGGATTTTGTTTTTTTTTTTACGTTTGGCTACTCTGGGTCTTCATTGCTGCGCAGGGCTTTCTCTAGTTGTGGTGAGCAGGTGATACCCTTCATTGCAGGTTCAGTAGTTGTGGCGCATGGGCTTTGTCACCCCTCGAGCATGTGGACTCTTTCGGGGTCAGGGATCAAATCAGTGTCCCCTGCACTGGCAGGAGGATTCCCAACCACTGGACCACTACGGAAGTCCGTGAGTCTCAGCTTCTGCAGATGAGAAAGAGCTGATGACGCTGATGTCCCAAACAGCCAAGGGCAGAGACAGCAAGTAGTATACGTGGCAAATGCCTGGCACTTACGAAGCGCCCTCAGTACACACGAGCCTCCTGTCCCACTCTCCCCCACGCCTCTCCCTCCTGGACTTCTATGTCTGGACCATCATAGGATTTACGGTTGGTGGTGTCCAGCCACTCAGAGCCACCGCTGAGAGCAGTGGGCATGAGGGAACTGGGTAGCGCCATCCTTCTCAGCCACCCAGCGTTGCGACTGCCAGGGACCACGCTGGTCAGGGCCTTTCTCTCCTGGCTAAGTGGCTGTCGGCCCATCGGCTGCAGAGTGGAGGAACTCCAGCCAGGAGGAAGAGCCATAGATCTCCTGCCGCACACGGTGGCTGCAACAGTAGCCGCTGTTTCATGCGTGGGGCCCACTCCCAGCAGATAAGCAGGCCCATATATCTCCGTCAGAGACTCCCGCTCAAGGGCAGCACCATAAATCCGGGCGGGAGCCAGCAAACAAGCAGGCCTACCCCTCCTTGGCGAGCATCCTTCCTCCCGGGGCCCAGCTGCTCTGCACGTGGCGGGCCCCGGGGACTGGCGTGGAGCGTAATCTGCGGTTCTACACCTGACCCATCAGGAACCCCAGGAGAGGGGCTGACTCCCTCTCCCACTGACTCAGACAACCGCCTCTGGCCCACCTGCCCCTGAAGCTGGGAGTTTAATTCTCCCCCTGCACCAGGATCTCTCTCAGTTCTTGGAATGGTTATGTGGCTGCCTACCTGCCTTCTCCAGCTCGTCAACCCTGGGAGCCAGGGGTGGGGGAAGGGGGGATGGGAAGAAGGAGAATCCCAAGGGAGAGGGGAGCCGGGCTGGAAGCCCAGAGTTACAGATTCCTTCTGCCTAGATTTTCCTATCTGTACAATGGGTCTCCATTGTTTACCTTTTTATTTATTTATTTTGGCTGTGTTGGGTCCTTGTTCCCATATGCAGGTCTTTTCTAGTTGAGGTGTGCAGTCCTCTCATTGTCACCGCCTCTCTTGTGATGGAGCACAGGCTCTGGGAGCACAGGGTCAGTAGTTGTGGTGCAGAGGCTTAGTTGCTCCGAGGAACATGGGGTCCTCCTGTACCAGGGATGGAACCCATGTGCCCTGCATTGAAAGGCATATTCTTAACCACTGAACCACAAGAGAAGCCCCTCTCCACTCATTTTTTCCAACAGGTATTTACATGTAAGGCCTTGTTCTGGATGCTCTGCCTAGCCATCATGAAGACAAGACTGTGTGCTGAGCAAGCTTGCCTTCTGGTGAACTTTCCTGATAAACGTTGCTTACCAGAAACATTGAGGTAAACACACGGAAAAGCTAGATTATTTCAGATAACAATGGCTCTGAAGCAAATGGAAAGGGTGGGACTGGGATGAGAACACCACTTAAAGGAAGGGTTTCAGGGAAGTCTTGGGGCTGAGGTCTCAGTTATAGGAGGAGAAGCCCAGTAAGGACATCAAGGAACAGCATGGCAGGCAGAGGGAACAGCAATGCGAGGTCCTGAGATGGGAAGGGGCTGAGCATGTCAGGCACAAAGGAAGCCAGTCTGCTGTGTCTGGGACGTGGGGGTGGTGTGGTGTGAAATGCAGAGAAGGAGGCACAGGACAGGCCACACAGGGCTTTGCAGGCTGCAGGCGGTGGGGTTAGGAGTGTGGATTTCACCTGTAACAGGAGCCATAGGGAGATGCTGAGTTGGGGAGGGCCATGATCTGATTACCTCTGGTACAGATCTGCAGAGAATAAGCTGAGGGGCACAGGAGTGGAAGAGCTTGGTGTGGAAGGAGGCCCCATAATAGGTATGAAGACTTGATTCAAATGAGTTTAGCGAGGAGGCAGGGAGAATGTAGCTTTGAAAAAGAAGATTCAGCAAAGATGCGCCAAGGACCACCACCACTCCCACCCTGCCAGGAAGTGGCTAGACCAACCTTTTCATGGTCTGTTTACAATTAAACAAACATTTATTGAGCAGCTTCTCTGTACCAGGCAGTGAGGAATCAGACAAGGGTAAGATATTTAGGGACAAATTATTTCAGGCATAGAAGGTTCTGGGCAGCCCTACCCAGAGAAATCGGGGGGGGGGGGGCTTCCCAGGAGAGGTGGCAGTTAGCCAGCATTTACGGGGGGGGTGGGGGGCAACAACACACAGTAGGGAGACCCCAGACACAGTTAGACCTGAGGCCTGGACTGGAGTCCACGCTGCCAGGCACTTTCAATCACCAGCCCACACGGAGAGGCCCGTGTGGAGAAGAACCGAGGGTTCTCTGGTGGAAACCAGCTTCAGCTAACAGGCAGATTCCCGTCTCCAGCCTTGGAGTTTCCAGCTGAGGCCCCAGACGTCTCAGAGCAAGGAAAAGTCATCCCCGCTGGGTCGTGACCCAACTCCTGCTCCGCAGAATCCATGACATAATAAACGGGTGTTTTACTCCACTACACTTTGGCATAATTCGTTACACAGGCACGAGTAACTGGAACAGCTCCCCACTGTCTGCCCTTGTTATGGAGCCCGAGTTCTTGACGGCACTTGCTGAGATCTCCAGGACTGGCCCCATCTACTTCCAGGCTCAGGTCTTTCCCCTTCTTCTCCTTTGCGTCTGAAACCTTGATTTCTGGAACTGGGCACCCTGCGCTCCGCTCCCCGACCCCCGCCCCACCTCACACTGGCTCTCCCCCAGCCCAGCGCCTGTGTTCCTCCTCAAGTACGTGGGCTAACTCCACCTCCAAGTCCCAGCTGAACCCCACTTCCTGCGGAAGTCCTTCTTGATGCCGGAAATCCCTGGGATAGCCTCCACCCGCGGCCCGGCGATGTCACTCACTGCTCGGTCAGCACCTGCCCACGTTCCCTCCCTCAACCAGGGGCTCTGGGAGGTGACAGCTTTGCCCCGTTCACTGTTTTATCCCTAGCATAACGTCTGGTTCATATTCATTAAAGAAATGCCCCACTGAGTATGAGAACGCGTTCATCCTCCCTGGGCCTGACCGAGCCCATACCAGGCGGTTCCCGAGCCCCTCCTGTGTGCCCGGCTGGGCGCACAGACCTCCCATCGGCTTCTCAGACACGCTGTCCGGAAAGGGCTGCCAACAAAGAAGGAAGCCAGAAGACAGTCAGAAGGACAGCTGCCACCCAGGGAGACTTCCTGGAGGAAGTGGTACTGTTGCTGGGTCCTGATAATGGATAGGATCGCAACAGGTTGGCACAGAGGGAAAGGGGGCAGTTAGGGAGACAAAAGGAACTGCCTAAGTAAAGTCTAAGGCAGTTCTGCCCAACAGGCTGGTGCAGGAACCTCACAATGAGTAGCACCAATTTCAGAGGCAAGACCAGGACCTGGAAATGACTCAGCACCAGGGCATCTAGATGAGGAAACGTTGACTTCACAGGGGAGAAGCCAACCTGTATGCCAGCATATAGTCCCTGAGAAAATGCAGAGGGCAGCTGTTGGGAGCAGAGGATGAAGAGATGCGTGGGGGCTGGAGCTAGAGTCTAAGAGACAGAATAGCCAGACAGAGCGGCCTTCCCAGAGGCCACAGCGCCCCGGACGAGGCAGAGCTACCCTCCGTCTGCAAAGGCCCACGGTAGCCGGGTTTCTAGTGGGCCAGCTGACCTCCGTGGCTCCAGGGGTGCAGTGGCCCCCATCCCTTTGAGGTGTGGATAGAGCTGTGGACCTTCCCTCCAAAATGTGCCTGTGCATATACATTGACATACTTACCTGTCCGAAGATCCCAGAATCACACCCCAGTTAAGTACTAAAGTCCTAAGCAGCCCCTTAGGCCTTGTGTGGGATACCCTGAATCCAGGACCACTAAATCAGGTGGGGCGGAGGGAGAGGCACTCGAAGAGAGGTGTGCAGGTGCGTAGGGAGCAGGGGAAGGGGAGCTTTTTCAGAGTTTGCCTGAAGGCAGAGTGGAAGCCTGGTGAGAGGAGTTCAGGACTCTTGGGGATTCAAGCTGGGGTGGGGGGTGCAGAGGGAAGAGGGGCCAGGAAGGCTGATGCAGGCCCAGGGAGGGCAAGAGGACATGGGGGTCCCAAGGAGAGCCCTGGGTGCCTGTCAGAGGAGGAGAACGCAGGCGCCTCCAGCCTCAGTTTCCCTGATTGTGAAATGGGAAGATGCTCCTCCCGCCCTTGCTTTCTCCCCTGTGGGACCCAGCGAGGAGCACTGAGATAAAGCCCAGCACGTGCCCCAGGCCCTCGGAGAGGAACGCTGGATTGACGCTCATAGACAAACGGAGTCAGCTGTACTGCAAGGGAAGCGGGTCTCGGTGAGGCATCCAGCCTTCCAGGGAGAGAGATAACGGGGGAGAGCGATAACGCTGGCAAAGGAGGCTAGAGAGCGTCCGGAGGGCTTTCTGGAGAGAGGAGGGAAGAAAAGGCTGCTAATATGGGTGGGGGCAGGGAGAGCAGAGCTGCTCCTGATGCCTCAGTAGGGCCTTCGAGCTCGAAATCAGGCCTTCCTCAGGGAGAGGCCTATAGGGATGTGAAAAGCAGAGGGAAGAAGCTGATACAAGGCAAAAACTGACAAGTTGGGCATCTCTAACTGGTTCCCGCCCTCTGAAGACTTCAGAAGCAGGGGTGTCGGGGAGGCAAGAGGCGCAGTTGGGTATCAAACAGACCCAGCCTCACCCCCCTCTTGCTTACTTCATGACCCCACTCAGCCCCTCGTCCCCTCTGAAGCTCAGAGAAAATGAGCCCCCCCCCCCAACGGGGGTGTTTGGGACATGCTGGCACCCATCTATTGCTGGCCAGCGTGGCTCTGTGTCTCCTACAGATGAGAGCAGAGATCAGAGGCCATGTGCAACCCCCCCAGGGTACAGAGAAGGGAAACCAAGGTATCGAGAAATCAGAAAGACCATCTGACTCCAGAGCTCGTGTTACTGCTCCCAGCTGCTAGTTATTCCGGGGTCCAGAGTGGATCACTGGGGTCAGAAGAGCAAAACTGGATGATTGAGACAGGAGGAAGGGTCCCTCCTCACAGGCAGATCAGGGCTCTTGGAGTATGCAGCCACTGTGGGGGTGCAGAGGGCATTGTAGATAGCAAACGGAGGGATGCTGAGAGTACATAAGAGGCTATTACCCGTTTATAACAGGAGTAATCTCTGAGGAACCCACTGCGTGCCAGGCATTTGACGGATGAGAGGTAGCTCACTGAATCCACACATCTCTATGAAAAGGGCTCACTATCCTTTGTGGCAGGCACTCAGAGAGGTTAAGTGAGTTGCCTCTGGTCACCCAGCTAGGAACTGGCAAGTCAGAATTTGAACAAAGGTGTATCTGCCTCCCCATACCTGCTTTCCCTTGGTCTGCACTGCCTGTAGACAGTGTGGTCTATAGCACTTACGTACAATCCTGCCCAGATCTAGAGTGGATGAGGTTTAGGTCCAGGGCAGGTGGAGACCATAGGAGGAGTATTGCCCTGAGGAACTGATCTCCAGGATGAGAGGGAGAGAGCAGGAGTCAGCACCTCTCTGGTCTCAAGGAACAAACCCTTATTGCACCTTAGGAAGGTCTCTCCCAGCAAGGGGCTGGCCTCTGCCTGGCCTGCCAGTCAACCATCAAGCATCACTGGGTCTCTGGCTTCTCTCTGCCTAGGAGCGCCTGGCAGCATTGGCTTTGCTTCACATATTAATTTTTCAATCTGATAAAAGCTGTTTGTTGCTCTGCTTCTCTGCCTTGCTGGAGAGAGGCACATCCTGAATCCTGACCCTTGGGGGAACAAATGCTGTTTAAAATCTCATCAGCCTTCAAATGAGGCCCAGGGCCCAGGGCAGGAGCTTGTTACCTGGCTCTGAGCCCCAGGCTGTGTGTCAGCAGCCCCGGCCTTCACAAGCAGAGGGCCCAGATCAGTATCAGGTAGCTGACATCATTCAGTTGTCTCTTGATGTCCCCCACCGTCCCATGGCTCAGCAGTCCCAGAGATCTGGCCATTCTCACCTTGGTCCACTGCCCCTTCTATGGATGTTGGTATCTCTGAAATGCAAACCAGCCACCTGTCTCCATCACCATGGAGCTTCGCTCACACATACATTTGTCCCTCAGCTCACTTAACACCTACTATGTGCTAGGATCTACTGCGTGCCAGCGCCCATGCTAGACATTGCATACGAGTGTGAAAAATGTAGTTTCTGTTTTTGATGAGCTCACAGTGTAATGGGAACATTATGGGAGTCAGTAGACTTGTTACTGAACCATTTCAGAAAGGTATGAAGGTTAGGACAGTCAGCCCAGTGGTGTAGGGAAGTGTCAGAAGGCGTGCCGGAGCAGGGAGCTATGAGTTCAGTCTCAAAGGATGGATAAAAATGAGTCACTTGAATTTCACCCTCCCTATTTTTCACTTGTTGAAATTCTACTTAACCAGCAAAGCCCAGCTTCAGAATCCCTCTCTGATCCCTTTAACCCAAACCAGTCCCAATTTGACCTATATGTTCCCTACAACACAGACTTCTACTCTTTTTAGAGCTCAGTGCAGGATGCTTGCAAGGCCCTTGCCTATGGCCATACTCACTGTGCATCACACTGCTCAGGGCTACCATTCCCAGAAAAGTAGGTGAAAATAGCACCCCCAGGAGTTCTGCAGTGCACAGCCTGCACAACAGGACATGGGAGCCCTGGGGCTGTGAGTGATTTTTCTTCTCAGAATCAGCTCCACCGTCATTCCCACAGCAGAATATCAGATTAGCCCTCATTTTTGCTGCCCTGTTGCCCACCCACCTCTCTGTTCATTCCACACTACCTAACAGGCTCCTCTATTTCCTTCCTTTTTACCTTACCTCAGCTTCCAGTGGTTTGTGCTGGTATGGCTAACCATGTTTAAACTGATGATTGCAATAGTTCTGCCCAATCCATGTTTTCAGGATTCTCCTCCAAGTATGCTTTCAAGAAATTTATTGATTCTTGAAATCAGGGAGTGTCAGCATGTGTGTGTGGACTCTAAGTGGAGAAGAGAAGCAACACCATTGATTATTCATTGCATGCCAGCCACCATGCTAGCTGCCTCACATAATCAGACACAGCTTATTTTAAGGGAAGAAAGAACACTATTTCTGCTTCAGTGTTGAAGACTGAATGAGAGGGAGCAAGGCTGGAGGCATTCATGAATGCACATGTTGACTACATGTATGTGTTAATATCTGTGCCTATTAAACACATCACGCTCTATCTTCTCCCTCCCACAAACTCCCTCTTGGAGTGCCCTTTGGTCAATCATAGTGATGGAGGCATGTGTGGACTGAACAAGACAAATGTGGGTTTGAGACAGTCAATTAACCTCTCTTGACCTCAGTGTGGATACTATAACTGGAAGCCCTCAAAGGCTGCCCATGCCACATGTTTTATAGGGTGCCTGTCACACCTTAAGCAACATATCTTAGCAACTTGTATCATTATCATCATTATTTAGATCCCAGCTTCTCTCCTGGTTGGACTGTCCACATCAGCTCAGTGTACACATGAGCAGGGGAGTGTGTGTGATGGCAGGAGCTGCAGCAGCCCCGATGGCACACCCATCCTCTTGGATCCCAGCAACCTGGCTGGCAGGAGTCAGCCCAGTGCCAACTATCCTGGAAGGTCCTAGCTGGGACTCTGGTTCTGCCAAGTACGCTTTTCACAGAGCCACTCCAGCACCAAGGGAAGAGAAATAAGCCAGAAGCATTCACACAGCTCCCACTAGGTGCCAAGAGGGTGAACAGACTAATGTTTTCTAAACAGTTCAAGGCGATCAGGTGAAATTCCCTAAATAAATACAATTCCCTAATGGATTCACAGCTGCAAGGGAGATGCCATTCAACTGACTGTTTAACAAAGCTGTTTAAAGAGGGAGACTGTGAGGATCATGTTTTATGTATTAGCTGTGAAAAATTCTCTTTAAAATTTGTCTCAGTCATCTGAATGCGGGAGTTCCGATAAAGCGCCAAGTTTTATGATGTATGTTTTACAAGCATTTGCCCACACTCACATCCTTCTCTGCTTTTACCCTCCCCCACCCCCAGCCCTGGCCAAACCCTCAAGAGATACATTTAATCCTCTCCCATCCCCAAAATGTTCTAAAGCAAATATGCAGTATCATTTTTCATGTGTGCGTTAATAATTCAAGCTTCACACCAAGTTTTCAAACTGAATTGGCTTCCTAGGCCGATGTGGAAATGTCTGGGTCAAATATACTTTAAAGAAAAATTCTTTTAATTAGTTTCCTTTGAACACAACACAAAGGCCTAGCTTGATAGCAAGGCAATTTATTGCCAACTTGACACAGCTTCCATGTTTATCAGTTAAATGATTCTGTTGCGTTAGAAATAGGACATCTCGGCTTCGAAGGACCTTGCAGTCTTGTATATTTGCTATTCTTCTCTTGCCTGCTTCCTAGGAGGCTCGGGGCTTTGTTCTCTCTGGTTTGAAGGCAGAGAGCAGCCTAGCCAGGAGACCAAAGTAGTTTGGCCAAAGTCAAAGAGTCAGAACTCGGATCTTCCTGTGTCATCTGGGTCGGTTGTGTTGTCACTCCAGCCTGAGTTTTCTCATCTCTTAAATGGGAATAAGGATGACAGATCCTTGGTAGGATCAATGTGGAGATATAACGAGATCATGAATGTCAAGTGTTCTGCATGTAGTCAAGGCTCAATAAACTAGTGAAGATGATGACATGATGACAATCATCACTATTAGTCTCCTCCCAAGGTGTCCGTTCTCCATTCCAGAAGTTCTTGCATTAAAACCCCTCCAAGGCCTTTCCCATTGTTAGTGATTGTGAAGTCACTCAGTCGTGTCCGACTCTTTGCAACCCCGTGGACTGTAGCCCACCAGGCTCCTCCCATTGTTAGGTAGTTAGAATAGGGAAAAGGAGTCCAGAATGGCAGTGGCTAACAGATAAGGAAGAGAAAAGCCCTCGAAAATAGGACAAAAGGAAGGTCCCAGGACTGGAGTGAAGACCTCAGGTAGAACAACACTACTCGCTAACCCAGTTTGCATAGGGCAGCCCCAGGAGGGGGGTGGGGTGGACATAAAAAGAGGAGTCAAAGGGCTGGGGATCCCTCTCTCTCTCTCTCTCTCCTCCCACCCCCCACCAACCCCGCAAGCTAGGGCGCTCTTCTCTTTGCGTCTTTGGATCAACATGCCCTCCCGCCTCAAGGATGGATTTTCCTGCTATTATCTAAATAAAATAGAGCTGTAACATGGAGCTGTAACACTGATTTGTCTAAGAGCTATAACATGGTCTGTTCGAGACCCGAGAGCTATAACACAGTCTATCTAAGACCCGAGAGCTGTGACACGCCGAGGGCTTTAATGTCTGTCACTCGAAATCTTTGTTGTGACGGGACAGAACCGAGGAGTATACCCTCACCTGACACCATGATACGAAAGGAATCTATCTTCTTAAAGGAATAGACAAGCCTCCTACAGCTCCATCCTCTGGCCCAGTGCTTCTTCTCAACAGTTAATATGCACACCAGTCTCCTGAAGATCTTGCTAAGTGCAAGTTCTCATTTCAGTAGATATGGGCTACGGCCTGAGATTCTGCTTTTTTAACAGGCAGGCAATGCTGATGCTGCTGGTCCATGGACCATGCTTTAAATAGCAAAGGATAGTCCACAGCATAACCTGTAAATTTGCAGAAAATTTACATGGAGAAGAGAACAGAGGAATGAGAGGTAGCTGGTATTTTTCCTCTTCTTTCTTCCTTCCTGCCTAATCTCTCTCTTTCTCTTTCTTTTTGGCCATTAGGGTTGCTTTGAGATCAGGGCTTCACAGGCTGGGCCTCTATTGTTCAAAGACCCAAGACGTGAGAAATGCCCAAGCCAGGGCAATTGGTCACTCTGTCCAGGCCTCCTTCCTTCATCTTCGACAAACAAGAACTGAGGACATACCCTGTGCCAGATGCTGTACACAGAGAGAAGGCCAAAGAAACAAAAACCTCTCCTCTAACCCAGAGCATTTTTCCATTGAAAGGGGTCTTGATGGCTGAAAGGCTCTGGGTCATATCTTTACGTTGCCATCTTTCAGAAACTTGGGACCAATAAAGAGATTAAAAACCACTGCTGAGGTCATAGTGATTGTTGTTTCCATAGCCACTGTGTTCACCTGATTAGCAGGTCAGGGGGTTGCAGCCTGCATCCAGGAACTGAGGGGCCGGGGAAGAGAAGAGTCATGACGACACTGACCCAGACAGTGCTGTCTGGGGCAAAGCACACACTGGGGACAGGCAGGCCGAGGGCTCCAACCCAGCTCCCCCACTTGATGAGCCTGGACCTCCTGGATCCCACTTCCTCATCTGTGACCCGGTTGCAAGAGTACTTCCCTCCCACCCGGGGAAGTGGGGGAGGGGGAGAGAGACCAGCGGTGCCCAGCGCAGGATGTCCTTGTCCCCCCATGTCTGCGCATCCCCGACCCCATACATCTGAGGGGGCTGGGGATTTAGTCTGCAAGTGACAGGTTGAAAGGCATTGAATCATAAGGGGTTGGTTCTTTTGTTTATTTCCCATCACAAGCTTGTCTGCTCAATAATTCAATTCAACAAGCCCTGGTTAAGCCTTCCCTCATTCCAAGGGCTGTACTGGACACCGGAGGGGATAGAAAAATAAATATAAGTAAGACTCTGTTCCTGCTCTCAAGGAACTTCTTGTCTTAGCAGTGAGGACGCCAGACACCCACACAGAGCCCTGCTCCCAGGGGGACGACGCCAGCCATCAGAAACACACACACACACACACACACACACAACTGTCACGAGTGCAAGGAATCAGCTGTGGGTTTTGTGAAGCCTAAAATTCAATTCTATTTGCTTTAGAAAAGAGTTATGTTTTCTCCCATTTTTACTAAGGAAGAAAGCAAAAGCAAAGATTCCAGTGGTATCTGATTATAAGAGCATTTAAAGATACCTGTGCATTTACTCATCACATGTGTATGACTAATTTAGATGTCAGGTAAAGTTGAGATGGATGCTGTAGTCAAGTCACCCAAATTACCCAGATTTTTGGTGACCATCGTAATTTCAAACATTCCATATTCTGTTGTCTCTTTTAGATACATGACTTCTTGCCAGGTATCCTGATTTGGAGCTGGGAAAATGTGGTTTGTGTAAAGATAATGCATAGTCAAGGGTTTCCCAGATGGTGCTTGTGGTAAAGAACCTACCTGCCAGTGCAGAAGACATGAGACATGGGTTCCATCCTCGGGTCGGGAAGATCCCATGGAGGAGGGCACGGTAACCCACTCCAATATTCTTGCCTGGAGAATCCCAGGGAGAGGAGCCTGGGGGGGCTACAATCCATAGGATCACAAGTCAGATATGACTGAAACAACTTAGCACGCATACATGCAATGCATAGTCAAGCTCCCCAGCCACCTCGGTCTGGAGCACTTAGCGCAGTGTCGTACACCCAACTGCTTACCAGTCTCTTCCTGGCCTTGGCTCCTGGAAGGCGGAGCCTGGGTTTTTTAGGGACTGAGATACAGTGGTTGCTTTTTAAATTGAGAAATGATTAAATAACCAGAGGCGACTTGCATCTTGCAATGTGAATGCCTGACTTAAGGGAGACAGGTAAGAAAGTGGGCAGGCGAGGAGAAGGGGTTAAAGAGAATGCAAGAGGACTAGATCCCTTCCACCTGGAAGGAACTGCTCCTTGGAAGAGGTGGGAGTCGTGTCAGTTTATTATGATGGTAATAAAGCCTGACTTACTCTGGCAAGTTCCCAAACCTCTGCCTTTCTCCTCCACCCCAATGCCTCCCCCCGGTTAATGATTAACACGACCATGATACCAAAGCTTTGTGCGAGAGTCCAGGGCAGCCAGCACTGTGAGAGACAAAAAGACGCTTAGAAACACCTGCCAATCTCAAACTGTGCTCAGAGCTTGGGGTGCTGGGAGATTTTTAAAGAAGGGGGCTGGCCCTGGGCTCTGGAAGTGCAGTTGCAAACTCAGCATTGTGCCCTCCTTGACTCTGAGCAAGTCACAACCCACTCTTCCTTACTGAACCTTAGTTTTCCCATCTGTGAAATGGGCAGCTGAGACATGCTCAGTGAGTTTCAAACTCTGCTTCCTGCAGTTATAAGGGTTCCTCCAGAAAGACTGGAGCAGGGAGAAGGCCAGCTCCACCCTCACTGTGGTCAGAACAGCTCAGCTTTCATCTATAGATAGACTAGACCTCTGCATAAGCCTTCCCTTTGAAGAAAGGGTTTTGAGGTTAAAAATAAACTGAGAACTACCGGAATGGACATCCTCTGAGGTTCCTTTCGGTTTTGATGTTCTACTTCCCGTCCTTGATCTGTTTGTTAAGGTTCTCCTGAAAGGTAGGCGCAGTGCTGGCCAGTAAGGATGGACAGGTGAGCAAGCCCGCCTTGTACCCGAGGACTCCAGTCTCAGGGCAGGAAAATGCAGCCTGCATGGCAGCCCCCTGAAAAGCAGCAGTCCTGATGGCCCTCACATGACCCAGGCAAGATGGTATCCAAACCTGGGAGATGATGCACTGGAACGACTCTTCCAAAAGTGAGGCTAAACATGTGCCAAGGAGAAGCTTAGGAGCCAAAATGTGGAAATGCCTTGACTTCTATCTCTTATCCCCCTGGGTCCAGCCCTGCAGGCTTAAGGACACAAGGACATCAGGTGCCCACAACCATACTTTGCCTGAGTTATTTATTAAGTCCATATGATCCTGTAATCTGAGCCTTCTTACTCCCCTCGTACAGATGAGAAAACCGAGGCTCAGAATAGTGAAGTGATAAGCTCAAGTTCAAAGCTGAGTCTGCCTCCTCTTCACTACTGCTTTCCACCCTTTAGAGTCCAGGCCTTCCACAGCCTTGACTGAAGACCATCCAGGACTTCCCTGGTGGTCCAGTGGTTCGATCCCTGGTCCAGGAAGATTCCACACCCTTTAGAACCACGAAGCCTACGCACCATAACTACTGAACCCGCGGTCCCTAGAGCCTGTGCTCTGCAACAAGACAAGTCACTGCAATGAGAAACCCACAAACCGCAACCAGAGAGCAACCCCCACTCACAACTCGAGAAAGCCCGCATGCAGCAAGGGCCCAGTGCAACCAAAAATAAGTAAATAATCAAATAATTTTTAAAAATCATCTGTCTCTCCTTGGTTCTGCTATGGGGTGCAATAGGGAGGGCCACGTGTTCAGGGTGGGGCCAGAATGTCACCAAAGTCTCAGCACATCCCCCTGAGGCCAGGAGGGTGTCGGTGGCAGGAGTCAGAAAGGAAACCTTTGAAACGAAGGTCGCTACCAGCCTGCTTCCCTGTTGGCCCCTCTTTCCTACATCAACCTTGGAAGCAAAGCGTGAGCCTTTCATTCATACAGGCGCCACTTCTTCTATCACATGGATTGGTGAGTTGGGGCGAGGTCAGCCTCATCCACCCGTGGTTCACGCAGAATCCCCCGAAGAGGATGCTTTCCAACAGAAGTGAGCTGATCTTCTTCACTACAGCCCCTGGGCTCCCGCATTGCAGGCATATCTTTACCATCTGAGATGCCAGGGAAGCCCAGCGGTTTCACAGTAGGAATCAAACTGACAACGCATTCCAGTCTTGCCCTCCACTCACTAGCAATTGGATCATGAGTAAAAAATTTATCCCTCTCTGCATCGCAGCTTCTCCCTCTGTAAAACAGAAGCAGGAATACACTACAGGGTTTTTCCTTTTTTAGGATTAGTGCGTGATTTTTATTTTAATTTTTCCTTTATTCTAAGTTATACGTGCTCATAGGCTAAGCATCAAACCATTACGTGACTGTTATGAAAAACAGCAACTTGCCCATTTCTACCTATTTTTCTAAGAAAAACACTTTCAATTTTTTAACAGTTCTATTGAGAAGTAATCCACATCCCATAAATTTTACCCTTTTAAAGTGTACAATTCAATAGCTTTTAGTACATTCACAGAGTTGTACAGCTGTCCCCGCCACTGATTTGATTTTATTTTCATTTATTTTTGGCTGCATTAGGTTTTAATTGCGACATGCAAGATCTTTCATTTCAGTGTCCCAGCTTCTTTCTAATTGAGGCACACAGGCTTAGTTGCCCCCTGGCCTGTGAGATCTTAGTTCCCTGACCAAGGATTGAGCCCACGTTCCCTGCATCGGAAGGCAGATTCTTAACACCTGGACCACTAGGGAAGTGCTCATCTATCATAAGTTTTAGAACATTCTCATTACCACCTCCTGCCCCAAACTCCACATCATTTAGCCATGAACTGTGTCTTCCTGTCCCCAGTTTTCACTGATGTTTTTGTCGTTAAGTCATGTCTAGCTCTTTTGCGACCCTATGGACTATGGCTTGCCAAGCTCCTTTGTCCATGGGATTTCCCAGGGAAGAATACTGGAGTGGGTTGCCGTTTCCTTCTCCAGGGGATGTTCCCGACCCAGGGATTGAACACAAGTCTCCTGCACCGCACGCAGATTCTTCACTGCTGAGCTATCAAGGAAGCCACCCCCAATCCTAGGCAACCCCTAGTCTACTTTCTGTCTCTATTGATTTGCCTACTCTAGACCTTTCATATAAATGTAGTCATACAATAGATGGTCTTTTGTGACTGTCCTCTTTCATGCAGCAGATGTTTTCAAGCTTCACCCATGTTGTAGCATCTATCAATATTTCGTTTCTTTTTTCATCTAATAATGTTCACTGTATGTATTTATGGGGCTTCCAAGGTGGTACAGCTGGTAAAGAATTCGTCTGCCAAGGCAGGACACTCAGGAGACATGGGCTCAATCCCTGGGTCTGGAAGATCCCCTGGAGAAGGAAATGGCAACCCGCTCTAGAATTCTTGCCTGGAAATTTTCATGGACAGGGGAGCCTAGTGGGTTATAGTCCATGGGGTCACAGAGTTGGACACAACTAAGTGACTGAGAACACACACACATATGTATGTATACCATTGTACACGATGCATCCTCTTTATCCATTCATCGGGGCTGGTGAACATTTGGGTTGTTTCTCCTCCTGGGCGATCGTGAATAATGCAGCGTGAACACTGGTATACACGTCTCCGCATGGACATATGTTTTCATTTCCCTTGGGTGTATACTTAAGAGTAGGATTGCTGGGTCATATGATAACTCTCTTTTTAACCATTTGTGGAGTCAGAGACAGCTCTCCAAAGCATTGTAAGCTTTTATAATCCCACCAACACTGTATGAGGCCCAGGGTTGTCCTTGCAGGTTGAATTGAGATTATGTTTATAAAGTAGTGTGGTGTCTGGCAAGTAGTGGGGAAAAAACAGTAGTTCTCTTCTCCCTTTTAGTAATATGTCAGGGTCCTGAACACCTCCAACTTCTCCTAACACTTCGCCTAAATCCCCACTGTGGATCTCAACCTGAATCCAAAGCCAGGTTCCCTGCTTCAATTTATACCTCATTTACATCGTCGTGATTTCTCCACCCAAGTTCACCCCAGGCAACCACGGGGTTTTATAGGAGCCCCACATAGCGCTTTGCTTGCTCATCCTCGGGCCGTGATTGGGGGCCAGCTCCTGGCTTTACCGCACTTCGAGGCCATTTTTTGCTTACACTCCATCATCTAGTGCAGACACACTGCCCAGGAGCGCTTGTAAACCCACATCCAAATCACAACTCCTCTGATTTCTCAGCACCGTGGTTATAACTCAGACCGTGTGTATCCTGCTGGACACCCAGTATGTGTAGATGAGGCCACTAAACAAGGCCCATCTCAGTGTGGTGTGCCAGCCCTGACTTAACCACAGCTATCTCAACATGGTAGGAGGCTGCAACATGCTGTAAGATAGAGACATGCAGGATGCAAGAAATCAATGCAAGCAAAGGAACCATAGAATGGGAAATTTATCCCCCACATTTCCTGACTTTGGACTCCCACAGCTTTTGCTGGACATCTATTTCAGGTCATCCCAAGTCTCTGAGAGTACCTCATTTCTAGTGGCCAGGCTTCTTAGGGCTAAAAGTTATAAAGATCCAACTCATGAGACCTGAAGCCAAAAGGACACTTCTACAGGCCCATTGAAAGAAGTCTGGACCAGGCAATGAGAAGCATCAAAAATGAGACCATCTGGTCAGCATTTTCTCTCTTACATAAATCTGTGCACCTCTGTGTGACGTTTTCCTGCTGGAGACGGGTTTCTTCATGGGGCTGGGTTGGTGGGACAGAGAAGGAGGTGCCATGCTTCAAATATTCCTAGGCTTCAATAAATCCAGTTGAATAATCTCAGAAGGAGGACTTCCCTGGTGGCCCAGTGGTTAAGAATCTGCCTTGCAACGCAGGGGACATGAGTTCAATTCCTGGTCTGTGAACTAAGATCCCACCTGACCTACGGAGCAACTAAGCTTGTGTGCCACAAACTACTGAGCCTGCGATCTCTGGAGCCCCTGTGTCGCATCCAGAGAAGCCCTCTCGCCACAATAGAAGATCTCACATGCCACACTTAAGATCCCACACAGTCAAATAAATGAAGTGTCTTTTTAAAAAATAAAATAAGTAATAAAGCTTTTAAAAATAATAATAATCTCAGAGGTCGGGGAAAGAGTCTCCTCCCCTGAGGTCTGTACGTAAAATCCCAGGGGTGGACACTGATAGGCCTGGCTTGGGCTGATGCCCACATCTTGGCCATTCCCTGCAGCCAAGCATGCGCTGGAATTGGCAGTCCCACCAACATTACATGGAATGGGAGAAGGGAGATTCCCCTGAAGGAAAGCTGGCGCGCTCTTTCCCCAAGGAGGGATCTCAAATGGACAGACACAACAGGGCTCCGTGACATGACTTTTCAACCTTCTCAAGAAGACCACAAACCTCCCAGTGCCCTGTCCCCTTGTAATAACAGGTTCCTCTTATTCAATGCCCAGGACCTCCCCAGCGCTTCCCAAGGGTTTTCTCTAATCATCACATCAGTTGGGTGTGAGGATCCCCTATTTTACAGAAAAAGAACCCAGGGCTCAGAGGGGTCAAGTCAGTTGCCCAAAGGCACACATCTAGACAGTGGCTGAGCTGGGATTCAAGCCCTGAATGAAAATCAAGCCCTCGTTCGCCTGTTCCCTCTCCCCAGCAGAAGCCCCGCAGCCAGCTGGCATCCGCGCTCTCGCGGCTGGCACGAGTGTGCCCTGTTTGCTTTCTGACAACGACTGAAGGCTCTTGATGGAGGCTCCCTTGCCTCTCTCCATTCCCCATCACCCTTGGGCGGGCGGGCTCCCCCCAGAGGAGGCCGGGACATTCATTACAAGGCTAACAAGCTCGTGCGCCTGTCGTGCAGTCACAGTGCCTGGGTAAGCCTTGCAGACTGGCACAGAGGGGCTGTCTCCACCCAGCCAGCGTGGCGGGAGGTGCACCACCGGGGTCAAGCCTTGCTGGGCATAGCTGCAGCCACATCAACACAGGGGCCTCGTCACGGGCATCTCTGGCGACTGGTGATGGTCTCCTCAGACTCCATGCGGACCCATGACAACCTGCAAGGCAGGGACCTCAGGTTCTATTTCCAAGTCATAACAGGCAATGTAGCATATGAGGTGTGGAGCCAGACTGCCTGGTTTGAACCCCACAGTGTTAGTCGCTCAGTCGTGTCCGACTCTTTGTGATCCCATGGTCTATAGCCCACCAGGCTCCTCTGTCCATGGAATTCTCCAGGCAAGAATACTGGAGTGGGTTGAATTCCCTTCTCCAGGGGATCTTCCCAACCCAGGGATTGAACCCAGGTCTCCTGCATTTCTGGCAGATTCTTTACCAGCTTAGCCACAAGGGAAGCCCCAGGTTGAATACTAACTCTACCATTTATGAGCTCTAGACAATGCTATTTAACTCCTGTGCCTCAGTTTCTTCATCTATATTATCCTCAAGGTGTCATCATGAGGAAATAGTAGAATAATATTTATAAAAGGCTTTGAATGGTTCTCTGTCAATACCAGACACTACTGTTCTATTAACTCCTGACCCAGGGAACAGGAGGAAAAGGAAAAGATGGCAATCTCACCCTCCAGGGGAGAATGACTAGATCTGTCCCCTCCCAGGGGCAGCTATGACATCTCAGCTAGCCTCCCAGTTCTGGGTCCAAGATGTCCTATGACCCTGGACAGTTCTCTTCACTGCACGGAGCTTCAGCTTTCTTATCTCCAGAGCAAAGTTAGCAACACTGCCCTTCTCTGTGGGTTCTAGCAGTGACAGCATCATGTGTACTCTGAGTGATGGTTAGCCTTCACAAGGATGCCTTGGTAGGAATATCAGGAGAGTAGGAGCATGAGGAAGGTAAGTAGGAGCTTTGGGCCCCTAAGGAGGTGGAAAAGCAATAAACCAGGCTCTGGCCATAGGGATCTGTAGGCACTCTCATCACCATCACCGCCATCATAATCACCATTACTGTCACCATCATCACCATCATCAGAACATTGATGCTAGATGCCTGATTGCATACGGCAATTGATGGAACTATTTGTAGATTATTATGTGAACTCTACAGTTGCCCGTGGATCAGTTATTCTCTACCTCAGTGGTTCTCAACTGGAGTGGCTCCCCCTACCCAGAACCAATTGACAAGGTTTAGAGATACCTTGACTTGTCACAAGGAGTGACTTAAAGGTGAGGGATGCTGTTAAACATCTTACAACATGCAGGACAGGCCATAACAGAATGAGCTGGCTCAAAATGTCAGTAGTACCAAGGTTGCGACTCTGCTCAATATCTACACCCTTGATAATTAAAAGTGTGACTAGCATCACCTGGGAGCTTATTTCTCAGGCCTACTGAATAAGAATCCATCCACATATTAAAGTTTGGAGTGCATGGTCTAAAAAAGAAACATGCAGAGAATATAGAGTCAGCAAACCAAACTACTTAAGTAAGAGACTTGACATGAGTTTCCATGTCAATGGACATGAGTTTGAGCAAGCTCCAGGAGATGGGGAAGGACAGGGAGGCCTGGTGTGCTGCAGTCCCAGGGGTCACAAAGAGTCAGACATGACTGAGCAATTGAACAACAAAACCAAACTACTAACCATATAGACCAAATTTAGGGCATTTGGGGTTGGGGAAAACAGAAGACAGACTAACATTGTTTGATGGAAGGATGGATGGATTGGTAGAATTAAGATTTGCTGAACACCTAACATTCTCCAGACTTCATGCTAGATACTTTACATGGGTTACCTCATTTATCTCCCAAACAACGTGGTAGGTTACCGATGCCTCTATGGGCAAAGTCTGGAGAGACCACACCACACCATGGCCTCCGTACCAAGTATCTTGAAGTTTTTCAACATCTGCCTACTCCCATCAGAAGTGGATTATATAAAGAATATAGTTTCATACATCACTTGCATATAAAATCTTATTTACAGTCAACATCTAAATGTTAATTTCTAGTTTCTTACTCACATAGAGGTGTGCCATTTTTTAAAATTTATTTTTTAACCGAAGGATAATTGCTTTATAGAATTTTGTTGTTTTCTGTCAAACCTCAACTTGAATTAGCCATAGGTATACATATGTCCTCTCTCTTGAACCTTTCTCCCATCTCCGTCTCCATCCCACCTTTCTAGATTGATACAGAGCCCCTGTTTTAATTCCCTGAGACACACAGCACTTTCCCATTCAGTTCAGTCATTCAGTTGTGTCTGACTATTTGCGACCCCATGGACTGCAGCACACCAGGCCTCCCTGTCCATCACCAACTCCTGGAGCTTGTTCAAACTCATGTCCATCAAGTCAGTGATGCCATCCAACCATCTCATCCTCTGGCGTCCTCTTCTCCTCCTGCCTTCAATCTTTCCAAGCGTTAGGGTCTTTTCCAAGGAGTCAATTCGTCACATCAGGTGGCCAAAGTATTGGAGTTTCGGCTTCAGCATCAGTCCTTCCAAAGGATATTCAGGACTGATCTCCTTTAGGATTTATTCAGGATTGATTTCCTTTAGGATTGACTGGTTTGATCTCCTTGCAGTTCAAGGAACTCTCAAGAGTCTTCTCCAATACTACAGTTCCCACTGGTTATCTATTTTACATATGGTAATGTTAGTTTCCATGTTACTCTTTCCATATATCTCATCCTCTCCTCCCCTCTCCCCATGTCCATAAGTCTGTTCTCTATGTCTGTTTCTCCATTGCTGCCTTGCAAATAAATTCTTCAGTACCATCTTTCTGGATTCCATATATGTGCGTTAGTAGACAATATATATCTTTCTCTTTCTGACTTACTTCACTCTGTATAATAGGCTGTAGGTTCATCCACCTCATTAGAACTGACTCAAATGTGTTTCTTTTTATGGCTGAGTAATAGTCCATTGTGTATATGTACCACTTCATCCATTCATATGTCGATGGACATCTAGATTGCTTCCAAGTTCTAGCTATTGCAAATAGTGCTGCAATGAACATTAGGGTACATGTGTCTTTTTCAATTTTGGTTTCCTCAGGGTATATGCCTAGAAGTGGGATCGCTGGGTTATATGGCAGCTTTATTCCTAGTTTTTTAAGGAATCTCCATACCATCTTCCATAGTGGCTGTATCAATTTACATTCCCACCAACAAGAGGCACTACATTTTTATACATGCAAAAAATTCAATTTCCTCCTTGGTTTTCACTTGAAAGATCAATACACATTTTGTTTTGCCTTCAACAAACTTGAGTGAATTCTCTATAATCTGCATTATTTCCTTCCATTAAAAGGATACATCTAAGATTAACAATAAAACTTAGTAACATTGAGCCTTTTTGGTCCAAAAGCTCAATGATTGCAGCCCAAGAATATAATAACAATATCTGCCATTAATTAAACACCAACTCTTTGTGATAAATAGGCTTTATATCAGCACCTCTAGTTGGCCACATAAGCTTATTCCCAACTTTCAGAGGAAGAAATGAAGGGTAGGTTGGGCCATGGCATGAAGGGATGGGTTTAGGTTTAGACATGAGACCTGCCTGGCTCCGAAACTCAAGTTCTTTGCCTGCTCCAACCTGCCTCTTGGTCAATGTAGTCCTTGGATCACCCTGGAATGTCAGCCAAATATCGCACAGGCTTTCAACTCAACATTTTCGTTCTAGCCAACTGCCTTCATTCAATCTCTGAGATCTTGTTTGCCCAAGTGTCCTGCTTTCCTCCATCAACAGGCCCACTTTCCCTCCAACCCCAGGTTAGCCTCAGGCTTGGAAGGTATCGCACACAGGCCTCAGTGATAACGATGGATGGCTATTGACCTGGATTGATGGTCAGCAGATTTCTTCCATAAAAGAAAAAGATATTCAATAGCTTAGGCTCTTTGAGATATAGTTTCCTCTGCATTTCTTCAACTCTGCTATCACGGCACCAGGGCGGTCACAGACAATATGAAAACAAATGGATGTGACTATGTTCCAATAAAACTTTACTGATAAAAAAAACTCAGGTGGCAAGCCAGATTTGGCATCAGGATATAGTTTGCCAACTCCTAACCTGTGCCATCTCTAGGGTTTCT